>NC_136526.1:49881386-50198886 GCF_053919585.1 Euprymna scolopes | reverse complement strand
ATGAAAAATCTTATGAATAATTATTTCCGGTTTGAATTATTGTTGAATTGCTTTGATTTAAAAACCTAGTTAATTATAACACCGATGCTACAACCAGCCCAGACTGCACTGAAAGAAGCGATAGACCAATCATTCACCAAAGCACCTGCAAGAGGAACTCCAAACTGCAATATCTGATGATGAATCCCCAGCCAGGGTGCAAAAAAAAGGTATTGCCACATGGACTTAGGGTCATGCGCATTTTGCATGCCTTGTGCATCAAAGTGGTAGTTTCAGTGACAAGTACATATCTGGTTACATTTTAAAAGGTCCATTACTAGACAGAGGTAGGTGTGTTGCCACAGGGACTAAAGGTCAGTGCATATTTTGTTGCCTGTGTGTAAAATCCACCTAAGTATATATAACATTATAACCCCGTGAACCAGGATTGCAACAAATACACCCCAAGGAAGAAATAAAGATGGAAATTGAATTATTTTATATCATATAAAAATAACAAATAAAAAGATTTAATAATTTTTTCATAGATTAAACAAAAGCAGACAACTTGACTTTTATATTTAGAAAATTAAAATGGAGAGATTGTGTGCAAAATAATCTCCAAATTTTATTTTTATTTTGTAAAATTGTGGCTGAATTACCTGCATATCCTATGAATAAACTGATCCATACACAATAAATAATGGAAGGCCTTAATGAAAGAGTTGATATCTCGTGAACCAACCAAGGTTGTTCGTCGAATGACTCACTTTTGTATGTTCTTGTAATTTTCTGTTCTGTTTGTACCCCTTGAAACAGGATTATAACACTGGCGAGTGAGGATTCAACTTTTGCGAGCAAAAATTTGCTATAACACAAGCAAACGATGACCCAAGAAGTATGTGTTCATGGAAATTTGCAGTAACACCAGCGAACATAAATTTGATACCCAGTCTCATTAATTCAGTTAAAATTAACAAATGAAGAACATATTGAAATTATTTTACGATTAATTTAACAGGAAACTCGAATACAGAGCTTCCTTTTACAATTATAACATTAAAAAAAGCAGCGTTTTTTGTAACATAATGTGGGGAAAATAAACGTTCTCGTGTCTGTCTGTCCTGCAGGGTGAGAAGGAACAACGAAAATCCAAGATGGTGACCGTGGTCTTTTAATGCCCACGGTCTCGCACAGTTCTTAAAAATCACATTTCACACATGTTTGAGGTGCATCCGGGCACCATAAAAGCAGGTTGCAGGGAGGAGTGGGCAGAAGAGTTCAGACCTGTGAGTGAACAGTGTCGTGCGATTTGTCAGACTTTTCTGAATTTGATTACATTGAACTTGAAGGCAACGATATTGTAGTCGGTCGAGAAGCAAGCTAGCAGAACAGTGTTCCGTAGGAGAGCAGTTCGTCAGACTTTTCCGATTCAGATAACTATAACACCAGCAAACGATGAAAAAAGAAGTATATGCTCCTGTAAATTTGTGATAATACTAGCAAAGTCGAGTTAACTTTGGTATAAAATTAATAAATGAAGAACAAGCATATCGATATTATTTGACAAATAAATACAATTTAAACAGGATACTCGCATGCAGAGTTTTTTTCAACTATAACATTGGAAAAAACCCAGTGTTTTTTAACAATGATTACACCTTCACATAAATTCAATGTGATAGTAATGCAGTGTCTTTGACACTGACGAAAAAAAAAAACACTGATACATCTTTTTATTCTAAAAAATATACTAACCACTGGATAACGTAAAGATTTGTGACTAAGTGAATATTCATAAGATATGAGGAATAGCTGACAAAGAAGTCCTTTGAAAGATAAATATTAGTTTTCTGTGTCTATTTCAAAGACAATTAGTAAAGACCTAAGATATTGAATTAAATAAAAGAAAACATTTTGTTTGTACAGAAAATAGCTTTATTAGCCCCCAAAAGCAAGAATCACAAATCACGACAAACGAATATTTTGTAAACATGCATTATTCGTAAGCCCAAATGTCAGACGGTCAAAAGGCTGTCTGAAAATGACGCAAGGTAGTTTAAAGGAGGTAGGAGGTGTTGGTTTTCTTTTTTTACCGCAGCCGTGCATCCGTACATATATACATTTCTAGCGTGAATGTTTGAATCATTTTTACCATTTTTTTAATTTACTTATTTTTCTATTAAAACATTAGAATCTTACATATAAAAATTATGCGAAACATGTAATTGATAAAAATTATGTGAAACATGTAATTGATAAAAATTATGTGAAACATGTAATTGATAAAAATTAAAACATGTAGGAATAGGTTTTGCATTTATAATTTTTTGTGTGAAAATATTAAATAAACAATGCTTAATTCAATGATAATATCGGTGGTTCGAGAAATTAATTTTCTTCGGGTTATATCAAATTTATTAATATGGATTTTACGGCTTCTTTTCGTAATTTTCCTGTGAAAAACTATTTTTTTTTAATTGTTACAATTTACGATGCTTTATTTTCATAAATAAGCGAAAATAAATTCATGTATTTTTTTTTTTTTTTTTTACTAAAAACCATAAATTTAGTAAAGGTATTTTTGTTCAAACAAAACAGTACATTTCCACTAAGATTCAAATAAAAATAATGGGTTCATTATATTCCGTTCATGGGTTCATTATATTCCGTGATAATTATTTCATAAATACTGAATGTGTTATTAAAATTAGTTAATTTATTGATTTTTGGTGAATTTTTAAGTAAAGGGAGGGGTCAGAATGTTTCTACATTTTGAGCATCGACATTCATTTTGCACGTACCTAACATTTATATGTTTAGTACGTGTGCACGCGCATGCGCATGTGTATTATGTTTTAAATAGCGGGGGTTGGGGTGCATTTTAACTGATCCCCTTTCGTCATCAAAGCGTTTTGTTTTAATGTATTACGAAGGAACGTGGTAATAAAATAAAGCATAAATAATTGAAGAAAATTCTATAATATTACCATTCTTCGTTTATATGCAAATATAGACTCATTTCTGAATTAAAAAAAATAAGTGGACGCCCCACCCCCTCCTAAGTAAGAAAAAAAGAACATCTAAAAGCAATTAAATTCAAATTATACTTACGGTTTATTTTGCAATTTAATTTTAATAAAGAAACGATTTGACCTTTAAGATGGCGACCGGAAAAGCAAGTTCGCAGAAAATTAAAATATTTTTTTTCATTTATTGTAATTTCAAGTTTTGTTTTAATTTATTTTTTATTCTTACATATTTTGTTAAATTAAAAATTATGATTTTATTGTTAAAAATTTATTCAAGTTTTACTTAACGATAAAAAAAAAGCACTTAGTTTTTAATGTAACAAAATACAATCACTTTTAATATGATGGGATAAAAATAGAAACAAATATTTTTTGTGAGATTGACGAGATGATTTTTATTATTATCGTTATTTTATTATTATTATTATTATTATTATTATTATTATTATTATTATTATTATTATTATTATTATTATTATTTTATTGTCACATTGGACAATAACTGCCATTCAAAAAAGTAATTGTTTTTAATGTAATTTATTTTTTAAAAATCAGTTGTTTTAAGAGGCTTGCCTTTTTTCTGTTGTTCTTGGCCTTCGGGCCAGGATCAAAGTGTAGTATCTGTTCCGGCAGATACTGCAAGCAAAGACCATATGTGGGGGGGCAACCCCACATATGAGACCGTGATTAAAGTAGGGGGCAACCCTTCATACGAATTGTCACTATCCAGCTCCCCGGGGAGTTGGCCCCCATTTCCCCTTCACTCCTCACATTAAAAATCGGCCCTGTGCCTAATTTGCTCGGTGGTGGAGGAAATAAATACCTTGCCTTTTTTCTGTTGTTCTTGGCCTTCGGACCGGGATCAAAGTGTAGTATCTGTTCTGCAGATGCTGCACTTAAGATAATTTGTACCAGTCAATGGGGGGGGGAACCCTCTATACTGGGATAATTATTATTTTTGGTAACCAGAGTGAGAGTGCCCCCTTTTTGCTTGCTTTTAGAGGAGCTGGTTTTTACCCCACATTAGAAACGGCCTTGTGCCTAATTTGCTTTGGTGGGGAAGCAAATAAATACATTAAATGACTTCCGTTTGTTCTATCTATCGCAAGAGTAAAGGGGGAGGGGCAGGTGCACCACTGAAGTACTGAAGTAGGTGTATCAGAATATTTGGGGAATGTTTGATACTCCTAACACAAAACTGCGAATAAAATATAAAAAAACTCGTAATTTCTCTTTTTAAAGTGGGTTGTTTATTTTTTTTATGGAATATACTTCCAAAATAAACTAATAAAGTTGTTTAAAAAATAATAGAAATATATTTTATTTTTGTAAAAACTGTTTACAAAGTGCCTTCCCGCGTTCATGTAACCATTTTGTTTACGTACTGAAATCAATTGAATCTTACGAGTTAAATATTTTTCAATTTTTTCACTTTAAAAATTTATCAAAATTGTTCTATTGGTTAAATTTTTACGATATTTTCAGGTTCAATGTGGAATTTTATTCTCTTTCCAATAAACCGAATTCTAGACAAGGTTTTTTTTTTTTTTTAAATTCACCCCCCTCATTTTGAAATGTCTGTCAAAATGAAAATAATTAATTTTCTCGCCTCAAATTTATATATCACAAATTGAAGATAAAAGATAAATAAATAAAATAAGCTAATTTAAAACACAAAAGAGAACAGTTATTTGCACATTTACCTGCAAAGTCCAAAGTTTTAAACCATTTTTTTCGAACAACTACGTTGATTTTTTTTTAAGTGAAAACTTATAATCTTGTTATATTGTTCAGAAAATGTTGTACAATTACGACAATTTTTTCTATTTCATTCGATGTTCTTTTTTACATATTAAAAAAAAAAAAATTCACTCCATAAGGAAGAATAAACTATATTAAATCAAAGACTCATGTATTTCTTTGATAGAAGAAAAAAAAATCAAAAATTTGTCGAGTGATTCACGTTTAATCGATGAATGGAATGTAATCATTTTTTACATACGGTAACCCATATCGACCAACTTTATTGACTTCAAATATCCAATTAATTACAAAGGGGATATAAAGCAATGTATGTTTCTTCATATAGTTACTATCGAGATTACTTTTGAAATGTATTTGGTCTAATGTGTTGCTTTTACCTTTTGGAAATAATTATTTATCTCCCGTTGAGGCGTTCGTATTTTACAAGTTGAAAAGTTGAAGCAACACCGCTTTGTCTGATGGTGGATAATGAGTTGCAATAATGCGATTTTCTGGGACCCGTGCTTTAAAAAATCCTTTTATTTAAAACATACATGGAATATAAAATATACATATGGACAATTCTTATAAATGAAGAATGGAAGCACCCATTGCTTAGTTTTTTTATAGGTAAGTGATTTTTTGGTATTTATATATATTTATTAGATTTTGATTAAGTTAAAATTCGTTGAATTTTGTGAAATCTTTTTTAAAGAAAACCGATGAATAAAATATTGTGTTTTTTTGATTAAACCTTTCATTATTTTAAAATTTTGTCTTTGCTCATTTTATTGAAAAAAAAAAATTAGGGTGCAAAATTACATGTTCATATTGATTATAAGCTTCGAAACAGAGAGAGTCTATATAATCAAATGTTTACTCACTAGTTTGTGATAGCGGCATCTGACACTGCTAGAGGTTCAGTTTGCGAAATTTTTTTAATTTAGTAATATTGTATTTAACTCATTGTACTCTCCAGTTACATAAACCGTAAGTGGAACACCGCGACTTTTGAATGATTATCATTTATAATTAAAAACATAAGAAAGAATATTTTCACAGAAATTAAAGAATGATAACAGTATCAAGATAACTGAAAATTTCCAAACTTAAACGTAAAAGATTAAAATAAATAAATAAAAAATAGTTCAGGACTTTACTAATTATCTTTGAAATAGACCCAGAAAACTAATATTTATCTTTTAAAGGATTTTTACAATGAATTTATTTAACTTTCAAATTTTAGCTGAATTGGTTAGCTCACCATCAAAACATTGTTCATTTTTTTTTCATCTGTACAAATGTTGTTTTTTTTTTTTGTCCTTTTGAAAATTAACTTTAGTCTTTAATCATTCAAATACAATCAAAAAGTAGTTGGGAACCTACAAAAATATATTAGTCGAGCAACTAACTGCTTGACAAACATAATGTTACTTGCAGACTACTATTGAGTAACGAAGCCATATAGGTACCGCTTGAAAAAACAAATTTTTAATTTTCTCGCCATTTAATGAATTCCTTTGGAATAGTACTAATAATAATCTCCATGTTCTTCTGTTTCATTTCAGATATTATTTTACATCATTTGATACAATATCGATTTTTAAAAAAATATATTTTACAAAATCATTCCTTAAGAGTTTTCCAACCGGGCAACTATTCTTACCACCATAACATAACATTTAATAACTGTCCGTTGGAACTATTACTGTTACTATTACTCTTTATTTTTAACAGCATCAGATTGACTGCTTACTAGAATTGTTGAGGCTAATTAAAGCGTTATATATTTTCTTATTGCTTGCACATTGATTTTTACAAAGAGAGAGAGAGAGAGAGAGAGAGAGAGAAAGGAGCGAGAATAAGAAATGAAGCTGTATACCTACCTAAAAAAAAAACAAATTAAAAATTTCTTCACCGAATATTTAATGAATTCTTTTGAAATAGTGATAATATTAATGCTAATATCGATTTCAAAAGAAAAATATACTTTACAGATTTGGATATTACGGGTTTTCCACTGTAACTATTTATACTAACCTTTCTGTCAATCCATGCTAAGCGACTATTCATACTACCTTTACACAATAGCTGCCGGCTGTTACTGCATGTAACAATGTAATCCTTAAAAAGGGACTCTTTACGTTCAACACTGGTATCGATTAATTTAACTAGGAGTTTGTTTACATTTTGAAAGGAACAATAGGTAAAATTAAATCACACTATTATTTCAAATGTAAGGATGTGATTATAATTCAATTTTAATTAACCACGTGTTTAACAAATAAAAAAATAAAACAGGATGAAGTTATAAAATGTGATTGGCTGACGTAACTCGAGTGTTACCCCACTAGTGAATTACGCATCGACTCCGATGTTATACGTTGTTCGACTGAGGGAGCCGTTATTATTTTTACAAGGAAAGAATTTTTGCGTGTGTGACTTATTTTTTGTTTATTTATTTATTTTAGATTGAATTTTGCGCATTATTTTGTTATAATTTTATCTGTTTTTTTTTTTAATAGATATATTTTTTTCTTTTTTTGCAGGAGTTTTCGTTATATTGGTAATTATTAAAAATTGGTGAAAGTCAAAATTAGCACTTGTGGCGATAAAAAAAAATAAAGAAAAAGCTTCAGCGTGTAAGTACCTCTCATGGAATGTCGTAGATCGAAACACAGTGAAATGTTTAGTAATTGTCTGCATTTTTGAGATGAGGTGTTTTCATTGATTGAGATTGTCGGACTGACTTCCTCATCTTGGTTGTTATAGTCTCCGTTTTGTATCAAACTGGGGAATCGTTTGTTAGGAGTCTCGAACCCAACCCTTTATTATTATTACGGGGTTAACGTGTTTGGACTCCAGCTAGGCTCTGGGACATAGTTGCTGATTCTCTGTTTTGAATGTTACTTTTCACTGCCTTCGTTCAGGATTGAACTCAGCACCTTTGGGTAACTGTAAACTTTGATACAACGTATCCACTCGGCCATATGTCACTAGGACAATTCTTAGTTGGTTTTTGTTAATGTTAAACCTATGTCGTTATTCAAGGGTTTCTCTCTCTATCAGAGGTGTCCAAATTACATTCAGCTCTATGCTTGGTTTGCTCAGTAGGTTGTCCGAGCATGTGAGCTGTTTCTTTAAGTTTTCTCACTTTCCAGTGGGTCTCTCTGTTTATTATTTTTACTTCATTCCATAGGGGGCGATGGTCCCCCCTCTCCATCCAGACATGGTTGGCTATACCCGATTTTTCCGTCTCCCCTTTAATTACCGCTTTTCGGTGTTCTTTTGCCCTTACTTTAAGGGGGCGGCATGTTTCACCCTTGTAAACCTTTCTGCAACTGCATGGGATGGAGTATATGCAGTTTTTGGTCATGTTCTCCTCCATGCGGGGCTTCACTCGTACCAGGTGTTGTCTGAGTTTTGACTCGCTCTTGAATACCGTCCTGATGTTGTAGGGGGCACATATTCTCTGAATCTTTTCAGAGATGCCTCGTATGTATGGTAGCCAGACCGTTGGAGGTTTTTGGGTTTCATTCTCCTCTCTCATACTATTAACACGTCTGGTGGATAGTATGCTATCGGGGTAGTTGTTACGATGGAGGGTATTCTTCAACCTAACAATTTCTTGGTGGTATGTACTGGTGTCGCTACTTATTGTCTTTACTCGATGTTGTAAGCAGCATGCGATTCCATGTTTGATACTGTATGGATGATGGGAGTTGAAGTTAAGGTATTGTCCGGTGAAGGTAGGCTTGCGATATACGGATGTCTTAAACCCATGCTCTGTGCGTGATATGAGTATATCAAGGAAGGCCAGTTGATTATCTTTTTCTTTCTCCATTGGGAACTGTATCGATGGTCTTATTGAGTTCACATGGTCTAGGAGAGCCTGGATGTCTTCCTGATGGGGCCAGAGTATGAAGGTGTCATCAACGTATCTTAGCCACATGGTTGGCTTTAAGGGAGCTGAACCTAAGGCCATGTCTTCGAAGTATTCCATGTATATGTTCACCATCACTGGTGATAATGGCGAGCCCATAGCTATCCCCTCCTCTTGTCGGTATAGGTCAGTACCCATTCTGAAGTAGGCTGTTTCTATGCAGAATGTCAGCATTTCCATTAAGTTTGGCAATGGTACACACGTGCGCTCTTCTATTGAGAGGTCCGCAGCTAGTTTGTCTTGAATTCCTGCTAGTGCCTCACTAGTTGGGACTTTAGTGAACAGGCTAACCACATATAGGCTTACCATTTGGTTTGTACTGACGGGTGTTCCCTTGATCAGTTCCGTGAAGTGGGCAGAATTCTTTACATGTGTTACTGACTTGCCTGCTAATAGGTTTATTATATCCACAAGGTACCTGCTCAGTGGGTGGCATGCTGAGCCTCGGCAGCTCACTATGGGTCTGAGTGGAATACCGTCTTTGTGTATCTTGGGGAGACTGTATATATGTGGTATCTTACTGTAATGCTGGAGCAGCTGTCTATATCTCATCGGAGCGATGTTCCCTGTTTTTGGTAAGGATTTATAACAGCTTTCTTTCGGTTTTCAAAGTTGGGTCCTTCTTTATTTTACCGTAGCTACCATCTGCGATTAGGCCTGCCATTTTTCAGAGTACTCCGACATGTCCATCACCACAGTAGATTTGCCTTTGTCTTCTGGCAGAATTATTATACTGCTGTCACTCTGTAGGGTTCTTGTAGCCAGCCTATCTTCCCGAGAGATGTTTGATTTAGGAGGCTTGGCTTTCTCGAGTACTTGTCTCACTTTCCATCTTATTTCATCGCCTTGGGTTGATGGGATTCTTAAGGCTATATCTTCCATGAGTGTTATGATATCTAAGAATGGAATGCGTTTGGTTGTTGTTGCGAAGTTGAGACCTTTATTTAGTACTGCTTCCTCTGAGTGACTCAGTTGGTGGCTGCTGAGCTTGATGACCGCTTTCACAGGTGAGCGGTGTTTTGATGTTACATTCCTCTGGTCTTTGAGTTTTGTGAGCATCTTGATTTGGCGTTCTTTGACCTTCTCATATTCTTGTCTGTACGATTTATCCAGATCTGTATGGATTCTCACCCTGTCTTCCTCTTGAGTCACTTTGACAAGGAACGATGTTAAGGTGTGGGAGATTTCGTTCCTTAGTTTTTGTTTATTCCAGCGGGCGTGTTGGATCCTTTCTCGAACGAGGGCATGCCCTGCCCTTTCCGCGACTCTACGTGCCTTCCTGGAATCCACTGTTGTTTGTAATGTCAACCCTGCTGGTATGAGTTTTAAGTCTCTACATCTGTACAGGAAGGTTAGATGGTTAGCGAGTCTTGCCAGTTTCATATGACGCTTTTCTAGGTGTCGCCATTCAATCCTAATGTCGGGTCCGTACCGATTGGATAGTAATTGTCTGTATTTTTGAGATGAGGCGTTTTCATTGATTGAGATTGTTGGACTGACTTCCTCATCTTGGTTGTTATAGTCACAACGTTTCGGCCGTTTTGCCCTCCGGCCTTCATTATGTGTTTTGTATCGAACTGGGTAACCGTTTGTTAGGAGTCTCGAACCCAACCCTTTATCATTATTATGGGGGTACCGTGTTCGGACTCCAGCTAGGCTCTGGGACATAGTTGCTGATTCTCTGTTTTGAATGTTACTTTACTGTACAGATATAGCGACTTAAAACTCACACCAGTAAGGTTGACATTACAAACAACAGTGGATTCCAGGAAGGCACGTAAAGTCGTGGAAAGGGCAGGGCATGCCCTCGTTCGAGAAAGGATCCAACACACCCGCTGGAATAAACAAAAACTAGATGCAAAACAAACTATACTAACCAATTCTAACATTTCAAACATGACCTTTTCCATCATAGCATAAACTTGGTGTAATTACTTTTTTCCTAAAAAATATTTAGTTCACTTGTTTTAGAGTACTTCATAAAATATAGGATGCAATTTTTATAGAAAGTCTAAAATATTAGCAATAGAATTTTATTTCAGATAATTCTAAAAATAAAACTCAGATTCATTTTCTATATTTGAAATCGACCTCATACAAAAAAGAAGTCAACACGCTACAATTGATGTTGTGTATTATAAAAGTTATCACAAAAACTGTTATAATACAAAAATATTGTCACAATGACTGATGTAATCTTTTTGAAAACAAATTAAAAGCCACCGACCCCCCATCTTTTTTTTTTAAATTGCTATCGTTAAGTTTCCTTTTTGTTCTGATTCATCCCCCCCAAAAAACACACACACACCTACAAATACCCGGGCAACGCTGGGTACCCCCCCACTAGTCTATAATACAAATATCACCTGTCTGTTTAACTGTATGTATGCATGTATGTCTCACAAAAACTTTCTACAGAGGCAATGGATTTTTATAATATCAGAATCATTTTGAAACTCGGCCGTACAGACGACAAATATCGGAAAATTGGCCCAAAACATTAATTCCTTCACCCTCAAGTAGGCACTTTTCTACAGGAAGGGGTCGCTTTTTTTCGCCGATAATTTCAGAAGTAATCTATCTTTGGACCTCTACTGTTCCTGATATTCATAAATGACCTCCCCGACAAAATTTCCTCTGAGATGGGTATATATGCTGATGACACCACACTATAACAGGCACGACAGGAAAACAAATGAACACATATCTAAAGAAATGGCAGACACACTAGAGGATGACCTCCAATCAGTAGTGGAATGGGGACAAAAACGGATGGTCACGTTCAATGCCGCCAAGACTAAACTAGTTTCATTCAATAATTACAAGAAACCTTTTCTACCACCTATAGCAATGGCCAACGACTCTTTATCTGAGAGTACGTCTTTCAAGCTCCTTGGCCTAACGTTCTCAGGAAACATGAGTTGGAACAATTACATCGAGGGCATTGCCAGGGCCGCTGCAAGGAAGGTGGGCTCTCTCTACCGTGCTAGAAAACTACTAACACCCGAAAGTATCCTGTACCTCTATAAGGCAACCATTCGCCCATATATGGAATATTGCTGTCATATTTGGGCTGGTGCATCGGCTACTAGTCTCTTGCTCCTTGACAAGGTTCAAAAGAGAGTCGTTAATCTGATAGGCCCTGTCCCCTGAACTGGCATCTAAGCTTCAGCCTCTGTCCCATCGACGAAACGTTGCATCCCTCTGCCTGTTCTACAAGGATTATCATGGTGAATGCTCTGACGAACTGCAAGCACTTGTGCCCCCACAACGTGAACACCCTCGACAGACCCGACAGGCTGCAAAATCCCACCCCCACACAGTAGAAATCCCTAGATGTAAAAGATCTTTCTACTCCAGTAGTTTCTTCCCCAGAACCGCTAGACTTTGGAATTCCATTCCAGGTCCCTGCTTCCTCAACTGTACTGACATGCAGAAGTTCAAGTGCAACGTGAACCAACATCTTGCTGCCCAAATCCCTACATAGTACCCCAGTAGTTGTTGCCCATGTTAGTAGCCCCCTACACCAAAGTGGCAATGTGCCTTGTATGGGGTGAAAATGTAAAAAAAAAAAAAAACGCCTCTTTTCGATTTAAAGCTACATCACTTTCAGTTTGGCTATGGGCTCAGCTCAGCAGCTAACGTGTCACTTTCTTTTTTTACTTTCATTTCCTCCTTTGCAGTACGGGTTCGAGTCTGCCTGCCTACTACCAATTTTCTTATGCTTGCAATTTTCCTGTTTTTTTTTTTGTTTTTTTTTGCTCAACCAACACCCTTACATACACCTCCACTTTTGTTTCCGCTTTCACGTCATGGGGTCGAGCCTGCCTACTACAACTTTTTTTTTGCTCAACACACGCCTCCAAACACCCGGGCAATGCCAGGTACCCAGGCTAGTGAAATATAAACATACAACTATTTATTCATATTGTGGAAATAATCGATTTTATTTTTTTTAAATATTGCGTTTCATTCTGGAAACATAAATATCTGAAGGGAAATAGAAAAATTCATACACAAATAGAAAAAAATTTTCTATGCATTTTGGAAGATATTTTATTTATGCATTAAAATATAAAAATATAAGAAATATCTTTAAAGTCATTATCTAATTAAATAAAAAAAAAATTTTATTCTGAAAAATCAGACTTAAAATTTATAAAAGTGACATTATTTTATGAACTTTATTCATATGAAACTAAAAATTTGTTCAGTTTTGTATAGATTGTAATACCATCTGTGATAAATAGGACAGGAGAACTGAGTAAGCTTAAAGTAAGCTTTATTTCACTAAGAACAACGCGGAGAAGCGAGTCCACGTGTTCTACATTTCATACATAGGATAAAAATTAAAGGGAAATAATTCGCTTCCGGTAAGGGAAGTAATTCGCTTCCGGAAGGCATAGGAGAGAGTTCTTCCTTTGTCAGCACACCATCAAATATAGAAATGGTTTGTTTGTCAGATTAAGCATTTTCCCCTAAATTTATTTTAACACATACGTCCACAAATTATTTCTATAAAAACGATACCAATATATCATGTTTACTGTTTAGTTTAGGATCCAATCCATTCATTTATATACAAATTGAACCTATCCTATTGTAAGCTTCACCAAGTATAATCGCCAAATAATTTTTATAAGTTATGATCGAAGTGGAGCTGATAATTACTGGAATTTATTTCAGTAATTATCTTCACGTGTTGTAAATTAATTTCTGTAGGATAGATAAGCAACATACATGACAATAATGTTTTATCCATCACAAATATTTCTGGCAAAAACAAAACATATTTCACAACATTTTTGCTTGAACCAATTATCCTGTTATATGAGCTATATTTTAACTCTGTGTAAATGTATGAATATAATTAGTGGAACCTTCTTCTAGTCTGATTATATTCTGCAACTTATTGGATTTCTTTTAAAAAAAGCAGTGGAACATATTTTGGAAGAATGATGCAATGATTCTATACTGGCTATATAAATTGTTATATAGCGGTCTATATATACATGCCCAGATACATGTGCCACTCTGTCTCTTCAATTGGAACCTGCTTGAGTTCTATATAAGTTATTTGCATCTTTTTTTTTTACATGGGGGTCACCACTTATCAAGGCTCGAAGGCCACTCGGGGATAAGGGTTATTGCGTGTACAGTAATCAATGAGATAGTATTGTAGTAATCATTAGTATTGGGGGTTTTTGATGGAGTGTCTTACTTAAGGGGGCGGTTTGTCAGGGGTTTGTTTATGTTGGACTTGAAGACGTCCAATTGTAGTAAGGTGGGAATCAGGCAAGTGGCAGAGTGTTCCACTGGTGTGCAGTTCTAAGAAAGAAGCTTTGCGCATGGAATCTACGTTTGGATTTAGGCACAGATAAAGAGTGGGGAAAATTATTGACAGTAGTTTCAGCCAGACGGGTGTTTCTCGTGAAAGATTGGCGAGGGGGAGAGACGAAGGATTGGTGCTCAGACGAGCATTTGCGATGAAAATAACGATAAAACAAAGACAGGCTCGCAACGTCTCTTCTGTGGGAGAGAGGTTGCAGGGAAGAGAAAAGGGCCCCCCCACTAAACCACGAATCTATTTTCTTCTCTGTCAAGGCAGGATAGGCTGTTTTTAGCAACTCATGTCCAAATGTGGCAGCAGTACTCCATCCTTGGACGTACTTGGCTTTTATACAGATAGAGAATTGTATCAGTAGTGAGATATCTTCTGGAGCAGTAGAAGGATCCTACCATTTTCCCAGCGTCCCTGGCAACAGATTTGATGTACGTGTTCCATTTCAGATCAGGGGTAAAGATCAAACCCAGAAGCTTGTCAAACATGGAGCTTCCCCAAAACGAAAGCCATCCATTTCAATTGATGCCAAATGGGAATCAGAGCGTTGATGATGTAAAGAAACACAAGATAACTGGTTGTATTTTATATAACTTTATTTCCATGATGTTATGTTTCCCTTTGGAGATGTGCAACGTCTCATATTCTACATCTTGTATCTACATCTGATACATAAAAATGATTACTGACTTCTGAATTCGGTTATTGTTTTCTATGACTTCTGATAGTTGGTAACTGCTTCACGTTCTATAAAAGATATTTGCATCGGAAGAAAACACAAGATAACAGGTTATATGTTATATTACTTTATTTCCATTGTATTATGGAGGTGTGCAACGTCTCCTTATATTCTACATATTGCTACCTGTGTCTAATACGTAAAATAACCGATTGCTTCCCTTCTAAATCTTTCATTTTGTTTTAACTATATTCTTAAATTCTTGTTTGTTGTAAAAACTCCTTGTATGTAAATATTGTTCGTTAGTAATTATAAAACATTCGCTTGTGCTTAGTAAATTTGTAATATTTTAATAATATTGTACGTTACTTCGATTGTCCATCGATACCTAAAATTTTATTTAAAAAAAAAAAACACTGACTCTAGCCTGTACACATAAAAGACTATCAAACTTGAGCGATCTCATCTGCAGGTGGGCTAATATGTATACTTGGTTTATGTGTAAAAAAACTGCCACATATTTCACAACTATATGTTTTCTCTCCAATATGTTTTCGCATATGACCCTACATATGGGGTTTCTGTGTAAAAGAAGAGCCACATACAATATTGTTTTTCTCTGAGGTAAGAGGGTTCACACCTTCAAATACCTTTTCTCGTTTTGTGTGTGAATGAATTAAGGGACCCGTTTTATCCTGGGCGACAGTCAGCTAGTATTTTATTATCCATATTCATTTGTTCCCTCAGAGGTTTGCAACATCTATACTGACTATAAATTGTTATATAACGGTCTATATATGTTATGTAGTGGTGTTATTATTAGAATGATTGATGTTCTTTTGTTGTTCATGCTATAAGAAGAGTAAGAGTCTTAGTGAGAGATTAGAGACTTAATCATGTTGTTGGAAGAGATGCTAGTTATTATATATTCATTGTGAGTGTTCATATTGTTGAGATGTTCATATTGTAAGAGATAGGATAGAGACATTAACAAGTATATATAAAGAGAGAGAGAGAGAGAGAGTACATATGAATACACTTTGAGAGGCGATTCGATATCTAGATAGAAAGACCGAGAGATTGGCATTTATGCCTTTGACAGTTCTGTATGAAACGGGAGTGTTTATATAACATAAATAGTTTGACACATATTCTTTCTAGCACATATTTTTTAGATGATGATTTTATCAAAGGTTCTTATACATAAATTGACAATACCTTTTCTCGTTGTAATGATGAACACAGAAGACGGCAGTTATGAAAAACATGATGCTCATTTATTTCTTCCATATGACCGGTTAATGGCTTTGCATCCAGGAATTCAAAGTTTCTTCTTTACATCTTCTTTTAAAACCCTCTCACTTCCAGACGGTGCCAAGGTTCGGTCTGAACCTCTCTGCATCCCTGGTCGGACTCTCGGACTCTAACTTCAAACTTTTTCCAATATTGAGAAATCACATGTATGTCTGGCCAACGTGACTATAATTCACGTGTCATCAACATGCGCGATTTGCACGTTTTTGAAACATTCTGATGACCAGGAAATTTCCCATTTCCCTTTGTTGTTTTACAAAGGAATTTAACCTACTTATCTAATTCATACAACCCATATTTTATTATTCATTCTACTTAACAATGTTCATAGTTTCCAGCCAAATTTGTATTTATTAAATATTTTATCAGAATCAACAATTTACTGGACATTCCATTTAAAACCTATTGTTCTTTAAATCTTATCTCCAGGGTTCGATTCCCGTTTTCTCTGCTTTTATTTTCATTTACTAATTCTCTTTATTTTTACTTACATGAAAAAGGAGACAAGCCTACATGGGTGTAAATATGCATCACTCCATCTCTTCAACTCTATATGCTATATGTTCTGACAGTATCATCCAATGTGTATATAAAGTTCTTACAATATATGTGCAAATATACCACCATCATTTCCTCATGCCCGTTCTGTAATGGACTACCATAAAATTGGACAGGCTTCCTTTCTAGGGCAATTTCCCTTGACATATTAAAAGCTTTGATAGGATATGGCCTAAAGGTTTACTCCACAAAACCCCTAGCTACAGTATAGCTGGAAAAACAGTTTGTTAAAACACACATATAAACATCATCTGCATGACACAGTAGACAAAAATACATTCTTATATAATGTTTTCTATGACTTCTGATAGTTGGTGTTTGAGGTTCTGTAAAAGATATTTGCATTGGAAGAAAACACAAGGTTATATTTTATATCGCTTTATTTCCATGGTGTTATGTCCCCCTTTGGAGGTCTCCTAAGATTTTACACATTGCTATCTGCATCTGATGTGTAAAAATTACGACCGATTGCTTTCTTCCATATTTGTAAAACTCTACATATAAGAAAACCATTGTTTCGCTGATCTAAGCACCTTCATAAGATGAGCTAGTGATGCTAAAGCGAAAATCAATTAATCCTCATATTTGCCACATATAAACAGGCTTTAAACTATTTAAATCTTCTATTTTGTTTAAACTACATTCTTAAATTCTTTTGTTTGTTGTAAAAACTTGTATGCAAATATTGTTCGTTGGTTATTGTAACATTCAGTTGTGCTACGTAAATTTGTAATATTTTAATAATATTGTAAATTACTTTGATCATCAATTGATACTTGTAATTTCATAAAAACACTGAATCTAGCATGTAGGTAAAAAGACTATAAAACGTGAGCGACTTCATTTGCAGGGGTCTAATATGTAACACTACTAATTTCGAGTGTCTTGTAGCCATTCAAGTTCTCTTTTTAGTATGTGTTCTCATATGTCGTAACATATTTTCTTTCCATCTAAAAGAAGAACCACATATTTCACAAGAATATGGTTTCAATCCAGAGTGTATTAGCATATGTTTCAACATATTTTGCTTCGTTGAAAATGAATTGCCACATACTTCACAAGAATATGGTTTCTCAACACTATGTTTTTGCATATGAATAACCAAGCTTGGTTTATGTTTAAAAGACGACCCACATATTTCACAACTGTATGGTTTCTCTCCAGTATGTTTTCGCATATGACTCAACATATGGGGTTTCTGTGCAAAAGAAGAGCCACATACTTCACAACAATGTGGTTTTTCTCCAGTATGTCTTCGCATATGAATAACCAAATGCTTTTTTAATGTGAACGAAGAGTCACATACTTCACAAGAATAAGGTTTCTCGTCAGTATGTGTTCGCATATGTTCCAACATATGTTGTTTTATAGTAAAAGAAAAGCCACATATCTCACAAGAATATGGTTTCTCTCCAGTATGTGTTCTCACATGAATAACCAAGTGTTGTCTTTGTGCAAAAGAAGAGCAACAGACTTCACAAGAATATGGTTTCTCCCCAGTATGTGTTCGCATATGGATGACTAAGTTTGGTTTTCTTGTAAAACAAGAGCCACATATTTCGCAAGAATAAGGTTTCTTTCCAGTATGTTTTCGCATATGAATAACCCACTGTTTTTTCTGTGTATAAACAGAACCACATATTTTACAACAATATGGTTTCTTTTCAGTGTGTGTGCGCATGTGAATGTCCAAACTTTTTTTACTTGTTAATGTAAAGCCACATATTTCACAAGAATATGGTTTCCCTCCACTATGTGTTTGCATATGGTTAAGCAGATGTTTTTTATGTGTAAAAGAAGAGCCACATACTTCACAAGAATATTGTTTCCCTCTAGTATCTAATTTAGAAGCCATTTCATAAAAGAAAAAATTGTGTAGTTCACAAAGATATTTCTCTCGTTTCTGGGTTTTAATTTACTAAATTCGCATGTGCTTTTCGTCGTAGTGATTGCTGGATTTTCTGCAAGATAAAAAACAGAAAAACGTCAAGAAATAGTGTTAATTTTATACATGTTTTTCGCAACAAAATATTTTAATGATATGGTGTAGACCCTGCTAATTTTAAATTGATAAATAAGAGATAGGCTTCTGCATTGTAAGCTAAAGACAAAATTGAAGTAATCATGTATAGTTTTAAGAAATATCCAAATCCATTATTGATTTAATTCAAATTGGAATATTTGTTATAATACTTACCCATTAATAAAAATGGAATCCGTTTTTATAAAGATATTAAACTAAATATTCACAAAACCTTAATGAGTTAAAAATATAACAATTTAGATTTTTAAATATAATGTACACTTACAAAAGAATTTTGAAATTTATTAACATGAAATAGCTAGTGTTTTCAATACAGCTAATAAGTAAGCAATTCGTTTTCATGCTTTTGGTTCAACAAATGCATAAATGTTTGAGAAGTCAAAGAAATTGATGAATATATAAAAATTACCTAGAAATGTTTGGTATAACAAAGCATAACCAACTCCAACCAAACTAGTACTTTATTTGAGAAAATTCAATATTTATGAAAATGAATTTTTGTGAAGAAGTATTCAGATATAATGACATTATAGTTTTCTTATTTTGGTTTTTTATATTGTTTAGTGAAATTACAATAGTATAATAGAATGCCATTGAATATAAGTTATCCTAAGTTTTTTATGATGAAGATATTTTGGTTTTTATTTTTTTGCATATGTTCATGGAAAATGAAAGGAAAAATAATAATGGTAACATTCCTTATTATTATCACCTCCAAAAGACAGAAAGTCTGTTCTGTTTGTTGTCAACACACAGGAGCTGGGAGAGGAGGAGGAAGAAGAAGAAGAAGAAGTAGACGTGGTTGGTTTTATGCAAAAGAGAGAGAGAGAGAGAGAGAGAATAGCCGCAAGAATTCCCGATATTTTATAGGAATAAAAGACCGAACTCAGATGGATAGGCAACTGTGCTTCTGCTCAAGCAGAGAAAATGGTGAGAGGAGAGAAAAGTCCCTTCCTAAAGAAAGTTCCAGCTCAAAGTGAAACTGAAGGACCCAGCAGATTTCAGAGAAAGCAAATAATGCTGATCAAACATTGTAGATATGAGGAATGAAAAATAAAGAGCATGTCAAGAGATTAATTTTTGATTAATCAGATCACTGTTTAACATGACAATATGTATTGCTTATCGAGGTTGGGATTCACTGTGAACATAACTATGCAAATTATGAAGGCTATTATGAAATAAGAGAAGTCAATCGAGAAAAAGTACTTGTTCTATACACATGTGCCAAGTTATTTCTTCTCTTTACATGTAAACCATTCAAAAGTAGTACAAAGTATACAAAAGGCAGAAAATCAAATAATTTTTACCTGAGGAAATGAAACATCAATACAAACAATTTGCCACATGAATGAGAAGCATGGAGAAATCACTTCCAGATATTTCTTCTAGCAACGGCGTCTGAAAAACAAAAACAGAAAAGGTTAAAATTTTAATGCTGTTGACCTGTATCAGGGAAAAAGATAAAAATATCCATTCTACATTCACCTTTGAAAACGAAGAGTTATATGAACTGAAAACACTGATTGAAAAATTCGACACTTTTTGCCAACCAACAAAGAATTTGACTCTCTTTACCAACAGATTTCTCAATTGCTGACAAAAAAAAAAAAATCAGAGATTTGCTGAATAGATGATCGAGTGCAATAGAAAGCAAATAATTCCAAACTTGGACAACTCACAGATAGATAGATAGATAGATAGATAGATAGATAGACAGATAGACAGATAGATATATAGATAGATAGATAGATAGCCAGACAGACAGACAGACAGACAGATAGATAGATAGATAGATAGATAAAAAGCACTCTGATATGTATAATTAAATATAACTTGCTCAGAGAGAAAATTCTTCACAAACTATCTGGAAAAAAATCAATACAAGCAGGCCTTAATTTCCAAGTTCTAATATGATAGCTTCACACAAAACAGTAAATATTTTCATGATACGAAAAGAAACGAAAGAAAAGTATAAAAATTATATGGTAGCATCGACTGTCCAAGGAGAGAAATTCTTCCAAAAGACAAAATGGGGTTGAACATTATACCTATTACAATTTTCACAAGAAAAATAATTGTGCAGCATTAGAGATTGTAAAACATATGCAAAAAAGACGTCTTGCCAACACATGAAGAATGAAAAATAAAACAACTACACTAAATAAACAGAGCATTATAGAGGGCATAAAAACCACAAGAAATTCCATAGGCAATATAATACTATGAAACTAGAGAACATATGAAAATACTAGAAAAAAACGGTTCAAAGTAGGCTTGATACTAAATAAATCAAAATATAACTTTGTAACAACATCCCATTCATACTAAAGTCACCTAATTATAAATCGAGGGATAAAAGCAGACATTACGATAATAAAAAGTATTACTCTATGAAACTCTAGAACATATGAAAAACTTTTCAAAGTAACTTTGCAATATATATAAGTCACCTAATTATAAATCGATTAAAACAAAACATGAGCAGTGATACACATGACAAACCAGTAAAAAACAAAACAAGAATAAACAAGTGAAGCATGCTTGGTCCCCCATAAGTGAACAGTGAACGAGGCATAAAAAATGATTGAGTTAAGATTTTGCCCCTCCCTCCATTTAGCCCCCAAAAGTCTCCAGGGGACATCAAATACTGGTGAGAATGAACAAACGGTGCAGTTTTAGGCCTTAACATATATAAATTTGAGTTCTTCACCATGCAAAAAAAGAAATTACTACAATTTCCCCAAAAGTACAAAAGGCCTTAACATATTTAAATTTAAGATCAGCACCATGCCAAACTGCTAAATAGACATACACAGAACATTTTCTACAAATATAGTAAAATAGTCCCAAGAATAGAGTGTTTTAATAGCCCTAAACAAGCCCCTCGGGCACACCCAAGAGTTATTGAAAAGTATAGACAAATAAAATTATATAGAAATTAGTTAGAACTTTTCAGAAAGTTTTATAAAAATCCAAGGTATTAATGGTTTTAATAAGCACAACAGTGTCTATTCAAGTCATTTTAACTTGAAAATCACCCCTGCGGGGAGGGGCAACTGGAGTTTTTTTTTTTTACTGATATCATGTTTTATGTTTGCGCAAAATTTAAAAAATTCCAAGGCATAGTTATTGAAAAAAAAGTGCAGATGGACGAACGGGCAAGGATGTATTTACAGGTCCACCCTACTTTTGTCGGTGGACCAAAAATCGTTTATATATATATACACATATACATATATATATATATATAAAAAAAATTTTATACAAACATTGATGGCTACATATGTGCATACATGTTTCTGTAATTAGATGGGGGATTACGTCTTCAGACCAAGAATGTTCTCAATGATAATTCTTGGCCTGAAGACGTAATCCCCCAACACAGGTGATTACAGAAACTTGTATGCGCATATGTAACCATCAATGTTTGTATAAATAAATTTTATATACCTGCTCTGTTTACTCATTGAGCACTCTTTGGTAGACATGTTGTTTCATTGGATGTACTTCTAGGAAACTAAACTCTCTGGCTAAATATATATATATATATATATATATATATATATATATAAATGTGTATATATATATATATAAATGTGTTATATATATATATATATATATATATATATATATATTAACAGAACAAAATTACTTAAGACAAAACAAGAACAGCAATTAATAACAAAAATATTTTAAATAACAAAAAAGTAGAACACACCATAACAAAAAATAAACACAACAATTAAGATATCATCTAGATACAAAGAATAAATAAACAATACAAATTAAAAAAGTCGATGTTTAATATAGTCAAACAGGTGTTATCTCTCTTGCCCACTACTCCTCTTTTGATTTAATACTACTTCTAATACAACATATGGAAGTCAGTTCAGAAATTTGTTCTATACACAAATGACTAATATACGAGGTAGCAGAAATGTAAAGACAATTAAACATACACACATTAAAAATATGATGGTTGGTCCAAAAATAATGACTCCTATTTTTTTTTACTAAAAAAATTAAACACCTACAAAGACATGAGCGGTACACTTAAACCAAGCTATTTTTTTTGTGTTACAGGATTTATTTTTCTACTTTTTCAATTTACTTTTCCTAGAGATGAAATGGCGCATCTTTGCTTTTGACACATGCCCATGACATGTTGTTTTCCTAGAGCCTCTCTTGCAACGGAGCGATAGAACTTGCAATCACTTATGATCTATTCAGGCGGAATATAAATAGGAGGCATTACATTTGGAACGCTCTTTGTACAAGTCTAATGAATGTGTAGATGATAGCGTATGTTTACATATGTAAGTGTATATGTTTGCAACAATTTGTACTCTTATGTATGTATGTATGATGTGTTTGAGTTGGAACAATTACATTGAAAGCATTGCCAGGGCCGCTGCAAAGAAGGTAGGCTGTCTCTACCGTGCTAGAAAACTACTAACACCCGAAAGTATCCTGTACCTCTATAAGGCCACCATTCGCCCATGTATGGAGTATTGCTGTCGTATTTGGTGCATCTGCTACTAGTCTCTCGCTTCTAGACAAGGTTCAAAAGAGAGTCGCCAATCTGATAGGCCCTGAACTGGCATCTAAGCTTCAGCCTCTGTCCCATCGACAAAACGTTGCATCCCTCTGCCTGTTCTACAAGTATTTTAACGGTGAATTCTCTGGCGAACTGTAGACAAAGATGTGCCCCCATGATGTAGACACCCTCGACAGACCCGACAGGCAGCTAAATCCCACCCCACACAGTAGAAATCCCTAGATGTAAAAGATCTTTCTGCTCCAGTAATTTCTTCCCCAGAACCACTAAACTCTGGAATTCCATTCCAGGCCACTGCTTCCCCAACTGTACCGACATGCAGAAGTTCAAGTGTAACATGAACCGACATCTTGCTGCCCAAATCCCAACATAGTACCCCAGTAGTTGTTGTCCCTGATAGTAGCCCTGTACACCAAAGTGGAAATGTGCCTTGTTTGGGGTGAAAATGTAATAAAAAAAAAACTATTTGTACTTTCTTTCTTTGATGTTCCTTGAGGAAAATTAATTTTTGTTTAGTTTTTTAATTTTATATTTTCTTTTGTTTTTTTAATTTCTAAATGTCAATTTTTAATTGTTTTAAATATTTACTGTGCATATGTAATGTTCTTAATGTTTCATTAATGACCGTTGACGAGCCAACAACCTGTTATTATCACACGATCTGACCCACGTGTTGGATTGAATTGTTGGCTTCTCATCTACAGAACGTTGTTTTTTTGTTATCATCATTGTGTGGAAGATATCTCCAAAGAATTAAAAGGTGTGGGGCATGCAACAGCATTTATTATAAAGGAGTCATTGGATTCATAATATGATTTTCTGTTGACAACTTGCATTTCGCACAAATTGAGGCAGAGAATGTAGAGACATTGTGCCTCTTTTCATTTAGCACAAATCGATAATACAGATAAAATTGACCTTGATGAGCTTGGCCTTGTGCATGGTGGGAACCTGGTCTTACTTAATAAGAACTGACACAATTTTGCCTCGATCGACTTGGCCTTTTGCATGGTGGGAAACTGGGCTTACTTAATAAGAACTGACACAATTTGGCCTCAATGAACTTGGCCTCAATGAACTTGGCCTTGTGCATGGTCGGAAACTGGGCTTAATAAGAACTGACACAATTGGGCCCTGAGAGACTTGGTCTTTCACATGTTGGAAAACGGCTTAATAACAATAACACAATTTACTCTCAGCTTGGGGGACACTTTTTCAAAGTTTTTTAGGAAAAATTGTTTTCACTATAGTTAGAATTTCAATCATATTTGTTAAAATAACAGCAAGAACGTTCAAAAGAATTTGGTTCATTTTCTGGCAATGATTCAATAATATTATTCAATATCATTATGCAATACCATTATTCAATAATAAATGGTGAAGTTGAAGAATGTCAAACTGAAAGAAATTATTAAAAATGCTCATTTCTTAACAAGCATGACGTCACCGACTTTTTACTACTATAAATCAGCCTGGCTGGTGCTATTGCTACTTCTGATGGAACTAAAATTTTGGCTAGATTTTAATGATTAGCAAAGAAAGAAGAAAAAGAATGACAGGTAGAGTGAAATGCTGATTTTAGTGCTTATGCTTGTAAAGAAGCATTACCAAAAAATTTTTTAGAGCACCGTTAGAAAGAGAATGGATGAATAAGGAACAAGTGAAGCATGCATGGTCAGTGAACACTGAATGAGGCATAAAAAAACAACTACGTACAGCATTTGCCCCCACCATTTACCCCCAAAAGTCCACAGGGGACGTCAAATCCTGGTGAGAATGAACATACGATGCACTTTACCTTAATATATGTAAATATGAGTTCTGCATCATGCAAAAAAAAAGAAATGACTAAGTCAATCATTTGCCCCTTCCCCACATCCATTTAGCCCCAAAAGTCCGCAAGGCCTTAACATATTTAAATTTCAGTTCAGCACCATGCAAAACTGCTAAATAGACATACACAGAAAATTTTGGACAAATATGCTAAAACAGTCCCAAAAATGGAGTGATTTTATTAGCCCTAAAAGAGCTTCTGGAGCACACCCAAGAATTATCGCGAAGTATAGATAAACAAAATTATATAGAAATCAGTTAATTACAAATTTTCAGACCGTTTTATTAAAATCCAAGGCACAATTTTTTTGATAAGCACAAAAGTGTCAATTTAAGCCATTTTAACCCGAAAGACACCCCTAAGGGGGGGGGCAACCAGAGTTTTCCCAGAAAATCTGTTCTGTTACTTTTTTACTCAAATCATGTTTAATGTTTGTGCAAAAGTTCAAAAAATTCCAAGCGTAGTTATTGAGAAAAGTGCAGACAAACGGACAAATGGACAAACGGATAAGGGTGAATTTACAGGGACCAAAAAGTTATATTTAGTCCTTGGGGCGGTTGTCTTGCAAAATGTTTCAAGTTGGCAACTCTCTCTGACAAAATGTGAAGTCAATTAACGAATATTCTGGAGTGATATAAAGGGAGAATGGAAACATACGCATGGGAATAAATTCAGCATAGTAGAAACAACTGAATGAATACTCCTTAATTAAAATAAAGCATTAATTTAGGGGATTAAATTTACAATAGAAGAAACAGATTAACAATACTTTGTAAATGTTAAACTTCTTTTTGACAAGCAGTATACTCGTTCTACTCTTAATAGCCTAGTGGTCATCCGTGAATTCATATACAATGCACTGGATGAGGCAGAAGATGCTAGGGCAATAGCCTCTTATATACTTGAAGATTTGCATAAAGCCTGGCATGAGGATTTTTCTACTGGACGAATAAAATCTTTTCAAAATCCAAGTTGTCATTGATGTTTGAACATTCACAAAACATGATGTGATGGGAGTGTGTCTTAGCGGTTGAATATTTGATCTTTATTAATACTGATGTTCAGAAACGACCTTCTTATAAAATTGTGTCCAATATGCATATGTTTACTGATGACGCCATACTCTATAACAGACACGAGGGAAAAACAAATGTGCTCATTTCCAAGGTAGTGGCTGAAAACTTAGAGAATGACCTCAAGTTTGTAGTGGAGTGAGGATGTAAATGTATGGTAAATATTACCATACATTTACGTCCGCATTCCACTACAAACTTGAAATCATTCTCTAAGTTTTTTTTAATGCCCCTAAGATTAAGCTTCTTTCCTTCAACGATTACAAAATTCTGAACCACTGATTGACATAACTAATCACACATTATCTGAGATCCTTTTGTTCAAACTCATGGGTATAATATTCACAGGCAACATGAATTGGAACAAATATATTGAAGTTGGGCTCTATCTACTGTTCTAGAAAACTACTCATATTTGATAGTATCCTATATCTCTACAAAGACACCATTTTGCCCATGAATGGATTATTGTTGTAACATGTTGGCTAGTGCATCTGTTCATAGTGTCACCCTCCTAGACAGATAGCAAAAAAGAAGAGTTTCCCATCTAAAAATTTCACATTATCAACTTACTACAATGATATCTTGCTGCTCAACTCTCTACATAGTACTCCTGTAGTCATAATCTTAAATAATAGCTTGTAGCATGAATGTCTCCTTTGGAGTGAATAAGAAATGAAAACAAGTGAAGCATGCATGTTTCTCCATGTGTGCACAGTAAACAAGGCATAAAAAATGACTAAGTTTAGCATTCCCCCCCCCACCAGCCTATTTAGTCCCAAAAGTCCCCAGGGGATGTCAAATTCCTGGTGAAAATGAACACACGGTGCAGTTTTAGTATGTAAGTTATATGTAAATTTGAGTTCTGCACCATGAAAAAAAAAATGGCTTAGTACATCCTTTGCCCCTCACTTCCACCCTTGTGCTTGTTTTACAAGTACTCTAATTGTGCTCCTACCCATCAATATGAATATCCCTAACTTACCTGATTGGTAGCAACACCAATCCCCTAAACTGTAAGGTTCCTAAATGTCAGTAATATGTCTTATTTAATAATTTCTTACCTCAACCTGCTATATTTTGGAATCCTGAAGTGTTGAAATTAAATTTTTAAAACTGACAAATAACGTTTTGTGCAGAAAAATAAATCTGTTGTTATTTCTCGCTCTGACATGTAAGTTAACTTTACAAAAAATAATTATCTGTCATTCTTTTTCCCACTGACACGTGAAGTATGTACAAAATGACTTTGAGTGAGCAAAAAAAATTTTGTCTCCAATCAAAGAAATACATACTTTTTATATGCTCAAATTTGATATATGCAAATTACAACAATCGAATTTGAGCATATGTTACCTTTTCGTGTTCTATCAGTCAGGTTTGGAGCTTAGAGCGTTGCACATACCACCCTTGGCTGCTTGTTTCCATTAGTTTTGTCACACTCCTTCCTAATCTCATGATCAAATAGGCTGCATCCTGGTGGATCTTTGTTGAGTGCTTCTTCACAATTGTGGGACCACTTCAGAATCCTGGGCTTCATCAGGGGGGCACATGTCTTTCAAACCTGCCTCATAACCATTTTCCCAGTCTGTTTTGTCATCAGGTATCAGACTTTGCAACCTACTCTCTGGAGATGTTGTACTGTCCAAATCTTCTGATGAGAATACATGGTATCGGGGATGCAGGTCCATTATGTGTCAGGGCACCCCATCCACCAAGACAGACTGTGGACTAATTATCTTGGTTACCCAACCCTGGCCAAATCTCGTTGCACAATGACTGTCTGTCTGGTTCCTTTACCCACACAGTCTCCAATTTGGTATGGACTATGCTTGGGGCCTACTACTGGTGGCATAATATCGATTCCTTTCACCCGAACCACGTACCGATATATGGCATTGGCTGGCGAAGGTCAAAGATGACTCGTCATCTTTTGGAGTCACGTTGTACAAGTAGACCACCTCTGGTATGGAGTGCATCTTAACTATGATCCATTTCACAGTGTGATGGCATTGCTCTGCTATGCCGATACCGGCTGGGATATATGCACAGCAAAATCTCAAGTTCACACATCATTCATCTGAAAACATCCTGAATTCTTTGCTGCACAAAGTTGTGCCATTACCTGTCAGTAGTCCTCGAGGTGGGACACATTCAAAGAAGACCATTTCCAATTGGCGAATTATAGTTGCTGAGTCCTACCGTGCTAATTGCTTCCACACTGAAAACCACAATCCGTGATAGTTAGGAAATAAGCACCATAGTGTGTAAGGTCCATTCTCAATCCTTGACAATCACTGCTCACCTCCAGCTTTTCTTTCTTCCAGTGAACAGGTGCTGAATCTATAGATTGGCATTTCACGCACGTTTGTATTGCCAGTCTGACTACTGATTTTGTTGTTGCAGGCCAAACTCTCCGGGTGAACCAAGTGATGCATCACATTCCTAGATCTCCACTCTTTCCGTGAACGGGCATGATTTGGTCCGTGTCCAGCTCAATGACATGCACTGCACAGATCAGTGGCTCGAGTCCTGCATCCTCCTTCATACCGTTGAACCATCATTGTGGAATGTGTGTCAATTGATCGGCCATGTTGTGAATTGACCCAACTAATGTCACATCTACTGAGAGCTCATATTCCTTCACCAATTCAGTTATCTTCGAATGATCGGCCATGTTGTGAATTGATACAACTGATGAGAGCTCGTATTCCTTCACCAATTCTTTGAGGGTATTCAGTTGTCTTCGAATGAGCATCTCACTGGCAGCCTTAGTGTGAACTTGCGTTTTCCTGCTGAGAGTTTCTGACACGCAGTTGTGTACACATGCAGAGTCGGTTTAATGTGTAACCCCTTGGTCTGCCACTGGAGCAACAAGTTAATTCCTCTCAACACGGCATCCACTTCAGCCCAATTAATATGCTGCGCATCATTCTCAGCTTGCAATGAGCAAGCGTCCTTCATCACAGTTCCATCTCTTTCTAATGCCACTCTGGTTGCTAGCACACTGGCTGCAACGCATTCATCTGCAAGGATATCACTGATGTTAGCTGATGCTGTGCAGTCCACAGTTTCCTCGTTATATCACCCTGCTAACTATAGCCTTCATTATGAGTAGAGCTACATTCAAGCCATACCTTAAACATGTCAGACAGTATCTATTTCCATCGACCTCTACTGTCTGGTATGGCCATAGTGTCTCGTGGACTTGTGCTTGGAGATACGCGCTCTGGAAGTCAAGCAGCGATACGTTTGTCCCTTTTTTGGCACCACTTGCATATCTTGGCAGCACAAACATCTACATTCGCCGTGAATGCATATATGATTGTTGAGATTGCAGTAGCCCATCACTATTCGCACTTTTGTCTTATTCTATTGAATTACGGCCATCAATAGAATTAATCCCTTAGGAGGTTCAAGTCTGTCTTCCGGGTATGGCACAAGCCAACCCTTGGTCATCGATGTCTGGAGTTCTTGAGAATATTCTGGTTGAAGCTCCGCAGCCACTTTATATTCTGGCACTCCATTACGCAGTCCTTCAGGTGGGCGATTATCTGCCCATTTCTATGCCGCTATCCAAGAGTAAAGTCTAGTTCACTAACAGATAGCTGCACATGTCGAAACTTTCCCAACGCCAATCCAGACTTCACCCATACGTCCAAAAAGTGATGCCTCCCAGTGGTTTTATTGCTTTGCTCCCTAACAACAGATCAAATCCCAGTGATTTATCATGCACCAACAAAGCATCGATCCTAACATAGTCACTATCTTTTGTTTAAATAGTGACTTTATTCTCCTCCGCGGGACGGGCCTCCAATAGTGAGGACGTTTACATTTGTGTTCTTCTAGGCTCAACATCGATTTGCATCTATTATTGTACGTGAGTGTCCTGTGTCAATTATTCCAAAACTCTCTTTCCTAACTCTACTAACATGTAGAAATTTAAATGTAATGTGAACAGACATCTTGCTGCTCAACTCTTCACATAGTACCCCTGTAGTCATAATCTTAAATAATAGCTTGTAGTATGAATGTTTCCTTTGGAGTGGATAAGAAAAGAAAACGAGTGAAGCATGCATGTTTCTCCATGAGTGCACAGTGAATGAGGCATAAACAAAAAATGACTAAGTTCAGCATTTCCTCCCTACCTCAAAAGTCTCCAGGGGACGTCAAATCCTGGTGAAAATGAATAAACGGTGCAGTTTTAGACCTTCACATATGTAAATTTGAGTTCTGCACCATGCAAAAAAAAAAAAATGACTAAGTCCATCATTTGCCCCCCCCCACACACTCATTTAGTCCCAAAAGTACCCAAGGCCTTAACATATTTAAATTTGAGTTCAGCACCATGCAAAATTGCTAAACAGACATACAGAGAAAATTTTGAACAAATATGGTAAAATAGTCCCAAAAATGAAGTGTTTTTATTAGCCTTAAAAGAGCCCCTGGAGTACACCCAAGAGTTAACGTGAAGTATAGACAAACAAAATTATAAACAAATCAGTTAGTTATAACTTTTCAGAAAGTTTTTTTAAAAATCGAAGACATCAATTTTTTAAATGAGCATAGAAGTGTCGATTTTAGCTATTTTAACCCGAAAGGCACTCGGGGGGGGGGGTAATTGGAGTTTACCCCAAAAATCCATTTTGTTACTTTTTTCACTCATATCATGTTTAATGTTTGCGCGGAATTTTTTTAAATTCCAAGGTGTAGTTATTGAAAAAAATGCGGACAGATGAACGGACGAACAGACAAATGGACAAGGGTGAATTAACAGGTCGGCCCTACTTTTGTTGGGGGGACCAATAAATAAATAAATAATCCTGGGAAGGGAGAAACCATTTACTTAGTAAGCGATAAAGTAAAAATAAGAGAAATAGATTAACATTGATTTCCAAGTGAATGGGATATTCTTAGATGGTGTAGACGTGTTCTTGTCAAGGGAATGAAATTAAACAAGCGCAACAGTTTAACAAAGATTTTCAAATAAACAGATAATTTTTAAAGAAACAACTGTGTACTTGGCAGGATAATAAGTTCATTAAAATCACATTAAATATATTTTGCAATTATATTATTTTTGCTAAAACATTGAATAAACAATTCCTAATTTGATGATAATATTCTTAAATCGAGAAATCAATTTTTCTTTGTTTTATATTTATTTTATTTACATGGACTTTCTCTTTCGTAAGAAATAATTTTTACAAAATTAATTGTTAATATCAATGTCGCTTTATTTTCATGAAAAAAAAATGTAATGTGTTTTTATACATAAAAATACTTTTGAATTTTTTTTATTCATACAAAATAATACATTTTCACTAAGATTAAGACAAAATAATCAGTTAAATATATTCTGTGATCATTATTAATATGGATCAAGGAAAGATTAGATACCCCATAGCAGAAGACAAATACTGGTGAACATTTCAAGTGACACCGGTTGTTCAACCTTGACATTGCAGTTGGTTGTTTATAAACACATCAAATAGCAGACATGGTTGAATGTTCGCGAGCAAGATTTAAAAAAAATATATTTATAAAACTTTTTAAGATTTGAAAGAAAAAATATATATTTCCAAAACATTTTCTTTAATATTGAATATTTACAAAACTTTTAAGGATAAAAAAAACAAAACTTTTTTCTATTTACACAAAACTTTTTAATGTAAGTAATAAAAAGAATGTATTTAAAGAAAATATAAATAAACGGGTGTCTTTCTGAGTGCGTTTTTTTAATATATTTATAGAAGTTTTTAATAAACTAATAATAATAATTATTATAATAAAAAATTTTAAAAATAAAAAGAATGAAATATACTAATTACAAAACATTAGAAACTGAGAATTTCGGATGCTAAACTTACCTGCCCTTGTGGAGAAGTAAGCAAATAATAAGTTTTCATTTTTTATTTTTATTTTTTAAAAAATAAAAATGAAAATTATAAAAAGATTTGTATCTTGTGATATTACACCTCATCTTTATAAAAAAAAAGTTATAAAAGATATGTGAATAAAATAATATAATTTTTAAATCGCGATTGTTTAGACTTGTGATTTTATTATGCAAAAAAATTGCCTCGGTCGAGAAGGATTTCATCTTCACTGACCACCTACATACATCGCACTTTAAATAAATATTGAATTGTATTAAAAATGCACAAAGAAAGATTAAAAAAAACAAAAACACTGTACATAAAAAATAATCTTGGTTGCAAAATTCCGAACAAGTCAGTTATCTTATATTTATTTCTGCCATTAAAAAGTTTGGTTATAATAATTTTATTTAATTTTTTTTTTTAAATTATGCATTTTTTAATTGACATCATCCGAAATTCTCAGTTATAACATCGATTTATTTATCTATTTGGTATTATTTTACGACCTGCCCCAGCGTAGTATAAACACATCCAACCTCCACATGTTAAGAATGGCTTTTAAGGTTGGGGTGTTTATTCTAAAAGCCGTTCTTAACATAGGGAGGTTGGGGTGTTTATAATACGCTGGAGCACGTCATAAAATTTTACCATTTATTTATATTATTATAATTATTAGTTTTATTAAAAAGTTCTGTAAATATATATAAAAAAAAACGCACACAAAAGACACCTATTTATTTAAATTAGGCACCGCCAAAACTGGGGGGGCAGGTCAGTACTTTTTGACGGACCGTCTTTTTAAAAATCTACCAAAAATCAGGTAATTATTCGATCAATACGAAATTTTCAGCGATTATTAGGAGAAGAATGAACTTTATAACAGTGTACTTATTTTTCATAAACGATATTTATATATATATATTTTTTTGCTTACAAACCCCCCCTTGTTTTGAAGTGGGAACAAATATGCTTAAAATAATCATCTGAAACTGAACAAAACATATTGTGTTGTTGTAAGGGACAGAATTATAGATTAAAAAAAAAAAAAAAAAAAAAATTGTTTGCATACCTTATTTTGACGTCTGAATATCAGAACTTCGATTGTGTTTAATTATCCCGCTTTTGAGTTTTGAAGTGTGAAATTCGGTGAATATGTTAAGTAAAATAATTAATTTAAGTTAAGCAAAACAAAAAAAAAAAAAATTTTATATTTATACGAAAAAAGCCATTTTAAAATTTTTGATAAATAAATTAACAATTTTTTTTTAGCGAGCCGAATAATGCATGACCATTATTAAACAGAGCATGCTTTGAATAATCGATACAAAAAAAAAAAATTCGATAAATATTGTGCCCTTTGTGTTAAAAATAGCATCATTTTTTTCGATCTCGTTTGAAAACATTTGCCGCCTTTCGACTACGGTGGACCAAAAGCGCTGAAATAATTTTTTTTTATTCTGCTTTAAATTGCCCCCTCCCCCCATTTTGGGGAGCCTGGCCCCCACACACATACACATTAAAAACCAAACTCATACAAATGGTCACCCATCTGGTACTGGCCAGCCTCAGCTTAATAATACATTGAAATTTTCGTCACTGAAAAATAAGTTTTTTTGGCCTGTTTAGTCTTCCATAGTTTTCGTCTCATCGAAAGAAAACGTAAACAGAGTCGATCTGAACTCTTCGGCGACGCGAAATATCTGGTTACATATATGAATAAGTGGAATTATTTGAAATTCAGGTACTTATATTATAATATTTTTGCATATTCTCTTAGAAAATCATCCTAAATCTTAGTTAGACAATAAATAAATAAATTAATTATTTCAAAAACCTTTTTTTTTAAATATTTAAGTACGTTTTTTGTGCAAGACAAAAAATGTCAATTGTTAACTTTTTGGGAAAATTTAACATTTAAAATTGAATTAAAAATAGTAGAAAAAGTTTTACATTATTCTGTTTTCTATATGATAAAATTCAGGGTTTTATCTTTCTGGAAAAAAAAAAGTTACTCAGAAATAATGGATTTTAATAAATGTAATTTAGTTTTAAAAAACAACAACAACTTGATTTTGCGGCCATTTTTGGCGGTGCCTAATTTAAATATATTTTGTTTAAATTTACATTCGTTTTATTACTTACATTAAAACGTTTTGCGTAAATAGAAAAAAGTTTTGTTTTTTTTATCCTTAAAAGTGTTGTAAATATTTAATATTAAAGAAAATATCTAGTAAATATAATTTTTTCTTTTAAATCTTAAAAAGTTTTGTAAATATATTTTTAAAAAATCTTGCTCGCGAGCATTCAACTATGTCTGCTATATGACGTGTTTACAAACAAACAACGACAGTGTCAAGGTCGAACAACCGGTGTCACTTGAAATGTTCGCCAGTATTCGTCTTCTGCTACGGGATATCTAATCTTCACTTGAGCCCTTAATATATACTGAAAAATTGGTTGCGTTGGGTTTGTTTTACTGTACACATAGATTCGAAAAAGTTGTCACAAAACAAATATAGAACAAATAAATGTTATCAAAGGCAAGATAAGTTACTTTTCTACCTAACTGGATATATTTTTAGTGTTTATATTTATTGTAACATGTTTATTCAGCTCGAAAAACATACAGTGTTTACCGATGTATTGGAAAATTGAAAATGGCAGCCGACTCTCTCTTTGAGGCGGTAAGTTTGGGAAAAAGGAATTATAAATAAAAAACAGACAAAATACTGTTAGAAACTCGCTTAATATGTGTTACTGTGACATAGGCTGACATATATTCGGCAGGTTTTTAACAGTATTTTGACTGTTTTTTTTTTTATTATATATCATTCTTAATTTTATATGTAATCATGGAACCTTTCGATATCAAAGCCAAGCGAATCATAATGTTTTAGACGCGCCCCGCCCCAGTACAAAAAAAGAACATTTAAAAGCAATTAAATTCAAGTAATACTTACGTTTTGTTTGACAATCTGCTTTTAACACAGAAACGATTACGAGTTACTTAAAACGAGACTGTTTTTAGGAGTGGAAGTCAACATTTTAAAATGGCGACGGGAAATGCAAGTTCGCAGAAAATTAAAATAATTATTTATTTAATATGATTTTGATTTTGTTGTTGTTGTTGTTATTATTATTATTATTATTATTATTATTATTATTATTATTTACTTTTTTTAATTATTTTATTTTTTTATAAATTATGTTAAATTAAAAAAATAATTAATTGTTCAAAATTTATTAATAATTTTTTACAAAAAAAAGCACCTAATATTATATATATATTAGGTGCTTTTTTTGTAAAATATTATTAATAAATAACATGATATATATATATATATATATTTCACCATATGAGTGGGGATAAAAATAAAAACAAATCTATTTTGTTAATGTTAAATATTGTTTTTAATGTAAGAAAAAGTCGATAGTGACGATTTTGCATCAACGAAGCATTTTTACTGTTCCAAACACATATAAAATATCAGCGCTTCTACACTATTAGGACGAAATTTCGGAAATCGTAATATTAAATTTCACATGAAAATAATGATATCTACTGTTTTACGATCGTAAGACACAAGTGAGTTCAAAAGGGAGGTAATTTTTCGTTTCAATTTAAACAAGATGGTCGTAATTTTTCACCTACTAACGTGATTAAAGTAGGTTTTTGTTTTTAAAGTAATTCCGTAATATTCAGGTAATTTCGAATGCATAATTTGGAAGCTACCATTCTAATTGCCCCCTCCCAAAGATTAGTAGAAGCCATTGTTTTTTTTTTAAATTTTAATTTTATCTGAAACTCCATTTACCGACTCCAAAATTTCGTCCTAATAGTATATAACCGTCAAAATATCTCTTGTGTGAATGTTTGCCTCTTAACTTGGTTAAGTTCACTTTCCGCATCCCTGTGTTTACAAAGCCATTTGGCGGAAGTTAGGCCAGACAAATTCTTAGTTACGGATGACAACTATATAGAATGTACCTTTTTTTTTTTAGATGCAAATATAAAAATAGAAGTTTTATTCAAACGGTCTTTATTTGAACTCAAAGAACTGTTGTTTTTTTTGTTTATATATATATATATATATATATATATATATATATATATATATATAATTATTTTTTTACTATAATAATTAAATACCTACAGACACTAGTGTTTCATCCTTTCGGGATTCTTCAGTGCAGGGTGTCACAATTACTACCAGTCGAACGATTCGAACCCCGCGACACGAGACATCTCTGGCTCGATTAGCGGAGACCGTATCCATTCGGCTACCATTAATCGTGTGAAATAGCGTTGAATTTTAAACATTTTAATTTAAATGTTCATTACGTCAGACAGACAGTGATCAAGTCGTTATACGACGATCTACGCATAAGAGCTAAATTGACCGACTTTTATTCAACAGAAAGTGCTCAACTATAAGAAACGTATTTCTTAAAGGGGCTGTCATAATTATTTTTTTACTATAATAATTAAATACCTACAGACACTAGTGTTTCATCCTTTCGGGATTCTTCAGTGCAGGGTGTCACAATTACTACCAGTCGAACGATTCGAACCCCGCGACACGAGACATCTCTGGCTCGATTAGCGGAGACCGTATCCATTCGGCTACCATTAATCGTGTGAAATAGCGTTGAATTTTAAACATTTTAATTTAAATGTTCATTACGTCAGACAGACAGTGATCAAGTCGTTATACGACGATCTACGCATAAGAGCTAAATTGACCGACTTTTATTCAACAGAAAGTGCTCAACTATAAGAAACGTATTTCTTAAAGGGGCTGTCATAATTATTTTTTTACTATAATAATTAAATACCTACAGACACTAGTGTTTCATCCTTTCGGGATTCTTCAGTGCAGGGTGTCACAATTACTACCAGTCGAACGATTCGAACCCCGCGACACGAGACATCTCTGGCTCGATTAGCGGAGACCGTATCCATTCGGCTACCATTAATCGTGTGAAATAGCGTTGAATTTTAAACATTTTAATTTAAATGTTCATTACGTCAGACAGACAGTGATCAAGTCGTTATACGACGATCTACGCATAAGAGCTAAATTGACCGACTTTTATTCAACAGAAAGTGCTCAACTATAAGAAACGTATTTCTTAAAGGGGCTGTCATAATTATTTTTTTACTATAATAATTAAATACCTACAGACACTAGTGTTTCATCCTTTCGGGATTCTTCAGTGCAGGGTGTCACAATTACTACCAGTCGAACGATTCGAACCCCGCGACACGAGACATCTCTGGCTCGATTAGCGGAGACCGTATCCATTCGGCTACCATTAATCGTGTGAAATAGCGTTGAATTTTAAACATTTTAATTTAAATGTTCATTACGTCAGACAGACAGTGATCAAGTCGTTATACGACGATCTACGCATAAGAGCTAAATTGACCGACTTTTATTCAACAGAAAGTGCTCAACTATAAGAAACGTATTTCTTAAAGGGGCTGTCATAATTATTTTTTTACTATAATAATTAAATACCTACAGACACTAGTGTTTCATCCTTTCGGGATTCTTCAGTGCAGGGTGTCACAATTACTACCAGTCGAACGATTCGAACCCCGCGACACGAGACATCTCTGGCTCGATTAGCGGAGACCGTATCCATTCGGCTACCATTAATCGTGTGAAATAGCGTTGAATTTTAAACATTTTAATTTAAATGTTCATTACGTCAGACAGACAGTGATCAAGTCGTTATACGACGATCTACGCATAAGAGCTAAATTGACCGACTTTTATTCAACAGAAAGTGCTCAACTATAAGAAACGTATTTCTTAAAGGGGCTGTCATAATTATTTTTTTACTATAATAATTAAATACCTACAGACACTAGTGTTTCATCCTTTCGGGATTCTTCAGTGCAGGGTGTCACAATTACTACCAGTCGAACGATTCGAACCCCGCGACACGAGACATCTCTGGCTCGATTAGCGGAGACCGTATCCATTCGGCTACCATTAATCGTGTGAAATAGCGTTGAATTTTAAACATTTTAATTTAAATGTTCATTACGTCAGACAGACAGTGATCAAGTCGTTATACGACGATCTACGCATAAGAGCTAAATTGACCGACTTTTATTCAACAGAAAGTGCTCAACTATAAGAAACGTATTTCTTAAAGGGGCTGTCATAATTATTTTTTTACTATAATAATTAAATACCTACAGACACTAGTGTTTCATCCTTTCGGGATTCTTCAGTGCAGGGTGTCACAATTACTACCAGTCGAACGATTCGAACCCCGCGACACGAGACATCTCTGGCTCGATTAGCGGAGACCGTATCCATTCGGCTACCATTAATCGTGTGAAATAGCGTTGAATTTTAAACATTTTAATTTAAATGTTCATTACGTCAGACAGACAGTGATCAAGTCGTTATACGACGATCTACGCATAAGAGCTAAATTGACCGACTTTTATTCAACAGAAAGTGCTCAACTATAAGAAACGTATTTCTTAAAGGGGCTGTCATAATTATTTTTTTACTATAATAATTAAATACCTACAGACACTAGTGTTTCATCCTTTCGGGATTCTTCAGTGCAGGGTGTCACAATTACTACCAGTCGAACGATTCGAACCCCGCGACACGAGACATCTCTGGCTCGATTAGCGGAGACCGTATCCATTCGGCTACCATTAATCGTGTGAAATAGCGTTGAATTTTAAACATTTTAATTTAAATGTTCATTACGTCAGACAGACAGTGATCAAGTCGTTATACGACGATCTACGCATAAGAGCTAAATTGACCGACTTTTATTCAACAGAAAGTGCTCAACTATAAGAAACGTATTTCTTAAAGGGGCTGTCATAATTATTTTTTTACTATAATAATTAAATACCTACAGACACTAGTGTTTCATCCTTTCGGGATTCTTCAGTGCAGGGTGTCACAATTACTACCAGTCGAACGATTCGAACCCCGCGACACGAGACATCTCTGGCTCGATTAGCGGAGACCGTATCCATTCGGCTACCATTAATCGTGTGAAATAGCGTTGAATTTTAAACATTTTAATTTAAATGTTCATTACGTCAGACAGACAGTGATCAAGTCGTTATACGACGATCTACGCATAAGAGCTAAATTGACCGACTTTTATTCAACAGAAAGTGCTCAACTATAAGAAACGTATTTCTTAAAGGGGCTGTCATAATTATTTTTTTACTATAATAATTAAATACCTACAGACACTAGTGTTTCATCCTTTCGGGATTCTTCAGTGCAGGGTGTCACAATTACTACCAGTCGAACGATTCGAACCCCGCGACACGAGACATCTCTGGCTCGATTAGCGGAGACCGTATCCATTCGGCTACCATTAATCGTGTGAAATAGCGTTGAATTTTAAACATTTTAATTTAAATGTTCATTACGTCAGACAGACAGTGATCAAGTCGTTATACGACGATCTACGCATAAGAGCTAAATTGACCGACTTTTATTCAACAGAAAGTGCTCAACTATAAGAAACGTATTTCTTAAAGGGGCTGTCATAATTATTTTTTTACTATAATAATTAAATACCTACAGACACTAGTGTTTCATCCTTTCGGGATTCTTCAGTGCAGGGTGTCACAATTACTACCAGTCGAACGATTCGAACCCCGCGACACGAGACATCTCTGGCTCGATTAGCGGAGACCGTATCCATTCGGCTACCATTAATCGTGTGAAATAGCGTTGAATTTTAAACATTTTAATTTAAATGTTCATTACGTCAGACAGACAGTGATCAAGTCGTTATACGACGATCTACGCATAAGAGCTAAATTGACCGACTTTTATTCAACAGAAAGTGCTCAACTATAAGAAACGTATTTCTTAAAGGGGCTGTCATAATTATTTTTTTACTATAATAATTAAATACCTACAGACACTAGTGTTTCATCCTTTCGGGATTCTTCAGTGCAGGGTGTCACAATTACTACCAGTCGAACGATTCGAACCCCGCGACACGAGACATCTCTGGCTCGATTAGCGGAGACCGTATCCATTCGGCTACCATTAATCGTGTGAAATAGCGTTGAATTTTAAACATTTTAATTTAAATGTTCATTACGTCAGACAGACAGTGATCAAGTCGTTATACGACGATCTACGCATAAGAGCTAAATTGACCGACTTTTATTCAACAGAAAGTGCTCAACTATAAGAAACGTATTTCTTAAAGGGGCTGTCATAATTATTTTTTTACTATAATAATTAAATACCTACAGACACTAGTGTTTCATCCTTTCGGGATTCTTCAGTGCAGGGTGTCACAATTACTACCAGTCGAACGATTCGAACCCCGCGACACGAGACATCTCTGGCTCGATTAGCGGAGACCGTATCCATTCGGCTACCATTAATCGTGTGAAATAGCGTTGAATTTTAAACATTTTAATTTAAATGTTCATTACGTCAGACAGACAGTGATCAAGTCGTTATACGACGATCTACGCATAAGAGCTAAATTGACCGACTTTTATTCAACAGAAAGTGCTCAACTATAAGAAACGTATTTCTTAAAGGGGCTGTCATAATTATTTTTTTACTATAATAATTAAATACCTACAGACACTAGTGTTTCATCCTTTCGGGATTCTTCAGTGCAGGGTGTCACAATTACTACCAGTCGAACGATTCGAACCCCGCGACACGAGACATCTCTGGCTCGATTAGCGGAGACCGTATCCATTCGGCTACCATTAATCGTGTGAAATAGCGTTGAATTTTAAACATTTTAATTTAAATGTTCATTACGTCAGACAGACAGTGATCAAGTCGTTATACGACGATCTACGCATAAGAGCTAAATTGACCGACTTTTATTCAACAGAAAGTGCTCAACTATAAGAAACGTATTTCTTAAAGGGGCTGTCATAATTATTTTTTTACTATAATAATTAAATACCTACAGACACTAGTGTTTCATCCTTTCGGGATTCTTCAGTGCAGGGTGTCACAATTACTACCAGTCGAACGATTCGAACCCCGCGACACGAGACATCTCTGGCTCGATTAGCGGAGACCGTATCCATTCGGCTACCATTAATCGTGTGAAATATATATATATATATATATATATATATATATATATATATAGTAATTTATAAAATATATATGGCGATTAAGCTACACTGAATATTCGGCGTTTCATCCACTATAGGATTCGTAAGGCTTATGCGCGAATTCTGTGGTTGTTTCTCGTTTTTATATATGTTGAGGATTTTAGTTAGCCAATCAGCTTTCTAGTATCCACCGCGCCACTTCCTATCAGCCAATGGGCATGCATTTTCTCGAACAAAGGATCTTTTTTAGAACTAGGTTAGTGGTTTAAGACAGACGTTTTCCTCCTTTTTTTCTTTTTTTGATATATAAATATGTGTACACACATACATGTTCACATATATACATATATAAATAAATAATAATCTATAAAAATACAACTTTTATCATAAAAGTTAGGTAAGCGTTAATATCGAAATTTTAAAATTAAAGTTAGCTTTATTTAAAAAAAAAATTTTTTAAACCAGGTGTTTTTTTTTTTGTTTGTTTGGTTTTTTTTTGGTTTTTCGAGATTTTTTTCTCCATTGAAATTTTATCCAACAACAAAATGATAAACCAATTTACAATAAAAAAAAAATATTTTTCGAAATGAGATTTTTGGGTAAAATCCCTTCAGAGCATATTGTGGTTATATGAGAAAATAAAACCGTGTACGCATAATACATGTTTCTTTTCTGTGTCTTATGTTATACGTTAGTACATTAGGGGTCATTTCCAGTTAAAAGTTTATTTACTGCACCCACCTGAACTAGAGAAAATCATGATTTAATATGGCCGACCAGACGGGTGATCAAAAATTCAGATCGAGCGTACCGGAAAACGAAATGAGATAAAATTGACAACTGACCATTTCTTTTTTCTTTTTGCTTGAACTTTGCGCTTTAAAAAAAAAATAATTAAAAAAAAACATTTGAAAACAAATTAATTAATTATAACTATTTTCCATATTTTCTTTTGTTGTTGTTGTTGTTGTTGTTGTACTTCTTCTTCTTCTTCTTCTTCTTCTTCTTCTTCTTCTTGCATTTATTCTACATAAGTAGAAAATAAAATTTGTTTAAATTATTTCTTTTAGAATTTCCGAGTTGTCAATTTGATCTCATTTCGTTAGTCTCATTTCGTTTTCCGGTACGCTCGATCTGACTTTTTAATCACCCGTCTGGTCGGCCATATTAGATATTCATCGTTAGTTATTTACACGAGACATACACATTTAAATCATCATTTTCTCTAGTTCAGGTGGGTGTGCAGTAAATATAATGGGCATGGAATATGTGCCTACATTAAAGATGGCTTCCCGTGTGGCAGGGATATCTCTAGAGAAGATCCTAACTTACCCTATATTTGCTTCCGGGTTGCACTTGCTAACACAACTGCATTTATATTTGCCCTCTATCGGCCCCACAACAGCAGAGTTACTATCTTTAAGAGCATATCTGAGAAAATAGAGCACATCCTATCTGCACATCCCTCGGCTAACATCCACATCTGTGGTGACTTCAACGTCCATAACATAGAATGGCTGACCCATTCAAATAAGACGGACGATGAGGGGAGGTTTTGTCATGATTTTGCCATTGCTTATGACCTCACTCAGATTGTTCGCGAACCCACCCGTGTGCTCGATACACCCGGTCAATATACAAGCCTCCTAGACCTTTTTCTCTCAACTTCCCCTGAGCTATGTTCATGTTCCGTTCATTCTCCTCTAGGATCCTCCAACCACTCCGTTGTATCAGTTAAGATAAAAACGAAATGTAATAAGTCCCCAGACGTACCCCTTCACCGTACTGTATACCAATACTCTAAGGCTGACTGGTATAGCTTCCGTACATTCATATCTGATTTACCTCTGCACTCCATGTTTAAAAAGGAAGTGTTCTCTATAGTATCAGATCTGACCGAATGGTTAATTGTAGGCATAGACCAATTCATACCATCTAAAGAATTCCAACAAAAACCTAACAGCCAGCCATGGTTCTCCCCAAAATGTGCTGCTGCTATTGTGCACAGAAATCACTTTTTCCATAGCTACCAACGTAATAGATGCACTGAGACTAAAGCTGCTTTCAGGACTGTAAGCAACCACTGTAAAAGAGTAATAAAAAATGCAAGAGAGCTATATGCCCAGTCTGTTAAATTCAAGGTAGCTGATCAGCGGCTTGGTTCCCACCAGTTTTGGAAAATAACAAATAGGATCCTGAGAATAAATTTGTGCGTTCTATCCCAACAATTATCAATGGACCAGAAGTCATTTCGTCAGCGTCAGACCAGGCCAAACTATTTGCAAAGAACTTTGCAGCTTATTCTACCCTATGCGACGAAGGCCATCAACTCCCCATATTTCCTCCTATAACACAGAACATGCCAGGTAACATACAAATATCCGTGCATGAGGTCGCCAAGCTAATCAAGAACCTTGATTCCAGTAAAGCAACTGACCCTGACGGCATCCCAATTATAGTGTTAAAAAAGCTTCAACCAGAACTTGCTCCCATACTTACGAAACTGTTTAAGCGCTGCCTTAATGAGAAGTGCTTTCCGACTCCCTGGAAGACCTCATCAGTTTGCCCTGTATTTAAGAATTCAGGTGATAAGTCATCTTCATCTCAATACAGACCTATAAGACTCCTGTGTGTTATGAGTAAGTTGCTGGAATCCATATTAAATAGAGAAATAGTCAACCACCTCAGCAGTAATAACCTTCTTAGTGACACACAATATGGTTTCTGCTCTGCAAGATCTACCACATCTAACCGTCAGGTTGTATCCCACAGGATTAGTGAATCTCTTGACAAAGGCTTCCTTTCTAGGGCAATTGCTCTTGACATATCAAAATGGCATAAGGGTCTACTTCACAAGATTTCCAGCTACTGTATAACTGGAAATGTTTTCTCAATCATTAAATCATTTCTCTCCGATAGGTTCATAAGAGTAGTGGTCGATGGACAAAAATCGGAGGCCTGCAGTATTAATGCTGGAGTCCCTCAGGGGTCAATCCTGGGCCCAACTCTCTTCCTGATCTACATCAATGACCTGCCTAAACACATACTTAAATCATTCGTTGACATCTATGCTGATGACACGACCATCTACGGCAACACATCAAATGACAAACTTCTCTCTGATTCTCTCTCCTCTGATCTCGAGCGCGTGGTTCAGTGGGGGAAGACGTTGCTGGTTACCTTTAATGCATCTAAAACCAAACTCCTATCCTTACATCATCAACGCTCTGATCCCCATCTGGCACCAATTGGGATGGATGGCTCTTGTCTGAGAGAGGCCCCATGTTTTGACAAGCTTCTGGGTTTGACCTTTACTCCTGATCTGAAATGGAACACGTACATCAAGTCTGTTGCCAAGGTCGCTGGAAAGATGGTGAGATCCTTCTACCGCTCCAGAAGATATCTCACTACTGATGAATTCTCTATCTATATAAAAGCCAAGTACGTCCAAGGATGGAATACTGCTACCATATCTGGGCAGGAGCTGCTAAAAACAGCCTGTCCTGCCTTGACAGAGTACAAAATAGACTTTGTGGCTTAGTGGGGGGTGCTCTTTTCTCTACCCTGCAACCTCTCTCCCACAGAAGAGACGTTGCGAGCCTATCCTTGTTTTATCGTTATTTCCATGGCAGCTGCTCGTCTGAACTCCAATCTCTGGTCCCCCCTCGCCAATCTTTCACGAAAAACACCCGTCTAGCCGAATCCACTTTGAAAAATTTCCCCCATCTGTGCCTAAATCAAAACGTGGATTCCATGAACAAAGCTTCTTTCTTAGAACTGCACGCCTGTGGAACTCTGTTCCGTCTGCCTGCTTCCCACCTGACTACAACTTGGATTTGTTCAAGTCCAACGTTAACAAATTCCTAATGAACCGCCCCCCCTTAAGTAAACGCTTCATCAAATCTCCACACTAACGTAATGTACGTACTTGCAATAACCCTTATCCCTGAGTGGCTTCCGGGCCTTGATAAGTGGTGACGTGACCACTGTGTAAAAAAAAAAAAATAAATAAAAATAAACTTTGAACTCGAAATGCCTCCTGATGTACTAATGCAGAACATAAGACACAGAAAAGAAACATTTATACCACAATACTTCCTGAAGGGATTTTACCGATTTTTGTAACGAGATTTTTTTCTAACGTGACTCCTTTCGAAAATGATTTCCAAATTATGAACAAATTAACAAATTCAGTAATGCCAGCGATAGAACTTGCAACGACAATCAGTGACGTGGTTAAAGAAAAGTCTTCCACAAATACACTGAATACCATGAAATGGTTGGCACGAGGGGGACTAGTGAATCAGAATTCCTTTGGCGGCGGCGATTCAAAGATAATTATTTTGGGAATATCATTTATTGGGTACGTTTTTTTTTAATGATGTTTGATTAAAAAACATGAACAGTGAAAAAAACAAATCTTTTTCTTTAAAGAAATTTTAAAATTTTAGGTTATAAAAGCACAATAAAGTCTATTTTTTATGTTTGCAAAAGTTTGTTAAAAAGTCAAAATACATGAGAAACGTAAAAATAAATAAATAAATAAATAAATAAATAAAACCGAAACTTTTCGTTAAATAAATTAAAAAAAAAAATCATTATAAAAAATATATAAAGTCTATTTTTTATGTATGTACAAGTTTGTTAAAAAGTTCAAATAAAGTTTGTAATGTAATTGAAAAAAACACCTCGTTTTTTTTTAAATAAAACTAACTTTGATTGAAAAATTTCGATATCGACGTTTACCGAACCTTTATTATAAAAGTTGTATTTTTATAGATTATTATTTATAAAAATTACCAACACCTGATGTTTGAAAAACAGTTCATAATATATATTTCATTATAAAAGTTATATTTTTTTTACCAAAAAAATAAAAATAAAAAATAAGACAATTAAAACATATTAATGGGGGGAAACAGTTCATAAATATAATTAAAAGAAAAAACAACAGTTCATTGAGTTCAAATTAAGACTGTTTGAATAAAACTTCTATTTTCATATTTGCATCTAAAAAAAGAAAATGGGTACATTAGTTGTGGTCATCCGTAGCTAAAAATTTGTCTGGCGTCACTTCCGCCAAATGCCTTTGTAAACACAGTGTAGTATCTGTTCTTCAGATCTACACTTCAATTTCTTGTCAGTGAAGGAGAAATCCTTCACGACTGAGACAATTTTTATTTTTGTTCCGTTTCTCCACATTAAAAAACGACCCTGGTGTCTAACTCTGTCCCGTGGGAAGACATTGTAAATAGGAACACAGGGATGCATGCGGAAGGTGAACTTAGCCCATAACTCTTTATTTGTTCTTGTAACATGTTTACCATCTTTCTCGTTATGCCCCCCCCCATATTAAAATAACGACCTTCAATCACTAATGATTTTATGGCGACGAATCATATTTACTAGGTACATGCATTAATTGCAAAAAACTGACAGGGGGTGGGACATAGTTTTGGAAGCCGGTTTATCATAAGTTTTGTTTTTTTTGTTTTTGTTTTTTTGTAGATTTCTGATTACTTTTTGATTGCATTTGAAAAATTAAAGGCTAAATTTAATTTCCTAAAGGGAAAAGAAATGTTTACACATGCAAAAAAAAAAAAAAAAAAAGTTATAATCAAAAATGTTTAAACGGCGAAATCTGGAAATTACCATCTAAATTTGAAGTTAAATAAATTCATTGTAAAACTCCCAAACACTTTTTTTGTACTCCCCATATTGATGTGCATCACTCACCCAAGGAGGAAGCCTCTTCTGCAGGCAATACACAAGAAAGTCTGCAAACAGTTTGCTGCAGATATGTCAACAAAGCCCACTGGAACCATGTCCTATGGTCTGATGAGACAAAATTTATATGTTTAGTTCTAATGGCCTTAAGCATGTGTACTGGAGCGGCGACCAGATGAGGAGTACAAAGATAAGAGTGTCATGCCTACAGTCGCGCATGGTGGTGGGAATATCATGGTCTGAGGTTGCAGGTATTGGAGAGTTACATTTCATTGAGGGAAACATGAACTCCAACATGTACTGTCAAATACCGCAGCAGAGCATGATTTCATCCCGACAGAAACTGTGTCGCAGAGCAGTGTTCCAGCATGACAATGACCCAAAACACACCTCCAAGACAACTACTGCTTTACTGAAGAGGCTGAGGGTAAAGGTGATGGACTGGCCAGGCATGTCTCCAGATTTAAACCCAATAGAACATCTTAGGGGCATCTTTCTTAGAACTGCACGCCTGTGGAACTCTGTTCCGTCTGCCTGCTTCCCTCCGGACTAAAACTTGGATGTCTTCAAGTCCAACGTTAACAAATTCCTAATGAACCGCCCCCTTAATTAAACACTTCATCAAATCTCCACAGTAACGTAATGTACTTGCAATAACCCTTATCCCTGAGTGGCTTCCGGGCCTTGATAAGTGGTGATCACTGTGTAAAAAAAAAAAAAAAAATCCTCAAGCAGAAGGTGGAGGTGTGCAAAATCTCAAATATCCACCAGCTCCACGACGTCGTAATTGAAGAGTGAAAGAGCATTCCAGTGGCTACAGGTGAAGCTCTGGTAAACTCCATGCCCAGGAGAGTAAAAGAAGTGTTGGATAATGATTGTGGCTACACAAAATATTGAGAGTTGACATGTATGTTTTCGTAAGGGGTGTACTCACTTTTGTTGCCAGGGATTTAGCTTTTACTGGCTATATTTTGAGTAATCTTAAGAGAAAAATAAATTTACTCTGTTATATATGTCCAGACAGACTACTTTTTTTTTTTTTTACACAGTGATCACCACTTATCAAGGTCCGGAAGCCACTCAGGGATAAGGGTTATTGCAAATACATTACGTTTGTGTGGAGATTTGATGAAGTGTTTACTTAAGGGGGCGGTTCATTAGGAATTTGTTAACATTGGACTTGAAGACATCCAAGTTGTAGTCCAGTTGGAAGCAGGCAGATGGAACAGAGTTCCACAGGCGTGCAGTTCTAAGAAAGAAGCTTTGTTCATGGAATCCGTGTTTTGATTTAGGCACAGATATAGAGTGAGGGAAATTTTTCACAGTGGATTCAGCTAGACGGGTGTTTTTCGTGAAGATTGGCGAGGGGGGACCAGAGATTGGAGTTCAGGAAATAACGATAAAACAAGGATAGGCTCGCAATGTCTCTTCTGTGGGAGAGAGGTTGCAGGGTAGAGAAAAGGGCATCCCCCACTAAGCCACAAAGTCTATTTTGTACTCTGTCAAGGCAGGATAGGCTGTTTTTAGCAGCTCCTGCCCAGATATGGCAACAGTATTCCATCCTTGGACGTACTTGGCTTTTATATAGATAGGGAATTGCATAAGTAGTGAGATATCTTCTGGAGCGGTAGAAGGATCCCACCATCTTTCCAGTGACCTTGGCAACAGACTTGATGTACATGTTCCATTTCAGATCAGGAGTAAAGGTCAAACCCAGAAGCTTATCAAAACACGGGGCCTCACCCAGACAAGAGCCATCCATCACAATTGATGCCAGATGGGGATCAGAGCGTTGATGATGTAAGCATAGGAGTTTGGTTTTGGATGCATTAAAGGTAACCAGCCACATCTTCCCCCACTGAACCACGCGCTCGAGATCAGAGGAGAGAGAATCAGAGAGAACTTTGTCATTTACAGCCTTTGATGTGTTGCCGTAGATGGTCGTATCATCAGCATAGATGTCAACGAATGATTTAAGTATGTGTTTAGGGAGGTCATTAATGTAGACCAGGAGGATAGTTGGGCCCAGGATTGACCCCTGAGGGACTCCAGCATTTATATTGTAGGCTTCCGATTTTTGTCCATCTACCACTACTCTTATGAGCCAATCAGAGAGAAATGATTTAATGATAGAGAAAACATTTCCAGTTATACCATAGCTGGAAATATTATGAAGTAGACTCTTATGCCATACCTTGTCGAAAGCCTTTGATATGTCAAGAGCAATTGCCCTAGAAAGTAAGCCTTTGTCAAGAGATTCACTAATCCTGTGGGATATAACCGTCAGCACATCTGCGGTAGATTTTGCAGAGCGGAAACCATATTGTGTGTCACTAAAAAGGTTATTCCTGCTGAGGTGGTTGACTATTTCTCTATTTAATATGGATTCCAGCAACTTACTCATAACACACAGGAGACTTATTCGTCTGTACTGAGAGGGAGATGACTTATCACCTGAATTCTTAAATACAGGGCAAACTGATGAGGTCTTCCAGGGAGTCGGAAAGCACTTCTCCTTAAGGCAGCGCTTAAACAGTTTCGTAAGTATGGGAGCAAGTTCTGGTTGAAGCTTTTTTAACACTATAATTGGGATGCCATCAGGGCCAGTTGCTTTACTGGAATCTAGGTTCTTGATTAGCTTGGCGACCTCATGCACGGATATTTGTATGTTACCTGGCTTGTTCTGTGTTATAGGAGGAAATATGGGGAGTTGATGGCCTTCGTCGCATAGGGTAGAATTAGCTGCAAAGTTCTTTGCAAATAGTTTGGCCTTGTCTGACGCTGACGAGATGACCTCTAGTCCATTGATAATGGTTGGGATAGAACGCACACTTCTGTTCAGGATCCTATTTGTTATTTTCCAAAACTGGTGGGAACCAAGCCGCTGATCAGCTACCTTGAATTTAACAGACTGGGCATATAGCTCTCTTGCATTTTTTATTACTCTTTTACAGTGGTTGCTGACAGTCCTGAAAGCAGCTTTAGTCTCAGTGCATCTATTACGTTGGTAGCTATGGAAAAAGTTATTTCTGTGCGCGATAGCAGCAGCACATTTTGGGGAGAACCATGGCTGGCTGTTAGGTTTTTGTTGAAATTTTTTAGATGGTATGAATTGGTCTATGCCTACAATTAACCATTCGGTCAGATCTGATACTATAGAGGACACTTCCTTTTCAAACATGGAGTGCAGAAGTAAATCAGATATGAATGTATGGAAGCTATCCCAGTCAGCCATAGAGTATCGGTATACAGTACGGTGAAGGGGTACGTCTGGGGGCTTCTTACATTTCGTTTTTATCTTAACTGATATGACGGAGTGGTCGGAGGATCCTAGAGGAGAATGAACGAAACATGAACATAGCTCAGGGGAAGTTGAGAGAAAAAGGTCTAAGAGGCTTGCATATTGACTGGGTGTATTGGGCACACGGGTGTGTTCGCGAACAATTTTAGTGAAGTCATAAGCAATGGCAAAATCATGACAAAACCTCCCCTCATCATCTCTCTTATTTGAATGGGTCAGCCATTCCACGTTATGGACGTTGAAGTCACCACAGATGTGGATGTTAGCCGAGGGATGTGAAGACAGTATGTGCTCTATTTTCTCAGATATGCTCTTAAAGATAGTAACTCTGCTGTTGTGGGGCCTATAGAGGGCAAATATAAATGCAGTTGTGTTAGCAAGGGCAACCCTGAAGCACATATAGGGTAAATTAGGATCTTCTCTAGAGATATCCCTGCCACACGGGAAGCCATCCTTAATGTAGGCACATATTCCATACCCATGGCGATCTTGGGTGTCAGATTTAGCTGTTAAATTAGAGTATCCGTTAATTATGAACTCATCTAGGGAAGTGGTCGGCCCTATTCCAGTTTCACTTAAAAATAATACGTCCGGTTTCGTCTCCTGCAATTTGGTTTCAACCTCTGGAAGGTTGAAACGTAGACCCCTGATGTTGGAGAAGGAGACCTGGTAGTAGGGGTCTACATTGGATGTTTAAGATGACAGCGAGGCAGGCAGTCCCTTTTTGCTTCTACACTTTATCGTCGAAACTGGAGACGCCATTTTATTTCGAGCACCTGTCGAATAGAATCAAAGGGAGAAATCAGTATTTAAAACTATGGCTGAAGTTAGAAATAAATAACAAAAAAATTAAACTAGATAAACTTCCAGAAAGAACTATGAAAAAAAGTAAATAAAGAAAGTGAAAGAGAATATATATCCATAATTGTTTAATTCGAAATGTTTCGATTTAATTAATGAAAAGGTGAAAGCTTTTCTTTTAATTTTAGGTTAATTTAATCGTTCTCCAGTTTAATTTTTTTGTTATTTATTTCATGTTTCAGCCATAGTTTAAAATAATGATTTCTCCCTTGGAATTTAGCAGCAGGTGCGGAAAATAAAATGGCGTCTCCAGTTTCGGCAAGAAAGTGCAGAAGTTACAGTGTAAGAAACCGATCTTAAGAATGTGTGAAAAAAAATTGAATATTTTTACAAGCTTATAACTACTTGAAAAATATAATTCAAACCCTAATTTTTTTTCAATTAAAGGAGCGAAGCTAAAATTTTTAAAAATAACAAGTTTAATAGCAAATTATGCAATATTTGTTTTTTTTTAATCGGTTTTCTTTAAAAAAGATTTGAAGAAAATCAACGAAATTTTACTTACTTCGGTTATAAAAAAATCGATATAAATTCCCAAAAATTCCTTACCTATAAAAAATACTATTGAATGTTTAATTCCATTCTTCATTGTCCAGAATTTATCCATATTTATATTTTAAATTCCATTTATTTTTTAATTAAAAGAATTTTTTTAAACGACTATTTGAAAAAAGCGCAATTACGCAACCATTTTTACGTCTTTATCGAAAAACCAGAGGCAGCAGTTTGTCCTTGTTTGGAACTACACATGGATAGAAGGCAGTAAAACTCACACGTTCATGTTAGTCGTCTAGCCTTGTGCGTGAAGAAATATGTGTTCCCATAGGTTAAAAATAGTCAAATTTTACTTATAAGTTTTTGCCTTAAAAAAAAAAAAGTCGAGGAATTTTTTTTTTTTGTTTTTTCTCAAAGAAATACATACATTTTTGATTTATTATATTTTAATTCTTCTTTATCGAGTGAATTTTTTTTTTTTAAATATCTAAAAAAAAAAAGAAAGAAACTATTGAATGAAATAGAAAAAAAATTGTCGTCAGCGTTTAGTACTTACTGGACAATATAAGCAGAACATAGGCTTCAAATTAAAAAAAAAATCAACGTGGTTTAAAAAAAAAAAGGTTTTACACTTTAGATTTTACAGATAAATTTCCTAAAAAATACTTCTTTTTTTTTGTTTTAATTTACAATATATTATTTTATTGATCTTTTATCTTCAATTCGTGATATATAAAACTTTGGTGAGTAAATTAATTATTAAAATATTAATAGACATTTCAAAATGGGGGTGCGAATTAAAAGAAAAAACGTTTGTCTAAAATATTATAATTATAAAATTTCAAACTGACCCTGAAAAAATCGTAAAAATTTATCCAATAGAAAAATTTGGATAGATTTTTAAAGTTTAAAAATTGAAACAAAATTAACTCGTAAAATTCAATTGATTTCATTACGTAAAAAAAAAAAAAAAATGGCTGCATGAAAACTGTCAAAAATAATTATCTCTATTATTTTTATTAAACACCTTTAATAGTTTATTTTGGAAGTAGGATATTCCATAAAGAAAATAAACAACTCACATTTAAAAGAGAATTTTTTTATATCTTATTCACAGTTTCGTGTTAGGGGTGTAAAAAATTCTCCCAAAATTCTGATACACCTAGTGTAGAAGTACCCTTTTTGCTTTTATTTTCTTAGGTAAAAATAAAACTACTTGATCAATTTACGTAATTTTGGGCATTAAGATTTCTTTTCTATAAGTTTTTTATATGGTAAAATTATAAAAAAAAAATTATATTTATCTACAAAATATTTTCATTATTAATTATTTCTTTAAATAAACATATTTCAATAAAAAAAAAAAAAAATAAGGTAACTTTTCTTTTGTGTTGACCTACATTTTCGAATGCTTAAAAATACAAAATAGGTCAAGTTTATGACATTATCAAAGGAGGAACTTCTTGTCTTGGTCAACCAACCGGTTAAAATAAACTTTCGTCGGCCGTTCGATATTTTGTTTTATCCCCATTAAAAATGAAAATATTGTACCAATTTAATTAATAATTTTATGTGTAATATTTATCGAAAAGATTCGACCGTTTCACAATGGTGCACTTAAATTGGTTCGACTTAAATTTTCTGCGAACTTGCTTTTCCGGTCGCCATCTTAAAATTAGACTCAGACTCATCAAACTCTTCTCGTTTTAATTAACAAACCTTATAATTGTTTTTTTGTTTGTTTGTTTTTTTTTTATACGAAATTCGTCGAATAAAAGGTAAGTTTTACTTAAATTTAATTTCTTTTTTTCCCTACAAAGTAACGTTCGAACTATTACGATTGCCTTTGTTTTTAGATTTTATAAAGTCAACGCTTATAGTTTGCATCCAAACGAATACGACCATTTCATACAATCGGGTCTTATATGGGTTTGTTTTACTGATATGAGTAAAAATGTAGCAGAACGGATTTTCCGAGAAAATGCCGGTCCCCCCCCCTCCTAGGGGTGCCTTTTGAGGTAAAATTGCTAAAATTGACACTTTAATTCTTATTAAAAAAAGTTTGGATTTTTATAAAACTTTCTGAAAAGTTGTAACTAATTGATTTCTATATAATTTTGTTTGTCTATACGTCGCAATAACTTTTTGGGTGTGCCCCAGGGGATCTTTTAGGGTTAATAAATTTTTGCTACTATTGTACCATATTTGTCCAAAATTTTCTTTGTATGTCTATTTAGCACTGTTGCATGGAGCTGAACTCAAATTTAAATATGTTAAGGCTTTGGGTATTTTTGGAGCTAAATGGGGGGGGGACAAATGATGTACTTCGTCATTTTTTTTTTTTTTTTTTGCATGGTGCAGACTGCAGAACTCAAATTTACATTTGTTAAGGTATAAAACTGCACCGTTTATTCATTTTCACTCGGATTTGAGTTTTGAGGGCTAAATGGGGGGGGGCAATGCTGAACTTAGTCGTTTTTTATGCCTCGTTCACTGTGCACTTACGGGGGGACCAGGAATGCTTCACTTGTTTCACAAAAAATTAACTGTCAAATTATGTACATCATTTATGTTTTATGTTCGATAAACAAAATTTAAAGTGTACTAATGTATAAAACACTTCAACATCATAAAACAAAAGTTGTAAAAGTTTGTTTTCACCCAAAATGCAGCTTGAATAATGTTTAATGACTTTCGGAAACTCTAGATATATTTTTTGTCTAGAAATATGACTTTCGGAAACTCTAGATATATTTTTGTCTAGAAATATGACTTTCAAAGTGTTTAACATCGACTTTCAGACACGCTTAAAATAGTTTTTGTCTGGAAATATGACTTTTGGAAACTCTAGATATATTTTTTTGTCTAGAAATATGACTTTCAAAGTGTTTAACATCGACTTTCAGACACGCTTAAAATATTTTTTGTCTGGAAATATGACTTTCGGAAACTCTAGATATATTTTTGTCTAGAAATATGACTTTCAAAGTGTTTAACATCGACTTTCAGACACGCTTAAAATATTTTTTGTCTGGAAATATGACTTTCGGAAACTCTAGATATATTTTCGTCTAGAAATATGACTTCAAAAATGTTTAACAACGACTTTCAGACAGTCTTAATTACTGATTGTTGTAAGTGAAGCATGTTGAAGATCTTTGAAATTGGTGAAATCAGTTGAGCAAGTTTCAGTCAAAGTATTAGAGAATGGATCGAGAGAGAGAGGGGGGTGTAAATTATATTGTAGACACATTGACCAGAAGTCAGGATCAGCTGATCAGATTGCGTGTGAGTTATGTGATCAGGTTAGCTGAATCCTGGAGATTTTGTTTGGACTTAGAAGAAGGCAACGGACAGCTTCACAGATGTTTCTTCCCCTTCACTGAGGGGGGATGCTGACGTGTACCATGCAAGCCAGAAATTCACTTTCCATCCTTCTGCGAGACATCTGGAAAGTGAAATAAAAACTATAAAACTAATTCATCGTTTGGAATGAAATGAATCTTCGTCTCCAAAACAGGTACCAGTCTCCCTTCAAGACGAGATGTTTCCAGATAGACTAACATCCAACATGCAAGAAGGTATGTCGAGAATACATGTAACACACGCACACATCTGCGTATGAACATATCATAATAGACTGACCACTAGAAAATCACACAATGTTAACTCTGATTAGATATATCACACACGATCCCCTTTATGATACAACAACATAACAAAAGAAAACATTTCATTTTGTGCTATGTATTTGATATCAAAAGTTTTTCTGAGAAACAATGAATACATGAAAAAATTCTGACAACCAGCAGAGCAATGCCATTCATGCACTGCTGTTTCTTTTTAAATCGTAGAGTAATATTGTTCACTTACTGAAAGAGATCAGGAAAAGAAAGCAAGTGGGTAAGTGGGCGCTCTGATCCCCATCTGGCATCAATTGAAATGGATGGCTCTCGTTTTGGGGAGGCTCCATGTTTTGACAAGCTTCTGGGTTTGACCTTTACTCCTGATCTGAAATGGAACATGTACATCAGGTCTGTTGTCAAGGACGCTGGGAAAATGGTTGGATCCTTCTACCGCTCCAGGAGATATCTCACTACTGATGTAATTCCTTATCTCTTTAAAAGCCAAGTACGTCCAAGGATGGAGTACTACTGCTACATCTGGGCAGGAGCTGCTAAAATCAGCCTATCTTGCCTTGACAGAGTACAGAATAGACTTCGTGGTTTAGTGGGGTATGCCCTTTTCTCGTCCCTGCAGCCTCTCTCCCACAGAAGAGACGTTGCGAGCCTGTCTTTGTTTTATCGTTATTTTCATGGCAAGTGCTCATCTAAGCTCCAATCTCTCACCCCCACCCTCGCCAATCTTTCATGAGAAACACCCGTCTGGCTGAAACAACTGTCAATAATTTTCCCCACTCTTTATTTGTGTCTAAATCCAAACGTAAATTCCATGAGCAGAGTTTCTTTCTCAGAAGTGCACAACTGTGGAACTCTCTTCTGTTTGCCTGTTTCCCATCTGACTACAACTTGGATGTCTTAAAGTCCAACATAAACAAATTCCTGACAAACTGCCACCTTAAGTAAGACACTCTATCAAATCTCCAATACTAATGATTACTACAATACTATCTCATTGATTACTGTACACGCAATAACTCTTATCCCTGAGTGGCCTTCGGGCCTTGATAAGTGGTGACCCCCATGTAAAAAGAAAAGCTAATCTGATTGCGAATGGGTATCAAAGTAATATCCAAAGTGTCAGTTTCTTGATTGCTGTTAGTGAAGCGTGCACAAGATCATCTTGAAATAAGTAAAATAAGTTGAGCAAGATTCACTCAAACGTATCACTTACTTTTGTCGTAGGTGTCAAATTTTTTTCTGAGAAACGATGAATACATTGAGCATAATGTGAAACATTCTGACAACTTCCTGCTGTGATTTAGTGGTGGACATAGTTGAAAAGCATTCAGGATTTGGTTTTAGGACTTCAAACGACTTTTCATACCATCAGAGGCTGACATTCTCAGTTTGCATAATGCCGAATTGTTTTCATTGAAACTAATGCTGTACTTCCTGGCAACATCAAAGAAAAAATTTATAGTTTAATCATATTCATCATATTACGACTGCATAAAGTGATGCTATCGACAAAGGCAAACGTGTTGGTGTGATAGACATAGAGAGGACCTACCTCAGAAACGGGCGAGGATCTGTCTCGGCAGCAGGCTGAAAGACAGAAAAAGAAAAAAAGAGGCCCAAGATGGCGGCTGTTGTCTTTTAAAGCCTCCGATCACGCGTAGATCTCGAGCAGTCTTGTGTAGTTTATACAAATTGAGTGTACCCGAAACATTATAAAAGGCAAGTCGCTTGAAGGAGTGGGAGAAGCGTTTAAGACATGCGAATAGAGAACGTCGACGTGTATCTCATGTTGTGAACAACACACTCTACTCGACTCAACTTGTGACTAGCGAACCTCTGCTTGACATTTAGCCAAAAAGTTTTGTTGCTTTGCGTGAGACAAAGACTTCTGATACAGTTGGCAAACTTTTCATGTTTATTAGAATATCTATTTACTATGGGAAACATAATACACTATTTTTTAATGCCAAACAGAATACAGCAGAATATATTTTTTTACACATACTTTAAAAACTGTTAATTTTTCCTCTTTTATTACTATCTGATGATATTCATTCTGTATATCAATGTACTAAAAAAAATTGTGAACTATTTTTTTTGTCTAATTCGTCAATTAAATAAAAATCAAGTTACATAAACTGGTTGATAATCTAACTAAAGTCAATGACAATACACTTTTTGAATTAGTTGTTAGTTGTTATTACTTGTGTTCTCCAGGGAGAGTGAGAGGATTCAATGCCACCATCTTTTAGATGGTTGCAAATTTCAGATTGTATAAACTGCTGATGGATCAGTGAGTGTCTTTTGAATTTTGTAGCAATAGGCTTGCAGCCAGGCAATAAATGTTCAAATAATAAAAGAGAAACAAGATGCAGGATGCCATTATGGTTCATATGAATAAAGGGTCTCTGTGACCTCCAAAACATATTTCTATCTTTGAATGTAGTTTGAGAACGTTGTGGTCAAGTAAGATGTCTGAGCAAAGATAAGAAAGGACTGGAAGTTTTAAACGCAGTAAAAAAAAGCCTTGATATGCTAATGCCACATATCAGTGACCTAATGTGCTGCTTGATAAGGCTGTGGATGCCATTAATATCTTTCTGCAAGAAGGTTGTATCAGTCAGTAATACTTATTGATAATATTTGATGATATATAGCTTTCCAAGCTATCAATATCCATAAGATCTTCTAGAATTATTCTATTCAGTGAAAGTTTAGTTATGGCTTTCAACAGACGATCAGGTCATGCTGCAATTACAACATGTGGTTGATGCTTCACAAGCTGAAATCACTTTCATAGGGAAGTTATTTGATTGGCAGACATGGCAAAAGTCTCCCTTCTTGCAGCAGCTATTACAAACTGCATCACAGATAGTACACAATATGTGGGTATGGTCGATTACTGTAAAAGAAAAATTTTACCAAGTTGCAACTGAAACGTTTTCGGATGTACAAGAAACCTTGCGAGTCACTGATGGTTCAGTGGTGGCACATTTCGTGGTGTTCATATAAGATTCAGCTTGTTTCCGGGCCATTTTTAGAAAAGCATCTTTCAAATTGAGTGTTCTTTCGATGATTCGTTGATTAGCATGAGCGTGAATGACTGTTATTAGGGCATCACGAGCTGCTTAGTCATAATGTCCCTCAGCTGTTACTGCCTCAAAATAACAATAAGCAAATCAAGCATTTGCCAATAAAAACATCAATCATTTCACTTGGCTTCTGATATGTTTTCTCGTGTCTTCTTATATAACTACTATATAACTGTGTCCATGTCATCTTGTTCTAACATGTGCAGGTGTATTCTAATGGTTTCTATGTAATCATATCTTCAAGCTCATCCGTATGCATCTGTCCCCAGTCACATACAGTTTATATACATTTATAATGGCTGATGTGTATAAAGGCGGTCAAACTCCTTTAAGGACCTTAGTAGTTTTTAACAGTGCATGTATGTATGTGGGCATATATATACATTACACTTCAGCATACCATTTTTGTCTTCTAGAACAGTTTCAGATGGTTCGCTGTTACACACAAGTCCTGGGAGGTGACTTGTTTGTAGTAGACAGTTCCACAGAACAAAATATTCTTACCGTGTCGAAACCCGGGAAAATAACGTGAAATTGCTCCAGAAAAGGTTTAATATTTATGAAGCAATTCGGGTTTCTGATTGGTTGGTAGCAGAACGTGAATTAATTTGATTCGTCAGTTCTTAACAGCATCGTTTATAAATAGAATCGTCCGACTGTGTGGGATCATACCCCATTAAAACACCAAAATATTGCAATAGTGTTGTTCTTCCCGTCACTGGTCTATGATCTGTAAAGAAGCATTGATGACTTAAGCTTTATTATTTTTTTTCAAGACATCTTTGTCTCTCCTTGTCTCGGAACTAACTTTATCTCCAATCAAGTCTGACTAACTACCAAGCTTCCTCAAAATTCGGCGGTTTACCTCCAATATCCCATGTGCATTCCTATGTATATCAGCTAGTATGTGAGGGGGTGATAATCCCTGTTAACTGGTATGAACCTAAAACGCACTGACCCACTTTCTAAGTGCAAGTTTCTTAATGGAAGTTACTGTTTGATATGTGTCACCAGCAACCCCTTTGATCTTACCCGACACAGGTAAGTTGGGTTCATGTCAGTAGCGTGTTAACCGCATTACTGACACACAAGATTTCTTCTCAGAGGTTGCCAGAAGATGTCTAGAATGGGCAAGAAAGACTAAAGTTTTGCGATAACTGATTTGTACGAGTCACAATTTACTAATAATTTATGCACTGGGTTGGAGATGAAGTTTATAAGAAGGTCTAGTTTTCTCGTTAGTGGACAGTTAAGTGGCTTCAGGAAATTGTTGAATGTATATAGCCAATAAGTCCATTGATCTGTTGAATCGGGTGCTAAAGAGTCACCACCAAAAAACCTGTTGCTTCAGAAACTGCTCTGTCCTGGATTACCTGTTTGATGAATAAATTGTAGTAATTTAGAATACAGATGGCAGATAATAATCTGTGAATAAGGTTTTATTTATCCAGAAACACAGTTATGTATGCTGGAATAGAAAAATATGAAATTTGTGAAAAGTTACACACTGTAACAGTATTAATATGACAACTACACTAAATCAATTGACCAAAACTTATACATGATACAAATTGGTTGATATGTTATATTCCAAATATGTGTGAAAATTTAAAAAATATCAAATCAACATATAACACTCCTAATTTTACTGATGGAAATTCAGAAGCATTTCAAAATCGCAGTGAACTTTATGGTTTCTCAATCACAGAACTATCGCAGTAACATTTGAAATGATATGAATGCATTAGTTAGTACTTGGTTGATAATCATAATCACTGGGTCAATGCATAATCAGTGAAAATAAGATAATTTCTCTGATGTACAAATTGATTGATATGGTATCTTCCTAATAATTTCTCTTATGTACAAATTGGTTGATATGGTATCTTCCCAATAATTGGTCTGATGTACAAATTGGTTGATATGGTATCTTCCCAATAATTTCTCTGATGTACAAATTGGTTGATATGGTATCTTCCTAATAATTTCTCTTATGTACAAATTGGTTGATATGGTATCTTCCCAATAATTGGTCTGATGTACAAATTGGTTGATATGGTATCTTCCCAATAATTTCTCTTATGTACAAATTGGTTGATATGGTATCTTCCCAATAATTGGTCTGATGTACAAATTGATTGATATGGTATCTTCCTAATAATTTCTCTTATGTACAAATTGGTTGATATGGTATCTTCCCAATAATTGGTCTGATGTACAAATTGGTTGATATGGTATCTTCCTAATAATTTCTCTTATGTACAAATTGGTTGATATGGTATCTTCCCATTAATTTCTCTTATGTACAAATATGTTGATATGGTATCTTCCCGACTATGCATGTGTGAGAATTTAAAAAAAATATCAAATCGACAAAGGAAACCCCTAATTTATTAATTTTACATTCAGAAGCATTTTATGATCACAGTTATATGTGTATTTGTGAGTAAAAATTGGACACATTTCAATGGAGCAGTTTTTAGTTACCAAACGTTTACTAACTGTAACCTTGATACACAATGATAGATACAGTTTTGCACAAAAAATATGATAATGATGTGAATTTAATAAATACAGTTTGCTAATAAAAAAATAAAAACTCCTAACGTAGGTTTATTATGTAAGACACTAATTTATTATTTTCTATATTTATTTAAGAAAATCTGAACTGCATATATCATAACCCTCAGCAGTAGATCCTGATCTTTAAAGGAAAAAGCAGGCTTTTATGTGTAAGTATTTTTTTTTATAATAAGTAATTATCTGAATTTGTAAAAATGTATAGGTTATATTATTTCTTTATTATTTTAGTTGCATGAGTTTATTTCAGTTTTCGAAATTATAAATTTCTTTAATATTAATTAATTTAAACCTCACAGAAATTCTTAAAGTTTTTATGCATTGATTTTTATTTAATCGACATTCTGTTTAGAATTGTATAAAAATTATAATCCAATATATTTGTACTTAAAATAGCATTTTGGGAGAATGGTGCAGTAAATATGTTTCCTTTGTAATAGCTACATAAAATTTAATATTTATCTAATGAAGATATTAATGATTTTTATTTGAATATTTTATTCATATATATTTACAATAATCATATATCAAATATTGCAATAGAAATTATAAAAAATGAATGCAATTAAAATAGGAATATATAATTATGAAAAAATAATATAACAATAAAAATAATAAAACAACAAATGAGGGGAAATTTAACAAAATACTCCTTCTTGAAGCTGTTGAGGAGACTTACAAATTTTCCCTCATTTGATCTGCAGGAGAGTTACAAACTGGTGCAAATTTTGCCAAATTTTCAGTCATTTGATCACCCGATGCGAAAGATAAAGTGATGAAAACGTTGTTGATGTACAACAACATTGATTACAGCACACTTGGATACATTCTCCATAAGTAGGGGGTTGAGCAGCAAGATATCTGTTTACATTACACTTGAACTTCTGCATGTACAGTACAGTTGGGGAAGCACAAACCTGTAAGGAAATTCCAAAGTTTAGCAGTCTTAGAAAAGAAACTATTAGAGTAAAAGGCTTTCTTACATCTTGGAATTAGTAGTGTGTAAGGGTGGGATTTTGCTTCTTGTTGGGGTTCTTGAGGGTATTTACATCAAGGTGGTACAAGACAGTTTATCTTAGCACCTACCAATAAGGTACTTGTAAAACAGGCTGAGGATTCAACATTTCATTGATGGGATAGAGGTTGAAGACTAGCTGATAGTGCAAGATCTATTTGGTTGGCGACATTCAATCAGATGTACTATCCTTGAATTTTTTAATGTATTAAGTATCAGTAAAAGGTCGAAGCCTACCAGTTTTTCATCAATGATTAAAACCTCTGGGTGTAAAGTTGAGCTTACAGTAGGCAGTTTGTACTCTTTGCACCTGGGGGTCAATGGCTAAATTTGCAACAAAATGCATTATTCCTTTGGGGTTAAAGCATCATAATTTATGTTGTAAACTTTGGACACTTGTTACATCAAGCAATCTTGCTGTACAATCTTTCACTATATAGCCCTGGTTACTGTATCTGCAACCGATGATATTTATTTGATGAATTGCTTTGGATGAAAATTTGAGCTCACGTCGACTGCCTGGTTTCACGAATATTTTCATTCACACAAGCTAATCGTACAACACAAGCACACATTTTAGTACTTGTTACAACTCCATTGAGATGTTGGGAAACTCCACTCTTTATCTGTGCCAAAACCAAAACGTAGATTCCATGAACAAAGCTTCTATCTTAGAAGTGCACACCTGTGGAACTCTTTTCCGTTTGCCTGTTTCCCACCTGACTACAACTTGGATGTCTTCAAGTCAAACATAAACAAATTCCTGACAAACCGCCCCCTTAAGTAAGACACTTTATCAAATCTCTAATACTAATGATTACTACGATACTATCCCATTGATTACTGTACATGCAATAACCCTTATCCCCGAGTTGCTTCCGGACCTTGATAAGTGATGAACTCCATGAAAAAAAAAGAAAAAAGCTCCATCAGAGCTTTGAGCTCTTTCTCAGTGAATTGAGCCATTCCTGAAAGTTTCCACCTTTAGTTGGTGTATATTTGTACACATTTTACCCACTTCGCTTTTCAACTTTATGTACATAGAGAACATCCTGTTCTCGAAAACTTCCTGTCCGGCTACCTTTAAATGTAATTGCTTTTAAATCTTTCTTCAACCTTCATTGCAACTTTAAATAGGAAAACCGGTCTTATTAAATTACTGAATATTTTCTTAATTTAAAATTCATTTCCGTGGAAAAAATGTGTAATTAAAAGTAAGATATATCTGATGCTTTTTAACTTATAAAATAATTTACAATGTTTAGATATATAAAATATGTTGCTTTGAAATATATTTTTAATTGTTTCAATGTTGCATAAAATGTATAAAATTAATATCTTATGAAATTTATGTTTACATGTTTTTAATTTTGCAGAATATCATTCATGGAAAAAACGAGCACCATTGGATTTGAATGAATCTACATTCTCTTGGCGATCTTAAAATATATATTTTAATATTTAAACATTTTTCTTCATTGCTTTAAACAAGAAAAATCAACAATTGAAAATTGTATGAATCTTATTTGTCAAATCAGGTTTTATGATATATTGGACAAAGCATTTTCCTATCAATTGTATATGTATTTTGTCTTTTATTTATTATATTAAGTTGAACATTGCATTGTATATAATTAATGTATACAGAAATTTACTCTTATAACCAAATATCAAATCCAAAAAACTTGAAAAACCGAAAAATTTACCAGTAATTCCGTTTCACATGATAAAAATATATAAAAATATAAAAACAAAACTGTAATGAAATATCTAAAACATTTCACATTAAAAAATGAACCATCAATCAAATACTGGAAGGGATTCATATTCTTGTGAAGTATGTGGTTTGTTCTTTAAAAAGAAACACAATGTGGATATTCATATGCGAACCCATACTGGGGAGAAACCATATTCTTGTGAAGTATGTGGCTCTTCTTTTACACTAAAACAAAGTATGTTACGACATATGCGAACACATACTGGAGAAAAAGCATATTCTTGTGAAGTATGTGGCACTTCTTTTGCACAAAAACAAAATATGTTGCTACATATGAGAACACATACTGGAGAAAAGCCATATTCTTGTGAAGTATGTAGCTCTTCATTTACACGGAAACAACATTTATTGCAACATATGCGAATACATACTGGAGAAAAACCATATTCGTGTGAAGTATGTGGATCGTCTTTTGCAAGAAACTACGATATGTTACTACATGTGCGAACACATACTGGAGAAAAACCATATACATGTGAAGTATGTGGCTTTTCTTTTACACAAAAACAAAGTATGTTACAACATATGCGAACACATACTGGAGAGAAACCATATTCTTGTGAAGTATGTGGCTTTTCTTTTACAATAAAGCAAACTATGTTGCGACATATGCGAACACATACTGGAGAAAAACCATATTCGTGTAATGTATGTGGTTCTTGCTTTACACAGAAAATTGATATGTTACGACATATGCGAACACATACTGGAGAAAAACCGTATTCTTGTGAAATATGTGGCTCTTCTTTTACAATAAAACGAAGTATGTTGCATCATATGCGAACACATACTGGAGAGAAACCATATTCTTGTGAAGTATGTGGCTCTTCCTTTACAATAAAACAAGACATGGTGACACATATGCGAACACATACTGGAGAGAAACCATATTCTTGTCAAGTATGTGGCTCTTCTTTTGCACGGAAACAACATCTGTTACAACATATGCAAACACATACTGGAGAGAAGCCATATTCTTGTGAAGTATGTGGCTCTTCTTTTACGCGGAAACAAAGTTTAGTTCAACATAGGCGAATACATACTGGAGAGAAACCATATTCTTGTGAAGTATGTAGGTCTTCTTTTACAATGAAACAAAGTGTATTGCAACATATGCGAACACACACTGGAGAGAAACCATATTCTTGTGAAGTATGTGGCCTTTCCTTTACACAGAAACAAAATATGTTACGACATATGCGAACACATACTGGAGACACTGTAGAAAAAATTATAGTCTTGTAGGACATGTGGCTTCTATTTCAGAAGGCAACCACTCAGGTGACAAGATAATCCACAGCCTACTTATATCTTTATCTGTGCATGCTTTTTTAATAAAATAAATTATTTTCAATTGAACCCATATTGTAATTATATTCTTTGAAATTATTTGCTTTATTTACAATATTTTATTGATAGATACTCCGACGAAATAGAAGCCCCTATCTCACTTCGACATAACTCCCCTAAACCTGACAAGCAGCAAAATTCCACCCCAACACAGTAGAAATCCCTTGCTGCAAGAAAACCTTGTTTCTTCCTTAGGACTGCTAGACTCTGTAACACTTCTGACATGCAGAAGTTCAAGTGTAATGTAAACAGACATCTTGATGCTTAACTCCTTACATAGTACCTCTGGAAATTATATGTCAGTCACTTTGAAAATTCTGTGCCATAGAATTTAATAAACAATAAAATAATATATATCTAGATAATAAAGTAAAGTCGATTCTACCCCGTCTTTACATTAACATATAATAGGATAATTATCAAAACCTTTATATGCTAATCTGATAATGTTAAGCCCTCATACGCGTTTCCAGAAATTATGCATTCATTCTGTCTTTTTTCAGTATTTATTTCTAGGCTCTTAATAAATTCAATATTTATCTTAATATCATATCACCTAAAGAAAGTCAGAGATTGCATCGACCAAAACGAATGAATGGACACCTCGTGAATATAAGAGGCCAAAGGGAAGACCAAGATGGAGGGACGACCTGATGGCTCAGGACAGAGATAGATGACTAAAGTCCAGGGATGGTGGGGGGTCCTCGTTGAGTGATAAAACCCTTATTGATATTAATATTGATATTGAATATTGATATTAATATTGATATTGAATATTGATATTGATATTGAATATTGATATTAATATTGATATTGATATTTAATATTGATATTGAACATTGATATTGAATATTGATATTGAATATTGATATTAATATTGATATTGATATTTAATATTGATATTGAACATTGATATTGAATATTGATATTGAATATTGATATTTAATATTGATATGAATATTGATATTGATATTGAATATTGATATTAATATTGATATTGATATTGAATATTGATATTGAACATTGATATAAATATTGATATTGAATATTGATATTTAATATTGATATTGAATATTGATATTAATATTGATATTGAATATTGATATTGAATATTGATATTGATATTTAATATTGATATTGAACATTGATATTGAATATTAATATTGAATATTGATATTAATATTGATATTGAATATTGATATTAATATTGATATTGATATTTAATATTGAACATTGATATTGAATATTAATATTGAATATTGATATTAATATTGATATTAAGTTAAATTATCTTCCAAATAAACATTCCAGAAAGAAGGTAGCATCCATTTTTACTATTTATCGACACATCATTATTACATCAAATCCTTTCTTCATAGAAGAAAAGTGTGGTTAAATCATCTAAACTATTTCATTTTGTCCCTAATATTGTTCAGTAGCTGGACATCTGACAATCACTATCTTTTGTGAGTTAAATGAACATCATTAAGTCATTTTGAATGAAAATTATGTCCCAGCAAGTAGCTCCTACTGTGTCTTGATTCAGGTGAAAATGTAATAAAAATATTTAGGTAAAAAGCACGTTGTCTTTGTGTGTGGATTTTTCCTCCATATGCTCTAAGATGGCTAAACGATTTAGTTTAAATTTCATGCTAATGTACTTTATGAGTCTGAGAGTGTTCTTAAATTGGCTTTGTATCTGAATGCCCCTGTTAAGATTAATGTAATATTATGATCCTTTAGGCTGTGATCATAGCGTAGTATCTGTTAACTGTGGAAAGCGGGGTCAAGGGTCAAAACATTATTGTTATTGTATTCTTGTTAATTGATTTGAGCGACGGATGGTTGCTGGATCAGTTATTACGATTAGAAGAATAAACAGTTAAATTGTGGAAGAAATGATTGACGTGTGAATCGCAAAAGGAATGTGAAAATAGAAAATATATGTAAACATTATTTTGGGGTTTTGAATAAACAAATAACTAGTTATGGATTAGATTGGTATGAGACATGTAATTAGGTGACGTAAGAGCACACGTGATGTAGTTAGTTTTGGAGAAATTCAGAAAGTTGAGGATTTGCCACCAGAGCGGACAGACGTCCAGACAGGGGTGGACAGACAGCTAGGAGCGGGCTGTATGAACAGAAAATGTAGACTAACTGCAGATCCTGTGAAAACCATTTGAGACAACTGTAATAAATTTATAATATAAAAATATAAAGAGTTGTCATAATGGTTTTCACAAATAAGAACAGATGTCTCAATTATATGGTTATGATCGCTTCATGGTTCATCATTGAGCAGCGGGAAGATACAGAAGAACTCTTCAAGAAAACAAAAGGTATGAGGCATATATTATTCTTCTTACATATGAACTGAAAAATATCCCGTGTGATAAGTCTGATACAACATTATTCCGTCAATATCATGTCCCCCTGGTAAACAACATGCATACAATTTATACGTTTATTATCTGTCTGTTAAAAGAACAATATCTTACATCCACTAGATAACACATGACACGTTTTAATATATCATCCCCTCCAATATAAACCAATATACAACTTTAAGATCACAAGTGCAGTTGGCAAGTTTTTATCTCTGTACCAGTAAGAATTCATTGAACAAAAGCAACAGTAGGTTCTTGATAAGACAGCAGCGTGTTCAAAATAAATGTTTTTGTTTATTGCACAATTTAACTATGATACTTGACTTTTGTATTAAAAACTATAATTGCAGGCATTATATAATCATCACTATATATATAAAATGAACTCATTTTTCCCCTCTGATTTTGACCTTGATAGGATTAAAAATCAATACATTTCATGCAAATTTAATATGTACAAACTGAAGCACAATATCTGAGGTGTATAGGCCTATTACCTCTCCACTTCCTCGATAATCGTAGATGCCTATATTTTCTCTGCTGAGAGTTCACTGCCAAAATCGGTTTAAATGAATGAAGGTAGTAAAATCTTTTCTCTCTAATAAATTCCTTCCCCTGCCACCATTTTACACTGTTGCGGGATCGTTCACAAGGGACAGTTACAAAAGAACACCGGTTTGGGTTTTCTTTACTTCATAGTTGCTTAAAAACCTGGAATGGATTTAACCGAATCGAAGAGTTATTTATGCCATTTTTTTCGCTTTTCGCTGTGTTTTTTGTTTCAGTTTTTCTGAACATGTTCATCATTTTTTCCCGGAATTTTTCTTTTTGTTTTTTCGATTTCTTTTTTAAAGAAGTTTTACGTTTGTTCACTGTTTTTTTTTGTTTTGGTTTCGCCGATTTACCATCGTTTTTTTTTTAAATTTTTTAAACAGGATTATTACTTCGCTTATTCTTTACTTTGACATACATCTCCAAACAACTGGGCAACGCCGGGTACCCCCGCTAGTATTTTCATAAAATCAAAAGTAGATTTTCTACATTGCAATGTAGATTGCAGTTTGATTGACGAATAGGCGAGTTTTTCGATTTCAGTGATAATACAAGTTTTGCAAGTGTGAAATATTCGTTGATCCACATTCAATTTCGGACAGTCTTGAAATAAAAAAAATTATAATAAAATCTGAAAAAAACAAAAACACTATTACTTAAGAAAAACATTTTGTCTAAATAATAATAGTTTTAAAATATATCAAAGGGTCACTCGGGTCAGTAACAAAAATAAAAATTGTATCAGTAATGAAGGATTTCTCCTCCATTAACCAAGACCAAAAAGGGGGGTATCCCTGGAATGCTGAGGCTAATACTTTACTCAGAAATTCATGTTGAAGCAATGGTTGCCTAATCCCTGACTGTGTTAATGTTTTTATCTTTAATTTCGAAAAGCTGCTGAGACAGCTTATAATTTAAACATTACTTTATTTCAAGTATATGTTAAAGAGTGGGGCGGGGGATATGGAGTAAATCCTGGAAATGATTTAAACCGTTTACAATTTAAACATTACTTTATTTCATGGATATTTTAACAGTAGTGTAGGGGATATGAAATCGGTCCCGGAAATGGCTGAAACAGTTTAAACATTACTTTATTTAATGTATATTTATAACAGTGGGGTGGAGGATATGAAGTCAGTCGCAGAAAAGGCTGAAACAGTTTACTATTTAGACATTACATTATTACATGTATATTTTTGGCAGTTGGTTGGGGATATAAAGTCAGTCCCAGAAATGGCTGAAACAGTTTGTGATTTAAACATTACTTTATTTCATGTATATTTTTAATAGTGAGGTGGCGGACATGAAGTCAGTCCCGGGTTTGAATAAGGTAAGTGCAAATACATACTAGCAGAAAGCGTCGCCCAGTATTGAATGAGGTAGGTGGAAAACATATAGTAGCAGAATACCCAATGTCGCCCGGGATCGAATGAAATAGGTGAAAGATATATATGCTAGCAGAATATGCGGCGTCAACCGGGATTGGATTAGATAGGTGGAACATATATACTATGAGAATATCTGGAATTGATTGATGTGTCTGTAATGAAATAATCAGCTCAGGCAATATATCAAAGTTATTATTTAAGTAAGGGGGGCGACATAGTGGGTTAAAGTCATTGTCAAGAACAAAGGTCAAGTCATGAACATCATTGTCGAAATTAGTAACATATTCAAGAACTATGAAAAATGATGAAATGTGAGTTAATTGATTAGTGTGTTTGTAATGAAATAATTATCCCAGGCAATATATCAAATTTATTATTTTAGTAAGAGAGAGCAATAAGCTAATTATGAAAAATTATTGTCAAAACTAGTAATATATACAAGAATTACGAATAATAATGAAATGTGAGTTAATTAATTGGTGTTTTTATAATAAACTGATCAGCCCAGACAATATATCCAAGTTATTCTGTTAGTAAGAGAGGGTGATAAGGATGGTTTAAATTATGAAAAATGATTGTCAAAATTATTAACATATCCGAGAATTATGAAAAATGATAATATGTGATTTAATGCCTTAGTGTGTTTGAAATGAAATAATCAGCCCAGACAATATTTCAAAATTATTATTTTTATTAAGGGAGCAATGATGTGGGTTAAAATGATGAAAAATGATTGTCGACATTACTAACATTTCCAAGAATTATGACAAACGACGAAATGTGAGTTAATTGATTGGTGTGTTTGAAATAATCAGCCCAGATAATATATCAAAGTCAATACTTTAGTAGTGGGTGATTAATAATGTGGGTATAACATATAAAAAGTGATTGTCGAAATTAGTAACATATCCAAGAATTATAAAAATTGATGAAATGTGATTGAATAGATAGTTGTGTTTTTTATTAATCAGCCCATACAATATATCAAAGTTATTTTTTAATAAAAGAGGGCGATAAGAATGGTTTAAATTATAAAAAAAACTATTGTCGAAATTAGGAACATATCCAAGAATTACAAAAAATGATGAAATGTGAGTTAATTGGTTGGTGTGTTTATAATAAAATAATCTGCCCAGACACTATATTAAACTTATTCTGTAAGTAAGAGAGGAGGATAAGGATGGTGTAAATTATGAAAAATGACTGTCGAAATTAATAACATGTCCAAGAATTATTTAAAAATGATATGTGATTTAATACATTAGTGTGTTTGCAATGAAATAATCAGCCCAGACAATATATCAAAGTTATTATTTTAGTAAGAGAAAGCAATAAGGGTGGTTTTAATTACAAAATAAATATGGTCAAAATGAATAACATATCCAAGAATTACGAAAAATTATGAATTGTGAGTTAATTGATTGGTGTGTTTAGAATAAAATAATCAGTCCAGACAATATATCAAAGTTAAGTTAGTACGAGGGGGCGATAAGGATAGTTTAAATTATGAAAAGTCATTGTCGAAATTCGTAACATATCCAAGACGTATGAAAAAATGATAATATGTGATTGAATGCATTAGTGTGTTTGCAATGAAATAATCAGACCAGACAATATATTGAAGTTATTGTTTTAGTAAGTGGGCGATGGTGTCGGTTGAAATGATAAAAAATGATTGTCGAAAGTAGTAAAATATCCAAGAATTATGAAAAATGATGAAATGAGAGTTAATTGATTAGTGTGTTGTGATTAAAAAAAAAACAACCAAGACAATATATAAAAATTATTATTTTAGTAAGGGTGGAAGCAATAAGGCGTGTTTAACTTATAAAAACTGATTGTCGAAATTAGTAACATATCCAAGAATTGTAAAAAAATATGAAAAGTGAGTTAATTGTTTGGTGTGTTTGTAATGAAATAATCTGCCTAGATAATATATCAAAGTTATTATTTTAGTAATGTGTGCGATATTGTCTGTTTAAATGATGAAAAATTATTGTCGAAATTAGTACCATATCCAAGAATTATGAAAAATGATTAAATGTTAGTTAATTGAAAGTTGTATTTTTTATGAAATAATCAGCCCATACAATATATCAAATTTTTTTTATATTAGTAAGGGGAGAGGCGATAATGTGGGTTACAATTATGATAAATTATTGTCGAACATAGTAACATATTCAATAATTATGAGAAATGATGAAATGTGAGTTGATTGATCGGTGTGTTTGTAATGAAATAATCAACCCAGGAAATATATCCAAGTTATTATTTTAGTAAGGAGACGATACAGTTTTAATAAAAGGGTTAGAATAATATTATTGTGCCTTCCTTCATGCTGAACAGAACGCCCACAGAATGCCCAGCAACAATATATTACATATGAAAAATGTCACTGTGGAATTTCCACAGGTCCGGCTAGTTATCTTTATTACTATTATTATCATTATCATTATTATTATTATTATCGTCATTATTATTAGTATTATTATTAGTAGTATTATTATTATCATTATTATTATCATCATTATTATCATTGTCATCATCATGATTATCATTATCGTCATTATTTTATTCATTATTATGACCATTATCATGATTATTATTATTATTACTATTATTATAAGTATTATTATTATTATCATCATCATCAATATTATTATTATCATCATCATTATTATTATCATCATCATCATAATTATTATTATCATCATCATTATCATCATCATCATCATTATCATCAATATTATTATCATATTATTATTATTATCATCATTATTATCATCATATTATTATTATCATTATTATCATCATCAGCATCATTATTATTATCATTATTATTATTATTATTATTATTATTGCTTTAATGATAATGACTGTGTGTTGTAGATGATAAAACATCAGCTGTCAACGACTAGCAGACTAAAGTAATTCTAGTTAACTTCAAGATTCCAAAAGAGGACTTGTACAATTATAGGCAATGACAATTCTTATAAATATTCAAATTTGTGTAAATCTTTTCCAGCAATAATGTTAGCGGAGTACTTATTAGTGCACCAATCACAATCACTCTGCAGCAGTCACAGAGAACTATTTTCTCTGGTGAATAATCAATGATCTCCCTTTGAGTTCTCCGACCACAGGCTGATCAGAAATTTCGTGAAAAATATTGAATAATTCCACCCCATGTTTCGAATCTTATAACTCCTCGAAAAATGTAATTCAAGCCCTATTTTTTTTTCAATTAAAGGAGCATTAAAAAACAAACAAAAAACAAACAATGTGGTTTAAAAAAAAAAGGGTTTTAAACTTCGGACTTTACAGGTAAATTTCTAAAAACACTACTTTTTTGTTTTAAATTTGAATATATTATTTATTCATCATTTATCTTCAATTTGTGATAAATAAAACTTTGGTACATAAATTAATTATTTACTTTCTAATAGACATTTAAAAATGGGAGGTGTGAAATCATTCGACCCCCTATCTTTCCAAGGCACTCGAAAAATGTAATTCAAGCCCTAAGGAGCAAGGACCAAGGTTTCATTTAAAAAAAATAACAAAAGAAAAAACAAACAACGTGGTTTAAAAAAAACAAAAAACATCGGACTTTACAGGTAAATTTCTAAAAAACACTACTTTTTTTTAAATTTGGATATATTATTTATTGATCTTTTATCTTCAATTTTTGATATATAAAACTTTGGTACATAAATTAATTATTTACTTTTTAATAGACACTTGAAAATGGGGGGCATTAATAATAAAAAAAACGTTTGTCTAAAATATTATATTCAGTTTATTGGAAAGAGCATAAAATTTCCCATTGACCCTGAAAATATCGTAAAAATTGAATCAATAGAAAAATTTTGATAGATTTTTTAAATTTAAAAATTGAAAAATATTGAGCTCGTAAAATTCAATTAATTTCATTAGTTTAAAATATATATATATATATATATATATATATATATATATATATATATATATATATATATATATATATATATATATTTCTATTACTTTAAAAAAAAAACTTTAATGGTTTATTTTGGAAGTATAATCCATAAAGAAAATAAACAACCCACTTTTAACAGAGAAATTACCAGTTTTTTTAAATATTTTATTCGCAGTTTCGTGTCAGGGGTGTCAAAAATTCCTACAAAAATTCTGATACACCTACCCCCCCTAGTAATTCGGCCACAGGCTGACCTATCAGCTAACAGGGCACATTGATTCATCTGCTCCCTAAAAAGTCCTGAGGGAACGTCAGCCAGTCAGAACCGGACCTTCAGTCTAGGAACACCTACCCTCTCTCATCCCCTGTCCACCGGACATCTGGTTATAGCATTGAGACAACTGCTGCTGGGGATGCCGCGGTACTGACTGGACTGATCGACGACGACCTTAAAAGAGCTTTCTTTTCCTTCTTCTCTTTTAGCAACCTGACCTGCCAGTACCTGTTAGAAATAAAATACTCTTCATTGTTATTGTTAAAAAGAAGCTTGTTATTTCTTTTGTCCCTTGTTTTTGCTATAATTTATTAGGAAGGTAAAACCATTGCCTCTCCTAAAACTGACATCTCCATTTTATTTATTTCTTACAACTTAATACAATTCGTTATTGTTTATCATCTTTTTGAAATTTTAATTAGTACACATTATTTTTTCTGTTCACTATAACATACGATCACCACACCAACACCACATTAATTGCAAAGTACAAGCTTTTAAAAATCTTTTCTAAATAATGGGGCATAAACATTGAATAAAAATGGAGTATGCAGTCGAATATTCTATTTATGCAATGATTTTTGTTATAAACTTGTTAATAGAAACTTTTCCAAAGCAAATAAATATATGAACAGTTTTAATTTACACATTTTTTATGGAATTTTTTTTTTTGACCCACACTTTTGAACGAGGATAACCACTACTTCTGGCATTAGTAAGGTTTATCCCCGAAAATGGAAACGCCAATTTTTCGAGCACCTGTCGTCAAAAAACAGAGGGAGAAATCAGTATTTTAACCTATGACCGAAGCATGAAAGAAATAACAAAAAGTTAAGCTAGATAATTTAAGCTAGATAATGATTACTTCCAGAAACTTTGAGGTCCGGGGGTGTTTATTCCGAAAGCCATTCTTAACATGGGTGTTTATACTACGCTGAGGCACGTAATAATTAGTTATTTCGTATTTAGTAATCATTATCTAGTTTGTTTTATTTTTTTGGTATTTATTTCATGCTTTGGTCATAAAATATTGATTTCTTCCTCTGATTCTGATGACAGGTACCCGAAGAAAAATGGCATCTCCATTTTCGGCGATAAAATGTAGTAGTGCCTTATGATTATAGAAAGAAAAAAAAACTTCTCGACAGAAATAATAAATTTAGAACATTCTTTTTAAGCAATAACAAGTTTTAATGGTATTTATTGAATTGAACAAAAATAAATGAATTTAAAACTTTAGCGTAAGGTCACGATCGAGGCTACGGTTTTTGTTATGTTTATTAACTGTCCAGATCGAAAACTAAAAATATCTCCAATATATATGAATAATACTGCGATTAAAAAAAATATTATTAAAAAAAAAAACAGAGTGAAAACAATTTCATGTAAAACTTATTTGTTTAACATGTTTAAAAACTAAGAAAACTTGTTTTTAATTTTCTACCCGGCAATTTATACTTTTTAGGGTTCTTAGTAAGAAAATTAGTTAAAATAAAAAAATAATTCATCATAATATTTGTTTTATTATATAAAAAAAATATACCACTCTCCCCACCAAAATTGAATAAATATTTTTTTTTTTTTTTAATTTTATTTTATTTCATTTTTTATGACTGTTTTAACGAATTTAGGAAAACTCGTCCCCGGAAAACTCGTCTCCGGAAAACTCGACTCCTTTTGCTAGGTAGGAAAACTGGTCCCTTATTGAATAAATATCGATTGAAAACACATTTTATGACCGTCCTTGAAGATATTGTCTTTAAAAGAGAATACACATCCCATAATATTTTTTAAATATTTTTGTTTACTGTTATTTAAAAAAAAATTAAATTATTTTTTTTAAAGTTTTAGTTTTCTACCTAGCTTTGAAAGCTTTTTGTCTTTCAACTTATTTTAAAGAGTTTATTTAGTTTTAAAAAAAAAAGTAATGTCGAGTGTTACTTATGAACTAAAAATGTCCGACATAAGAGGAACACGTCACGTCTTAGGAGGATAATTGCTCAAAAATAGAAAATTAAAGAAAATATTAAGGTAGATATAGTTTTAAAACGAGCCCCTTCCCCTCCAAAAGAAAATAAATTGGTATATTTTTAGGTAATAATGCACATCTAGCAGTGTCAGAAATTTCGTGAAAATAGTGAATAATTCCACCCCATCTTTCCAAGCTTATAACTCCTCGAAAAATGTAATTCAAGCCCTAATTTTTTTTTTCAATTAAAGGAGTAAGGACCAAGGTTTTATTTAAAAAAAAAACAAAACAAAACAATGTGTTTTTTTTTTTTAAAAAAGGTTTTAAACTTCGGACTTTACAGGTAAATTTCTAAAAAACTGATTTTTTTTTTTGTTTTAAATTTGAATATATTATTTATTGACCTTTTCTCTTCAATTTGTGATATATAAACCTATTAAACATAAATTAATTATTTACTTTTTAATAGACATTTCAAAATGAGAGGCGTAAATTATTCGACCCCCTATCTTTCTAAGCTTATAACTCCTCGAAAAATGTAATTCAAGCCCTAATTTTTTTTTCAATTAAAGGAGCAAGGACCAAGGTTTCATTAAAAAAAAAAAAAAAAAGACAAAAAGAAAAAATGTGTTCTTATAAAATAAGGTTTTAAACTTCGGACTTTACAGGTAAATTTCTAAAAAACTGATTTTTTTTTTTGTTTTAAATTTGAATATATTATTTATTGACCTTTTCTCTTCAATTTGTGATATATAAACCTATTAAACATAAATTAATTATTTACTTTTTAATAGACATTTCAAAATGGGGGGGGCGTGAAAATGGGGGGGCGTGAAAATGGGGGGGCGTGAATTTAAAAAAAACGTTTGTCTAAAATATTATATTCGGTTTATTGGAAAGAACATAAAATTTCACATTGACCCTGAAAATATCGTAAAAATAGAATCAATAGAAAAATTTTGATAGATTTTTAAAATTTAAAAATTTAAAAATATTGAGTTTAAAAATTGAAAAATATTGAGTTCGGAAAATTCATTACTGTTTAAAAAAAAAAATAAAAATATTTTTATTACTTTTAAAACAACTGTAATAGTTTATTTTGGAAGTATAATCCATAAAGAAAATAAATAACCCACTTTTAACAGAGAAATTACGAGATTTTTATATTGTATTCGCAGTTTCGTGTTAGGGGTGTCAAAAATTCCTACAAAAATTCTGATACTGCTAATGCACATCCCATAATATTTTTAAAAATATTTTTACATGTTTATTGTTTAAAAAAAAATAAAATTGATTTTTCTAAGTTTTCGTTTTCTACCTAGCTTTGTAAGTTTTTGGTGTTTAAACTTATTTTAAATTAAAAAGAAATAACAAGTAATGTCAGACTCGACATTACTTAATAAATAATTTTTAACAAAAAATGTCCGAAAATTAAAGAAAATACTGAGGTAGATATATGTAGTTTTAAAACGAGCCTCCCCCGCCCCCAAAAGAAAATAAATTTGTATATTTTTAAGTATTGCACAAGTACCCCCGAAATGACTTTTAAACGATACCCTCCCATCCCGATGTTAAGAATGTCTTTCAAAATAATAACCAAGAATTGTTTACCAAGAATTGTTTTGAAAAAAAAAAAAAAATGTCTTTCCGAGATTATTAATGCTATTCCAACTTCACCCCCCCCCCTAAAAAAAAAAAAAACTGATTTGTCCGCCACAAAAAAAGGATCTTTCCGACATCCCCCTCCCCCGCAAAGTTGTTTTATTTTTCTTGTTTTTCATCTACTTTGAAATTTTCCGCCAAACATTACTATTGCTCTGTGAAAAGGCCGTCAGGTACGCGAGTGCGCGCGATTCCGCCATTGAAAAAGCTCGCTTATGTTTCCGCGCGCTCGCGCGTACTTCCAACATTCCGGGGTTCATACCATGCAAACGGTAAATTTCCGACGGAAACGGTTTTCATATTCTTTTTCAGCACATTGGAATCTACAAAAAAACAAACATTTTCTTCTATACGAACGTGAGACGGGCCTTAAAGTAAAATAATACCCTTTTTTGTTTTGTAATAATACGACAATTATTTAAACTGAATTAATTCTTCAAAATAAAATAATTGCTTTCTTTTCTTTGATAAACGTGTTTTTTTTCTTTATTTTTGTTTCGTAATGACACAAAAAGTGTTAAAACTAGAGTATTTTTTTAAATAAATATTTGGTTGCGTTTTTCGACCCCGTGATCAAGTTTTTTTTAATTTAATTTTTTATAAATATTATGGGGGTGCAGTCTCTTTTAAAAACAATATCTTCTTCAAGAACGGTAATAAAATGTGTTTTCAATCGATATTTATTCAATAAGGGACCAGTTTCCCTACCTAGTAAAAAGGGGGGGGGGAGTTTTTTTTGGGTACGAGTTTTCCGGGTATGGTTTTCCGGAGACGAGTTTTCCCGGGACGAGTTTTCCGGACACCATAAAGAACACATATCAAGTTAAATATATAACTTTTTTTCGGATAAAAATAAAGAAATTCGTTTTTGTGTACATTTTAAATATTTTAATTCATTTTATTGTTTTATTACAATAAAATTAAATCAATTAAACGAAATTATCACGCTTATCGCGATCTGTAATTTGGTGAAAATTAGCGTTATTTATGTTTACATTTTCAAGAAGATGTTTGGGTTTTTATTACTATACACAGATTCGAAAAAGTTGTCAAAAAACAAATATATAACAAATAAATGTTATCAAAGGCAAGATAAGTTAATTTTCGACCTAACTGGATAATTTTTGGTGTTTTTATTTAATGTAAAATGTTTATTCAGCTCGAAAAACATCCAGTGTGTTTACCGATGTATTTGAAAATTAGAAATGGCGCTGCTGAACGCAACTCTCTGCTGAACACGGTAAGTTTGGGAAAATGAGTTAGAAATTAAAAAAAAGAAAAACTATACCAACTACTGTTAAAAACGCACCGAATATATGTCAGCGTAATGTCACGGTAACATATATTGAGTGAGTTTCTAACAGTATTTTGTATATTTCTTTCACCTGAAAACGGAACATATATTTTATACTTGACAGTTCATTTATGCTTTAGCTCGAAACAGTACAAACTCGTCATCCTTCTCCATGCTTTCTTCTAGAGAGCCCTTTTCTGTTTTCTAGGTTCTACATGGTAATGTTTATATTAATTTACATTTATTTTCCGTTTCAGAATGACGTCATGACATTATTTGTCTGAATTTAGTATAATGTCAGTGGAATCTTTTTGGTAATTGTGATTGATTCTCTATATTCTGCCTGAAAACGGAACATATATTTTATACTTGGCTGCTTACGTCATCACCAGAATCCTAACTCGATTTTCTATAACGCAGTAATCATTCTTTCTAGATTTAGTTTGTCATGGTTCTAAAGAATTCAATAGTTATCTGCTCAAAGTCAGTCGTTTTGTGATCTTATTTTGTTAAAAACTTATAAAAATGGTTTAGGTGTTTCCATTGTTTATTTGTTGTTCACAACGTCACAGGCATTTATTATCTTTCAATACTTTTATAACATTCTTCATCATTCAACTGAAAATCTATCCATCTCATTAAGCTTTATCGTTCAATGTTTTAGCCTTAATATTAGGTAACTCATTGATAGATGAGAAAATATATTAAATTACCATGTAATCATTTCTTCCATGACAATATATGTTGTTTATATTCCATAATAGATTGAGTTTACGCTGTACGATCAGGGTTGCTTCAAATTTAAACCCATGAGAAATAAATTGATTTTATGCTGTACGATCATGGTTGCTTCAAATCTAAACCCATGAGAAATAGATTGATTTACGCTGTACGATCAGGGTTGCTTCAGATCTAAACCCATGAGAAATAGATTGATTTACGCTGTACGATCAGGGTTGCTTCAGATCTAAACCCATGAGAAATGGATTGATTTTACGCTGTACGATCAGGGTTGCTTCAAATCTAAACCCATGAGAAAGCAGCTGGACTGTAGGCATATGCGCTTCTATACTTATATACTTAATCTAAGTCAGATGTTACATTATTAAATTGGTATTGGCAAGTAAGCACAATTATTGTTGCAGTCATGATAGCTGTTATCAATTTAAAGATACTCATAATTAACGCATAAATATTATCAATACTGTTTGTTGTTTATGCAATGTTTAGACTAATAACATTTAGCGTTATTAATATTATGAATCAGTACAAAAATCACACATGAGAGAATATTTAAGTCTCTCTTCACTGTGGTGTGTTGGAATTTAAAGAATGTATTCATAAAAGCATCGTACAAAAATGTGTGTGTTTCTGGCATTATATTCTTGAGGTTAAATATAATAAATATAAAGTTTACCGAAATAAAACGTTTGCATATAGTGTTGTTTAGTAAGCTGACTTTTTTTCTGAAATAGAATGTGGTATCCTTGAGTTCATCTCATGTGGTTTCTTCCGGCAAAGGACGAGAACAGAATATGTCTTGTCATAGTGAAATTGAAAGTGGAATCATTTTTGCATCAATTGGTCTCACTCTCCCAAATTACAACACAAGTGAAGCTGATAACTTGTTTTCTCATGATAGATACAACACATGCATGCCAATAACATAAGTGCAGATTGCACATGTTCCGAACCAAAGTTCGACTCGATGTAAGATAATACATAAAAACTAAACTGTTTGATAAACTCAATTACATAAGTCTTTCTTGCTAAGAAATCTACTGTGAGATCACAGGATTTCTGGTCCTGGTCCATCCATCGATGCTTCCGTTCAGTCTTGAAAGACAAAGGATACCCCTTAGGGTCAGTAGCAGGTGTAATTCTGGGGCAAGGGTTGCTCAATCCTCAACCACACTTCTTCTGAATCAGCACTGTTTGTGTCCAGTGGCAAGGAGAAGACCAGGACGACTGGAAACAATGCCGAGAGAGCACGTACAGCACCTGGAAGTCCCAAATAGTCACCCATTTAGTACTGACCAGGTTCAACGTTGCTTAACTTCAGTGATCCAATGGGAACTGGTGTGTCAATGTGATCATATGATTGGTCCTGGTACATTGATGATGTCTGTCATATTTTCCGAGTGAACACCTATACCATCTATGGTGTTGTTATATTCTATCAAGTATAAGCTTCTTTATATTTTAAGGCTTTACATTTATTTTTATTTCCGGATTAGTTTTTGTACTTGTTGTCCTGTTCTATAGATCTTCAGATAATTATTGAAGATCACAATTTGCTACTTCACATTTTTGTTTACTCTAAAGAAAATATTCAGCTTTGTATTGATTTGTCTTGATTTTTTTCCTTGTAAATGAGTTTTAACAGATGCATTATTAATAGATTTTCTCTAGGAAATGGATAGGAATATTCAACTTTAACAGATAATTTAAGACTCAAACCGTCTTTGTGTGGAGAATTTGTATCATTTACCAGATATATTCGCCAAATACTCTTAAAGTTTCGTGATTCAACTTTGACAGATAATTTCATATGTTGTACAATACCTGTTGGTGACCCCTACCCCCCCCCAAAAAAAACGGGCACCATGTACATTTTATGTGATATCTCCATTATTTATTCACTGATTTCCCTTATTTTTCAGGACATTGCAGAATCAACGACCGTGAGTGCACCAAGACCCCAGTAGGAGCTGGGACAAAGAATAAACTGTGTTAAATTTTACTACAAGACAGGCTCGTTTAAAAAAACCCGGGACAGTTTCATGCGTCAGTTCGAATGTGAAAAAGCTCCATCCAAAACAGAATTCAGAACTGGGTGGACCACTTCGAGAAGTATGGGACCGTGGAGAACCTCAACGCTGCCAGAGAGAACCGTCCAAGCCACTTGGGATGTCCCAAGAAGTGAACAGCCGAGCTGATCGAGTGACAGAGTCTCTTTGGCAGAATCCAAAACGCTCTGTGTGTAAGCGAAGTCAGTCCCTCGGTATGCCCCATGAGACTTGCAGTAGAGTGCTGGTGAAAGATATCATACAGAATACAGACGCTGCAGACCCTTACAGCCTCAGACAAGAAGCAGAGGGCTATGGCAGTCAAGATGCTCAAGAAGATCGAGGAGACACCAAGTTTCCTTAATCACCTTTGGACCTCAGATGAAGCTCACTTCCATTTTGATGGAAAGGCGAACTCCAAGACAAATGTCTTCTGCAGATCCTCCAGACCCAATGAAGTAGCCACCAAACCCTTGCACTCTCCTAAGTGCATGGTGTGGGCTGCAATCTCGGCCAGAGGCATCCTCGGACCAATCTTCATCAAAGAATCTGGCACAGCAATGACAATCACCAAGGAGCGGTATGTGGAGGTCCTCAAAACCTTCAAGAGTGAACTCCAGACCATCTACCCGTCGCTCATGAACAAGTTCTGGTTCCAGCAGGACAGAGCAAGTTCTCACACCTCAAAGCTGTCCAGAGATTGGCTGAAAGAGAACTTCAGAGGCCGAGTGATCAGTCTCAAGACTGGTTTTGAGTGGGCACGCCATAGCCCTGACCTAAGCTCCCCAGATTTTTTTCTTTGGGCTATCTTAAAGACAGAGTCTATGCAAGTAAACCCAGGACCATCACAGAAGGAAGCCATCAGGGAGGAGATGAGAGCCATTACCAATTCGGTCTGTAAGAACGCCATGGACAACTTTGTGCTGCGAAATGCACAGAGCGAAATGGAGGCCATCTAGAACATATGCTGTAGAACGGAGAAAAAAGGCCAAAGACCCTTGTGTTTTGATGTGATGTTTTGAATATACTAAACTAGTTATGACCAAAGTTTCATTTCATTCAGACATAACACTAAGAAACGGGGCCTAATTAGAGTTGGGGCCCGTTTTTTTTTGGGGGGGGACCACCCTGTATCTTAGATTGTTTCATATATGTATATAAATAACCCATCCGAAGGTAGATAAACATATTTTAAATGTGTTGTAAATTACCCGTCCCAAAAAGGTAAAATTATTTCATATACATTCTGTAAATTACCTGTTCTAGTGAAGGTACAATTATTTCATATGTCATAGCCGTTCTAGGGTAGGTAAAATATTTTTTTGCTCAAAATAGCAAATGATACATACACATTAAAAATTTCTTTCTCTAAAGAATAAATCAACTTCAATTTTCTCATTGTTTATATGGTCCTGAGCAATGTTGGGTAGCCCAGCTAGTAATAAATAAGATGCATACGTGCCAGTGTTTTTCTAGAATAGGTTTTTATTTGTAAATGAGAAACATACTTTACAACATATTGGTTCCATTTCATATGAACTACAGCATTTTAAACCTCTGTCTCTTGGCCTTCGGGCCGGGATCAAAGTGTAGTATCTGTTCTGCAGATGCTGCACATAAGTTAATTAGTCCTTGCTCAATGAAGGGGAAACCCTTCATAATGAGAATATTACTATTTTTTTTGGATACTGCCAGAGTTCCCCCTTTTTACCCTTGTTTTAGGGGAGCTGGTTTAACCCCACATTCAAAACGACCTTGTGTCACATTTTGCTTTCGTGGGGAAGCAAATAAATATAATTAGTAAAAAATTTTCTCTAGTTTGAAAATATTCTGCTTATATTGAATTTTTTTAAAGTAGCATTACATATTTCACAAAAACGATACTTTATTTTTTGTGTAGGAAAATATTCTTTCACATATATGTAAGACAGTAACACCATAAAACCTGCATGTGTCCGACTGTGTTGCAATAATTTCTTTTAGCATGAGAATTGTTTGACACAAGAAAAACAAATACTTTACAGAAAGGAAGGTTTTATCGGGTATATTATTGCTTCAACTGACTTTATCTTGAAAAAGTAAAAAAGCGGTACTTGTGAATAAAGAGAGAGCCTAACTATCAAACACCCCGGAAGTTGGCACCTGCGTCTTTCAACTGAGTTATGGAAGCACAGAATCGATACAATTTTTAATTATATTTTATATTTATTTTTTCATCCCCTTATAATAAAAATATATGAAGTTCGAAAACTTTATCAATTATTTTTTATTTTATAAAAACATACCTTTAAATAACTACGTTTATTTAAGTTAATGTTATACATTGTGTCAAACTATATAGATGTTTTAAAAATATATTTGTAAAAACATGAATGTGTCACATTTTTTTAGTTTTAGCAGTTTAAAAAGGGTGATGTGCAACAGAAAATAGTTTAACAGTTTTAAAATGTGAATATTTCACATGTGTTAAAAAACCCTGAATTCAAACCAAAAATAAGTATGAATCTAATGACATTGCCAAAACAGTTATTTTTAAATCGGTGATGTCAAAAAAGAAACTATATTTGAAAAATATATTAACACTTTTAAAAATATATAAAATAAACTATTTTATTGATTATTTAAAAAGATTTTTTTAATCATATATCTTTTCAAATAACTATGCTTAATTAAGTTAATATGTTTATATATATATATATATATAAGATATGCACCGAAAAATAATAATTGATAAAAAAGTTTACATATTTTTTATAAGGGGATGAAAAAGTAAACATAAAATATATTTGAAAATCATATCGATTCCTTGCTTCCATACCTCAATTTTCAGACGTGGGTGCCAACTTCAGGTGTGTTTTAAAGTTTACGTCTCCTTTTATGCACCATTATCAAAAAAGCTTTAAAACAATATAATTGTGTTTACACATGCAACATATTGGATTTCCTTGAAAAATGACGACACAAAAAAATTAAGAAAATCATTTTCTTTTAGTATGCATTTTCATATGTTGCGACATATAGTGTTTCCTTGTAAAAGAGGAGCCACATATTTCACAAGAATATGGTTTCTCTGTAGTATGTGTTCGCATATGTCGCAACATACTTTGTCTCTGTGTAAAAGAAGAGCCACATATTTCACAGGAAAATGGTTTCACTCCAGTATGTGTTCGTATGTGTTGTAACATATTTTGTTTCTGTGTAAAAGAAGAACCACATACTTCACAAGAATATGGTTTCTCTCCCGTATGTGTTCGCATATGTAACATCATTGCTTGTTTCACTCTAAAAGAAGATTCACATATTTCACAAGGATATGATTTTTCTCCAGTATGCGTTCTCATATGAATGAACAAATTTTGTTTACTTGTAAAAGAAGAGCAACATACACCACACGAATATGGTTTCTCTCCTGTATGTGTTCGTACATGGATGACCAAATTTTGCTTACTTGAAAAAGAAGAGCAACATATTTCACAAGAATATGGTTTCTCTCCTGTATGTGTTCGGACATGAATGACCAAATTTTGTTTCTGTGTGAAAGAGGAGCCACATACTTCACAAGAATATGGTTTCTCTTCAGTATCTAGTAAAAAGTTCATTTTCGAAATATTTACAACTTTTAGTACAATTTTTTCTCTGTATCTTATTAAACGTTTTTAAATAAACAGAATAAATTAAGAAACATTTATATTTTCTGTTGAAATTTTATGGATTTGAAATTTAGTGGTTCTTTGAAAAGGATCGTCTCGTGTTCAAATGTAATTCATAATATATGTGTGTATACAATAACTGTTTGTTGCCTAATGTGCCCTTTTATATTTTGATAAAAGCGGAACATATATGATATACTGACTGTGTATACATCTCCTAATATTTAAACTTTTGTTGAATAAAGTAATGCATATAGATTTTCTGAATTCAATTAAATATTAATATTTTAACCTTATGTAAAAAATTATATGTATATGTATTATATGTATAGATTAAATATAGTCCATTTTCAGAGTATTTTTATTGTCTTATCGATTTTCGGAGTATTTTTATTGATTTTATTGTATTGATGATTATAAAAAATCGATCATTCTTATAGCCTATAATAAAGGTCTCATTTCAGTTTTCATCGTTAATAGTTTTTTTCTAGTGTTTGAATGCCTTAAATACTGTATTTTATAAAGGCTCATGAGTGCATTAGTATACCCAAAAGTACATTAGTCATATGTATTTGCAACTATTATTTCGAATTGTCTCCCGTTTTATAAGCCAAATAATAGAAGAAATACATACACAGTAATAAGGACAATTTTTTTACAATATATTATTATAAAATTCGATTTAATGAAATAAAAGACGCATACAGTTCACAAGGATATGATTTCTGTTGTTTTCTTGGCTTTTCACTTCAGGTAATTTGCATTTGTATTTCTTTGTATGGATTACTGGATATTCTGCAAAATTATAAAAAAATAAATTTCAAAAAATAATTTCATTTTAAACATGTGCTTTCAAAAATATTTTAAAGATTGATACGGTTAGTTTTATATGTATGAATAGATATGCTTCCGCATTCCATACTAAATGCAAAATTGAAATAAGCATGTACATTAAGAGGAAAAGGTTACTGGCAAACAAGTTTGTTGACACAGCTACCGGTGCAGATGATGTTGCAAAATAAGGTTTTTAAACATAGTTTTAGTTAATTACGCATGCATGAATTGCAAAAACAATAATGTGAAAACCAGCCCCCTTCCAAAAAGTGATCCTGGCCTTGGATATGACCTTAAACCATATCCGATGGTGAGGCCCCAGCTTGCGGGCTTTGGGTAGTGTGGAGCCACCCTTTATATCCATTACTCCCAGATCCACTCTGACCTGGAGTGGTAGTACCTGTTAGGGTCCCAACTATGGGTTAAATAGAAACCGACTTAAAAAAAACCAAATATACTCTATTAAAAAATCGTTCTTCAAAATCACTAGATTCGGCATTAAAATAACCTGAAAAGGGTTGATATGCTGTAAAACAAAAACAACCAACCAACCAAAACGTGTTCCAGTTGACTGCCAGAAAATTAACCTTTTTTCTTTATTGCCTGAATTCCAAATTCTCATTAAATTAAATTAAAGTGCGATTGATAAAGACGGCCGTGTAAAGTCGAAGAAGAAATGACTGTCTTCAACCGTCATGTAGTAGAGCAGAAATAAAAAAAGGGAGGGAGAGGGAAAATGAACATGCGGCACAAAGAGACCCGTTAAGCTGGTGTCAAGACGGGGAGAAAGAAAACGGTAATAAACGATTTGTTTAAAAAAAAACAATAAAAAAGCCGAGTCGAATTTATTTATTTTAGCTTGTTTAAACTGTAACGAACATGTTACGTAGGAAGATAGTAAAAAAGACGAAAACAAAAAGAAAAACAAATCGATGAACAAGTAGACGAAAATAGCTGAAATTCAGATTAGAAAAGGAAGAAAAAGAGAGAAAAAATAATGAAATAATTGTAAGAAAGAAAATACAGAGCAATAGTAATGTTTGGCGGAAATTTTCAAAGTAGATTAAAAACAAGAAAAATAAAACAACTTTGCGGGGGAGGGGGATGTCGGAAAGACCCTTTTTTGTGGCGGACAAATCAGGTTTTTTTTTTGGAGTGGGGGGTGAAGTTGGAATAGCATTAATAATCTCGGAAAGACATTTTTTTTTTTCTTTTTCAAAACAATTCTTGGTAAATGTCCAGATACGCTACTACAGAACACCGACCACTCTAATTTGTTTTTTTAGAGGTAATTGAGGTCGCTAGTCCAACTTGGGGCAAATTTACCGTTTGCATGGTATTTACCCCTGAACCCACGAACTACTTTCCACCATTTTGCAGCTTCCGTTTATGCTACGCGCATGCACGCTGTAGCATAAACGACGGCTTCACGAAGCAAACTACGTTGGGGGAAGGGTATTTTTTTTTTTTTTGCAGGACATAGAATTTTTTAATTTTCAAAAATACATTATAGCACTTTTTGGGTGGAAAATTTAAAATTAGCTGAAAAAGAAATAAAACAAGAAAAGGAAAGCACTCCAAGTTTGAGTGGGGGGGGTAATTTATCTGTTTTGTTTTTTTTTGTTTCTTTTTACCTGGAACATAGAAATTTTCAAAAAGTAATGCACCGACATTTACCAATTAGAACACCATTTAACATTTTCCGAAGATTTTACTGTGTACATTGGGGGCACGAATGGGGGGGGGGCGGATGTGATGTTGGGGCGCGCGCTCGTGCCCCCAATGTACACAGTAAAAATCTTCGGAAAATGTTAAATGGTGTTCTAATTGGTAAATGTCGGTGCGTTACTGACGGAAAAACGTTTAACTAAACTGCAAAAGCACCTATTAAGCCACATAAGTTCTATAATTGAATCCCCCTCCCGCAAAAAAAGAATGAAAAACAAAGATGTTTGGTGCTTATGTTTTTGGAAACCACATTAAAAACTACGCGAGACAAAAAAAAAAAAAAGTCCCCCAATTTGTTGTACTTTTCTTTAACTCTAAGTCATTAAAAAAATGTCAGTCCGTAATTTTTTGATTAATACGCCATGTGAGAAGGCAGTTTGCTAGGTGAAGCAAGCCGTCGTTCATGCTGCAGCGCACGCGCGTAGCGTAAACGGAAACTGCAAAATGGTGGAAAGTTATTCGTGGGTTCGGGGGTTAATACCATGCAAACGGTGAATTTGCCCCAAGTTTGACTATCAGATTCGTAATCAGCGACCTCAATTACCCATAAAAAAACAAATTAAAGTGGTCGGTGTTCTGTAGTAGCGTATCTGGATATTTACCAAATAAATATCCACAAACTATTCAGTAATGGGTTTCAAAAATAAAACAATTTTTTATATTATATTTTAAACATTTTTATAGTTGACAAAAAATAATCTTTTCTGAATAGATATTGATTTTTTTAATCAATAATAGTAATCCTGTTTGGTTTGCAACACTTTTTGGTTAAGGTTTTTTTTTACACAAGTAATACATCTTACAATTATTTTCCAATGTTTCAAATTTGTACCTTACTTTTGGACGTCCCTATTTTGAAAATAAATAAATAATTGTTATAATTCTTTTTTCTATCCTTTGCAAATGATTCAAATTTTAGCAGGTTATTATGGATGATAACGACTACCAGTTGCCAAAATTTCAGCTTTTCACAGTTGTTATTTCTAACAAATATTAGGGTTTTAAAATTGGGTCCCTTAGTTTTGGACGCTAATGTACCTATTTACTATGCCTCCCCACGGGACAGAGTTAGACACCAGGGTCGTTTTTAACGTGGAGAAAAGGTACAAAAATAAAAAAAATTGTCTCAGTCGTGAAGGACTGATCCTCCACCGAAAGAGAACAAGAAATGGAAGTGCAGCATCTGAAGAACGGATACTACACTTTGATCTTGACCAAAAAAAAACATAAATCTTTTTCACATATTTTATACATTCCATTTTTGTCATATATTTAAAGGTTATTCTTCTCAAAACGATTTTACAACATCCTAAATTTATCTAACAGTTGTGTCCCTATTCAAATAGGACATGAGAAAGTTATATATGTAAATAAAAATACATTGTTATTTTTAAATAGATATACTTAAAGTGTTAAAACATTGCTTCCGCATCTACAATCAAAAAACAAAAACATTTAAATATGTTTTTGGAATTAATTAAAAATCATTCGTCTTTTCCACATGTGATAACATATTTCACAATTTCATATATTTAATTCTATTGAATAATATTTCTTCATACAAAAACAACATGAATTGGATAGTTAAAAATAGAAGTATGGAAACATATGATCACACGTCTATAGAAATATTTAAAGTGTTAAAGCATGGCTAAAAACCCAAACGGCATTTAAATAAAATTTTTAACAAATATTTTATAAATGCTCCACTATTTTTATAAGTAATAAAATATGTTTGCGTACTATAATAAAATATTTAAGAAGCATACGTGATAATATTTTTATGACTAAATTACTTTATTGGAATTTGGGTGAATTATGTAAACAAGTTTATAATCGTACTTGTACTTTGACAAAAATCTTTGGATATTTTTACAATAAAACGTTTCATATACCATTAAAATTTCTGTTCGTTTTTTTTTTACATAGGCATCACCACTTACCAAGGCCAAGAGACCACTCGAGAATAAGGTTTAAAGAGTGTACAGTAGAAATTGGACAATATAGTAATTGTTAGTAATGGGAATTCGGTAAATTTGTTAACTTATATGGAACGGCTCATCAAAAACTTGTTTACGTTAGACTTGAAGACAACCATATTGTAGTCAGCCGGAAAATGGAAGACACTTCCATAGGTGTGCAGTTCTAGAAAAAAAGCTTTGTTCATGGAATCTACGTTTAGGTTTAGGCACAGATAAAGAGTGGGGGAAATTGTTGATAGTGTTTTCTGCTAGACGGGTGTTGTTTCTTGTTAAAGTTTGGAGAGGGGGTTCATAGATTGGAGCTCAATTGAACACTTGCCATGAAAATAACGATAAAGCAGAAACAAACTTGCAACATCTCTTCTGTTACAAAGAGGTTGTAGGGAAGAGAAAAGGACATCCCCTATGAGGCTACAAAGTCTATTTTGAATTCAACCAAGGTAGGATCAGTCCTTTCTAGCAGCTCTTGCCCAAATGTAGCAACGGTGCTTCACAGTACTTCATCCTTGGATGTACATGGCTCTAGATATAGAATTGCATCAGCAGTGAGATATCTACTGGATCGATAGAAGGATCCCACCATTTTTCCAGCGGCCTTGGCAACGGATTTAATATATGTGTTCCATTTAAGATCAGAAGTAAAGATCAAGCCCAGAAGCTTGTCAAAACATGAGGCCTCCCCAAAATGAGAGCCATTCATTTCAATTGATGCCAGATGGGGATCAGAGCGTTGATAATGTAAGGATAAAAGCTTGGTTTTAGATGAATTAAAAGTAACAAGCCATCTCTTTCCCCATTGTACCACTTGCTGAAGATCAGAGGAGAGAGAATTGGAGAGAACTTGGTCGTTTACGGTCTATACAAGTCCTGGAGGTGACTATTTCTCAGTGGACAGTTCTTGAGTTGGAAGCCACAGATTCTTCTTTTAGATTCTTCCCGTGTTGCCACAAAGAAAATATAGGCGAGGTTGCTACAGAAAAGGTTTAATTTTTATGGAGTAATTCTGGTTTCTGATTGGTTGGTAGCAGATCATGAATTAATTTGATTGGTAAGTTCTTAGCAGCATCGTTTATAAATAGAATCTCCCGACTGCCAGGGATCATAACCTCATTATTAGTAAAAAAAATATTGCAACAAACATTATCAAATAAACATCATTCATTTTTTATGCATGTTATAATACATTTCCTATATAAATTATTACGTTTTAAATGCTTAAATTATTTTTTTACATGTATATATATAAGTTATTTCTTTGGAAATGATTATCAGTTTAAAAATATTTTTTTATCAAACAATGAAGACATTCAAATTTATGTAAGTTTTATTTGTATTTAAAAAAGAAATAATAAGAGTTCATAAGAAATAATAAGAATTTATAAGAAATAATAAGAATTTATAAGAAATAATAAGAATTTATAAGAAATAATAAGAATTTATAAGAAATAATAAGAGTTCATAAGAAATAATAAGAATTTATAAGAAATAATAAGAATTTATAAGAAATAATAAGAATTTATAAGAAATAATAAGAATTTATAAGAAATAATAAGAGTTCATAAGAAATAATAAGAGTTCATAAGAAATAATAAGAATTTATAAGAAATAATAAGAATTTATAAGAAATAATAAGAGTTCATAAGAAATAATAAGAATTTATAAGAAATAATAAGAATTTATAAGAAATAATAAGAGTTTATAAGAAATAATAAGAATATAAGAAATAATAAGAATTTATAAGAAATAATAAGAATTTATAAGAAATAATAAGAATTTATAAGAAATAATAAGAGTTCATAAGAAATAATAAGAATATAAGAAATAATAAGAATTTATAAGAAATAATAAGAGTTCATAAGAAATAATAAGAGTTCATAAGAAATAATAAGAGTTCATAAGAAATAATAAGAGTTTATAAGAAATAATAAGAGTTCATAAGAAATAATAAGAGTTCATAAGAAATAATAAGAATTTATAAGAAATAATAAGAATATAAGAAATAATAAGAGTTCATAAGAAATAATAAGAGTTCATAAGAAATAATAAGAGTTCATAAGAAATAATAAGAGTTCATAAGAAATAATAAGAGGTCATAAGAAATAATAAGAATATAAGAAATAATAAGAATTTATAAGAAATAATAAGAGTTCATAAGAAATAATAAGAGTTCATAAGAAATAATAAGAATTTATAAGAAATAATAAGAATATAAGAAATAATAAGAGTTCATAAGAAATAATAAGAGTTCATAAGAAATAATAAGAGTTCATAAGAAATAATAAGAGTTCATAAGAAATAATAAGAGTTCATAAGAAATAATAAGAGGTCATAAGAAATAATAAGAATATAAGAAATAATAAGAATTTATAAGAAATAATAAGAGTTCATAAGAAATAATAAGAGTTCATAAGAAATAATAAGAGTTTATAAGAAATAATAAGAGTTTATAAGAAATAATAAGAGTTCATAAGAAATAATAAGAGTTCATAAGAAATAATAAGAATTTATAAGAAATAATAAGAATTTATAAGAAATAATAAGAATATAAGAAATAATAAGAATTTATAAGAAATAATAAGAGTTCATAAGAAATAATAAGAGTTTATAAGAAATAATAAGAGTTCATAAGAAATAATAAGAGTTTATAAGAAATAATAAGAGTTCATAAGAAATAATAAGAGTTCATAAGAAATAATAAGAGTTCATAAGAAATAATAAGAGTTCATAAGAAATAATAAGAGGTCATAAGAAATAATAAGAGGTCATAAGAAATAAGAATTTATAAGAAATAATAAGTTAAGTAAAAAACGATATTTTCATATGTAAATAGAAATATCTAAGGTGTTACAACAGTCTCCACTAAGCTAAAAACAAACATTTAAACATTTTTTTTTAAAAAAGTAATATATTTCATTATTTCATGGATTTAATTCTATAAAATAATCTTAGTTCTTTATAAATGATTTTTATTAAAATCCAAAACGAATAACATATTTGTAACAAAGCAATAAACATATCCTAAATGTTATAGTCATAGACGTAACTGTTATATCCTTATTCAAAAAACACCATTAAGTATAAAAACACATTGTCATGAGTAAATAGAAATATCTCATCGCACTGCTTCCGCATCTGCAAGATAAAAACCGAAAACATTTAAACAAAATTTTAAAAAAATGTTTTTATGAATGCACACCAGTCTTAATTAAAAATGAATAATAAAATATGTAAGCAAAATAAACATACTATTTTTATTTTTATGAATAAATTACTTTATAAAGATTAGTTTTGTTGATACACGTATACAAGTTCATTATCATTTATGTTTATACAGTACTTTCAGAAAATTCAATTTTTATGAAAATGAATTTTCGTGTGAAGAACTATTGTCATTAATTTTCTCATTATTCATATAATTTAAAACCGATGCCATAAGTATGCATGCTTAAAGGTCAATCAAATGTTATTAAAAATAAGTTATTCCCAACACTGATGAATCACTTTTATGATATAAAGTCCACACCACAACCAACTGTAAAACGCTGAGCCTCCCGTTTAATATGATTGGCATAGGGTGTATTTTCTCAGATATAATAGCTATCGTAACTGTATAATGGCTATACTAAGTGTAATTTTTATTATTATTACATTTTCACCCCAAACAAGGCACATTGCCACTTTGATGTAGGGGACTACTATCAGGGGCATAAGCTACAGGGGTACTATGTGGGGAGTTAGGCAGCGAGATGTCGGTTCACGTTAAACTTGAACTTCTCCATGTAAGTACAGTTAGGGAAGCAGGGGTCTGGAATGGAATTACAAAGTCTAGTGGTTCTGGGGAAGAAACTACTGGAGTAGAAAGCTCTCTTAAATCTAGGGATCTCTACTGTAAAAGGATGGGATTTAGCTGCTTGTCAGGTATTTACGTTGAGGGGGTACAAGTGCTTGCAGTTTGTCAGAGCATTCACTGTTAAAGTACTTGTAGAACAGGCAGAGAGATGCTACATTTCGTCGATGGGACAGAGGCTGAAGCTTAGATGACAGTTCAGGACCTATCAGGTTGCCGACTCTCTTTAGAACCTTGTCTAGGAGCAAGAGACTAGTAGCAGATGCACCAGCCCAAATATGACAACAATACTCCATACATGGGAGAATGGTGGCCTGAGAGAGGTACAGGATACTTTCAGGCATTCGTAGCTTTCTAGCACGGTAGGGAGAACCTACCTTTCTTCTCATCGTTCCTGGCAATGCGCTCAATATAATTGTTCCAACTCATGTTTCCTATGAACGTTAGGCCGAGGAGTTTAAAGATGTACTTTAATAAAAACGATAAGATTGGTAGGGTGGACCGAGTCGTTATCAAAAAGATAGCTTAGTTAAAATTAAGACTATAGATTAGTAATGTGGAGCAGTCTGTTATCAAAAAGATTAAGCTTGTGGGTTCTTAATGCTTGATGAAGAGAATGGAGTTTCTGATCTCCATACACCTTCATCCTCTGTAAACAGTAATAAGATTTTTTGAAATAGTTCAATTTAAATACTATTAAAAAATGTTTATGAAAACATAAAATATGACAGTAATGCTGCTTTAAAGAAGATTTTAAAAAATGATGATTGAATAAAGATATAAAAGCAATGTGGGTTGAAGAAGACTTGAACGCAATTATATTAGAAGGAAGGAGTAAAGCAACCAAAGTTAAAACATTTCTACTTACGAGTATTACAGGCTATCTTTAAATTAATACCAAAGATTGGTAGTGTGGACCGAGTCATCATCAAAAAGAGAGCTAAGTTAAAATCAAGACTATAGATTAGTAATGTGGAACAGTCCATTATCAAAATCATTAAGCTCATGGGTTCTTAATGCTTGATCAAAAGAATGGAGTGTCTGACCTCCATACATCTTCATCGTCTGTAAACAGTAAAGGAAAAATAAAGTTTTGCTTCTGTAGAAATTTGTTCGTTATTGCCATATCTGCTATATTTTCTGAAATCAAAGAATGGTGTCTTGCAGCCATACTTCTCTGCTAAATAACACATGAAAGAAAAAACTTAACACTTTGATTCTGATTGGTCCTCTGTCATATGCAGCATGAGAATGTAGGTGTTGAAATGCAGGTAGAGTTGGTAAATAAAAGCTATGTTCTAATTTCTATCTTGATAATGGTGAAATGCCTGCTTGATTTTTATATTACAAGCTACATGATGATGCACAAACTTGAAATTAATGCCATAAAATAGTAGTGTGGACTTTCTGACATGATGACATACAATTGTAATTTGAAATTAATATCAGAAATTAGTAGTGTGGACTTTCTGACATGATGACATACAATTGTAATTTGAAATTAATATCAGAAATTAGTAGTGTGGACTTTCTGACATGATGACATACAATTGTAATTTGAAATTAATATCAGAAATTAGTAGTGTGGACTTTCTGACATGATGACACACAATTGTAATTTGAAATTAATATCAGAAATTAGTAGTGTGGACTTTCTGACATGATGACATACAATTGTAATTTGAAATTAATATCAGAAATTAGTAGTGTGGACTTTCTGACATGATGACACACAATTGTAATTTGAAAGTAATATCAGAAATTAGTAGTGTGGACTTTGTGACATGATGACACACAATTGTAACTTGAAATTAATATCAGAAATTAGTAGTGTGGACTTTGTGACATGATGACATGTAATTGTAACTTAAAATTAATATCAGAAATTACTAGTGTGGACTTTGTGACATGATGACACGCAATTGTAACTTGAAATTAATATCATAGATTATTACTGTAAACAGTCGCCAATTCTTTATTGAATGGATTAAGCTTAGCTTGTGTGTTATACCTGATGAAGACTAAGCCTATCCCCTGCTATAAGTGACATAGGGTCAGTTTTGCCATGTATAATGGCTATAGTTACTATAAAAAAATAAGTTTTTTGAAATAGTTAAATTTGAATACGATTTTGAAATAAAAAAATGTTTAAGAAAACAAATGTGACAATGTTGTAAACATCAATCAAGTTTCATTAAAAGTAAGTTATTCACAATTCACTAATGACTCAGCTCGTGTATTATACTTGATGAAGACGATGGAACCTCTGATATTCATTTATTTGTTCATTGTATGCAAGCAGTGAAATGTGGAGAAATAGAGTTTTGCATAAAAGAGGTTCAATTCAGAATATTTTTTAATGTTATTCTCTGGAATGACAGAGTGACAAATTAAAAAAGCAATACTGGAATATGTCTATAAAATATATGAAAGTGTCACATCTAAACCAATATTTCTGAACACGTTACAGTTTTTATTTATTTTTTTATTACATTTTCACCCCAAACAAGGCACATTGCCACTTTGATGTAGGGGGCTATCAGGGGTAACAACTACTGTGGCACTATGTTGGGATTTGGGCAGCAAGATGTCGGTTCAAGTTACACTTGAACTTCTGCATGTCAGTACAGTTGGGGAAGCAGGGACCTGGAATGGAATTCCAGAGTCTAGCCGTTCTGGGGAAGAAACTATTGGAGTAGAAAGATCTTTTACATCTAAGGATCTCTACTGTGTGGGGGTGGGATTTAGCTGCTTGTCAGGTTTGTCGAGGGTGTCTACGTTGTGGGGGCACAAGTGTTTGCAATTCGCCAGAGCATTCACCATGAAAATACTTGTAGAACAGGCAGAGGGATGCAACGTTTCATCGATGGGACAGAGGCTGAAGCTTAGATGCCAGTTTAGGGCCTATCAGATTGGCGACTCTCTTTTGAACCTTGTCTATGAGCGAGAGACTAGTAGCAGATGCACCAGCCCAAATGTGACAGCAATTCTCCATACATGGGCGAATGGTGGCCTTATAGAGGTACAGGATACTTTCGGGTGTTAGTAGTTTTCTAGCACGGTAGCGAGAGCCTACCTTCTTCGCAGCAGAGTTGTTTGAATTAGAGAGCTGAAGATTGGATGGTTACTATTTTGAAACACATTCTCAGACGTCCTAGATATGATTATCATAAGGAAAGGGTTTTTTCTCTGTAAACAATTAATGTACATCACCAATCCCTCCCCAACTATTTAGTGGAATACTACAAAACATTACCTAAAAATCTGGCTGGAAAATTGCTATTTATATGATATCACAACCTTCACTTCTGTGACAATGAAGAAGCTCCCTTTGGGGGAGCTAGTGGCTTACACTGTTTTATGCTCAACTTTTTCTGTCGTTATTGGGAGGCAAACATACAATCATCTCAGTGAGTACACATTTAAAAAGTTTACACTCCCAGCACACAAAGATTGACTACTTTTTAGAAAATTGGTGCACAGTGAAGGTCATCCATTGCACTCTAATAACTGCATTTGAAAAATAAAACTAGTGCGATAAAACATATATTTCTCCTTCTTTCCCTTCCTGTTTGTTCCTCTCTCTCTCTCACTCTCTTTCTCTCTATCCAATGAAGAAAAAGAAGAGAATTCAATTATAATTTTATTTTTAAACCAAGTGAATATTGAACCAGTGTTATTTAAGCCATTTTTCACGTAACGTTCGTTTTTCTGTTCTTTTTTACTTCGCTTATCTACCCCCGACCACATACCCAAAAACACCCGGGTAGCCACTGATTTTTTAAATTTTAATATCGAAACAGGCTTATTTAAGCCATTTTTCATGTGTTCGTTTTTCTGTTTTCTTTTTTATGTTAGTTTTTTTTGTGTTTTTTTTGGATGTTTTGATTACCCCCCCCCGCTTAAGTTTTAACGTTCGTTTTCATGTTTTCTTTTTTTACTTTGCTTATAACAAACAAACCTGGTCATTGACCTCATTTGCTGAATAGCTTCTGTCGTCGTCTTTGTCGTAACGCTCAACGAATTCCGTGTGCGCACAGTAACTCATTCTGGCGAGCCGATTTTATTTTCAAACTTCGCCTCAGAGCTTTGGGTTTGATCCTACCCCCCCCCCCCCCCCGGCTTCTTTTTTATTTAACAGCACACACACACCTCCAAACACCCGGGCTAGTGTAAAATAAATTGTTATAAAAATGCATTTGCTCACTATTTTTATACAAGCGTTAAATTTCAGTCCCTGCTAAATAATGCCAAGAATGGAAATGCTGCCCGTAACGATGCAAATAAAACTCAAGAAGAAACGCCTGCCATTGTTTATTCTTTCTGGGAAGCTGGTTGCTGTTCCAGGACGTCTTACGACCAAATTACACTCCCCCAGTAAATAAATTTTGGCACATTTGGTGCTGTATAAGGATTATTCCTTGCATAGGAATAAGCTTGACCCTACAAAGTTTAAAACAGTCACAAATATTCTTACAATCGTAACTGAAAACCAGGAAACATCCCGAGAAAAAATCCACAGACACAACAACCCAAGATAATAACATTCATGTTAACACAAGAAACTCAACTCAAGAGCAGCCACTTCAATCCAGCATCTACAGATGAAAAAAAGATACCATACAACTTCAGAAAAGCTAAAATAGGTGACTATTTCCTCTGCTCTTTTTTTTACTCTGCAAATTTATTGGTTTTAATAATTTGTAAAATTATTTTGTGGATGGAGCTTTTTGTTTAAACGTCGGCTATTTTAAATATATTTAGACAAAATGGCTAATTCTAACAAAGTCGAATTTAACAGTCCTCACAGGTGGACCGAATATCCCAATCTTTACTAGAGGACCCTCTGATTTTAGGCCATGGCTAGCATATCTAAATGAAAGAGGGGGTCTACCAGCTAAGAGAACTAACACTAGTAAATCTGGCATATGATTTTACGGAGAGTCTCGTATTGGAAATGATCAGAGAATTTCTCGATGATCATCCACACTGTATCAGGTAGCAACCCAGTATTGCGAGTTCACAAATGCTGCCAACACTGCTTGAACTCTAATAAAAATAAAACAGGATTGAAGAAAGGTACTTGCCGATTTAGCAAGTAGGATGAACAAACTTGCTAACTTAGCTTATAGGGACACAGAGATGAGGGAAGGTCCAGCTGTGCACGTGCACTTAGCTAAATTCTTCATAGATGCTGTAAATAACCCCTTTATCAAGAAGGATGAAGTCAGATCAAATCCAACATTATCAGAGGGCTTTCTGCTGCTAGACAAAGCAAAATACTCCATGTAACTCCAAAGTGAACACAAGAAGGAGAAGGCTTTCTTAAATGATAGCTCATTAAATAGTGTTAACAGGTATCAGGGACCAAGGTGGCCCCAACAAGATTTAGGGTACCCAAAACCAAAGTTTACAGCAGATGAAACATGATAAGATATGTTTTGTGAGTGTGCTTCAGCAAGACCACAGTGATGGCGTTTCAGGCTAAAACAGGAATGCTAGTGGTTGCCTGAGGAAAAATTAAATAACTTCAGGAAAAAGAAAGGCCAGGTTACACTAACAACCCACTCATCAGATCATAGAGGTCAAATACACGGACATACAACTATGATAACATATAAATTTCTCATTTGTAGACAGAAAAAATCAGAGATTTGATAAATATCTAACTGAATTTCTGCCAGAAAACAAATAAATTCACATTTGTACAACTTATGGATAAAAGACATCTGATATATGGAATTAAAGAGAACTGTCTCAGAGAATTTTCTCTGATAGCATATGGAAACAACAATACGAGCATGCCTTAATATGGAAGTAACACAAAAACTCAAAAATAAAAACTGTATGAAAAAAAATCCCAGTAATTTTCATGATGAGTTATTGATGTGAGAACACTAGAAAAACTAGGATTAGTAAAACAAAATACAACAGAAGTTGTTTGGTGACATATGCAAATTACCAATTACACATCATATAACAATAAACCTAATTAGACATATAACAATGAACCCAATCACACATCATATAACAATAAACCCAATTACACATCATAAAAACAATAAACCCAATTACACATTATAAAACAATAAACCCAATTACACATCATAAAACAATAAACCCAATTACACATCATAAAACAATAAACACAATTACACATCATAAAACAATAAACACAATTACACATCATATAACAATAAACCCAATTACACATCATATAACAATAAACCCAATTACACATCATATAACAATAAACCCAATTACACATCATATAACAATAAACCCAATTACACATCATATAACAATAAACCGAATTACACATCATAAAACAATAAACCCAATTACACATTATAAAACAATAAACCCAATTACACATCATAAAAACAATAAACCCAATTACACATCATATAACAATAAACCCAATTACACATCATAAAACAATAAACCCAATTACACATCATAAAACAATAAACCCAATTACACATCATATAACAATAAACCCAATTACACATCATAAAAACAATAAACCCAATTACACATATAACAATAAACCCAATTACACATCATATAACAATAAACCCAATTACACATCATATAATAAACCCAATTACACATATAACAATAAACCCAATTACACATCACAAAACAATAAACCCAATTACACATCATAAAACAATAAACCCAATTACACATCATAAACAATAAACCCAATTACACATCATATAACAATAAACCGAATTACACATATAACATTAAACCCAATTACACATCACAAAACAATAAACCCAATTACACATCATAAAACAATAAACCCAATTGCACATCATAAAACAATAAACCCAATTACACATATAACAATAAACCCAATTACACATCACAAAACAATAAACCCAATTACACATCATAAAACAATAAACCCAATTACACATCATAAAACAATAAACCCAATTACACATCATATAACAATAAACCCAATTACACATATAATAATAAACCCAATTACACATCATAAAACAATAAACCCAATTACACATCATAAAACAATAAACCCAATTACACATCATAAAACAATAAACACGATTACACATCATATAACAATAAACCCAATTACACATCATATAACAATAAACCCAATTACACATCATATAACAATAAACCCAATTACACATCATAAAACAATAAACCCAATTACACATCATAAAACAATAAACGCAATTACACATCATAAAACAATAAACCCAATTACACATCATATAACAATAAACCCAATTACACATCATATAACAATAAACCCAATTACACATCATATAACAATAAACCCAATTACACATCATAAAACAGTAAACCCAATTACACATCATAAAACAATAAACCCAATTACACATCATAAAACAATAAACCCAATTACACATCATATAACAATTAACCCAATTACACATATAACAATAAACCCAATTACACATCACAAAACAATAAACCCAATTACACATCATAAAACAATAAACCCAATTACACATTTTATAACAGTAAACCCAATTGTATATCATAAAGCAGTAAACCCAATTATACATCCTATAACAGTAAACTCAGTTACACATCATAAAACAGTAAACCCAATTACACATATATAACAGTAGATCCAATTGCACATTATAACAATAGACCCAAATGAAAACCTCAGTTATAAATCCCTGAAAAAGCATTTTATTTTGGGATGAAACCAAAATTAAAGATAGAAAGATTAACAAGAATAGGAATGATACAGCCTACCCAAAATCTAACATTGGGCTAATTCTCTCGTAACTAAGAAGAAACAAAATGGCATATTAAGACTATTTTTAGCGCTTAGTGATCTGAGCAAAGCAATAAAAGGGACCATTTCAAACTACTTATTGTTAAGTACATATTAAGCAGAAACAAACAACGGATGTACTTTTTCAAACTAGATGTGTCAAACAGTCAAATCTTGTTGTTTAAAGTTAGCAGAATGAAAGGAGAAAAAGAAAGGGAAAAACAGATCAAATGAACAGAGGTCTTACAGTGTGTGTGTCGGGTGAGGTTGGGTGAAAGAGAGAGAGAAATCAAGATGGTGCCCATAGTTTTAAAAAGTGTGCTCTGGTGGAAGTCATGTGAAATCACATGGGAGTCATGTATAAAAGGAGTTGACAGGTTAGGTCGGTGAGAGGCAGACAGACAAAGGTTGGCATCAGTGGTGATCTCAAACACGGTGGTTATTGGCTTGCAAAGACGAATTCTTTTTTTTTTTTTATTTCTTTAATTTTGTTGTCCTAACCCAGGAACACTTTAAGCTATTTCAGCGATGGCTACCGGCATGAATAACATGATAAAGCCATTCAGTGGCGAAGGTGATGTGGTGGCTTGGTTAAAGAAAGTCAACCTAGTGGCAAAGCTCCAAAAGATAGGCAACGTTGTCACAGTGATACCATTGTTCCTTGAGAGTAACGCGCTAGCCCTATATTTGGAGCTAAGCTCCTGTGAATAGGAGGATGCTGAGACGATCACAGCCAGATTGATCCAGGCATTTGCGGAAGGGCCGTTTGAGGCATACAACAAATTAAAAGAGAAGATGTGGACGGGGGAATCCGTCGATGTGTATGCAAATGAAGAGATTGGTGGAACAGGCAGGAGTTCGGAGACAGGTAGCGAATCACATAGCAAAGATGGCATTTGTTACTGGGTTCTCGGAGGAGATTTCCAAGAGGCTGCAGCAGGTCCCAGGTATCGAAACTTTGAAGGTGAGTGATCTGCTTCCAACTGCAAGAATATTCGTAAGCAGATAACCCTCTGGGGCCATAGGAACAGTGGTAACAGCACAGAAGGATGAGAGCAAAAGCCGCCTGAGACCACGAGGTGCATGTTTTGAATGTGGGGACCCACACCTGTGGAGAGACTGCAGAAAGGTCTTGGAAAGGACTGCATGCGGCAGGTGTAATTAAAGTGGTCACATGGCAGTTAACTGCAAGAGTCCGGGAAACTGTCAAGGGGGAGCCGAAGCGCCAGCAGCTGCCCTGACTTGGGAATAATAGCACACTCGCAGATGCCAAGCATGAAATTGTGATGGAAGGACAAGAAGCTGTGGCCCTGATCGATACTGGCTGTACCACTACCATGGTGCAAACTAGCCTTGTCAGAGGATGGAAAGGGAAGGGCGAAGTAGTGGCATTCAATGGGTCACGAGTGAAATGTCGAGGGAGAAGGATTGTCACAATTGAAATCGAGGATCACCGGATGAGAGTCCATGCGGTTGTCCCTGATCACCTGGTGCCTGGCGTCCAAGCGATTGTCGGAATGGATGCAATATGCTGACTTGGAAGTGTCACAGTTGGCAGCAATTGTGTGAGGTTCAGACCAGCTGGATGCGCACTAACAGAGCAGGTCAACAAAGGAATCAAACAGGTTGGAGAAAAGAAATGGATATCAATCAGTGATCCGGATATTAGAGCGGAATTTGATGGGAATCAGTGGATAGTGGAGTTGAAGAAAGGATTTTGAACGAGAAGTGGATAGATAGATTGAGGAGGGAATACTGTTGCCATGAACAAATGACGGCGAATCAGGCATCTTGCCATTAATAGCCGTTCTGCAACCAACAAAAAGAAAAGTCAGACCAATACTAGATTTCTGAAACATATTCTTGATATCAGGCCAGTGGAAAATGAAACGTGGAAAGCGATGTGCAGTGGGAGGATGGCAAGACACAGAGACCAAGTAGGGAAAGATGACTGCCACAGTGGATGAGGGATTATGGAATGTGATCCAGAGAGCAGGGAGGCATGTTGTTTAAAGTTAGCAGAAGGAAAGGAGAAAAAGGGAAAAACAGATCAGATGAACAGAGGTCTTACTTTTTGTTACAACGTAAAATAATCAAATCCTTCTCAAACAAGAGAAAAAAATCAAGATTGTCCTCGATTGTTTAACGTTTTTATTCTTGATATTAATAAATGACTTCTTTGATAAAGGCCACCATTTTCCCATGTATGGAGTACTGTGGTCACATTTGGGCATCTGCTGTTTCTCTCTCACTCCTGGACAGGGTTCAAAAGAGAGTCGCCAATCTGATAGGTCCTGAACTGTCATCTAGGTTTCAGCCTGTCCCATCGACGAAATGTTGCATCCCTCTGGCTGTTCTACAAGTATTTTAATGGTGACTGCTCTGACAAACTGCAAGCACTTTTACCTCTTCGATGTGACTACCCCCGACAAACCCGACAAGCAACTAAGTCCCACCCCTTTACACTTTACAGTAGAGATCCCCAGGTGTAAGAAAGCCTTTTACTCCAATAGTTTCTTCCCCAGAACTGCAAGTCTTTGGAACTCCCTTCCGAGACTCTGCTTTCCCAACTGTACTGATATGCAGAAGTTCAAGTGTAATGTGAACAAACATCTTTCTACTCATCTCCCTTCATAATGCCCTGCAAATTATGCCCCCAATAGTAGCCCCCTACTTCAAAATGGCACTATGCCTTGTTTGGGGTGAAAATTGAATTAAAAAAATTAAAAAATAAAAATTGTGACCAAGATGAGTATATTTACTGAAGACACAATGCTCTATAAGAGACCTGATGGGCAAATCCAAGGTAATGGCTGAAGCTTCAGACAAAGAATTGTAATCTGTAGTCGAATGGGAATGTAAATTAATGGTAGCATTTAATGTTGTTAAGACAAGCTTCTTTCCTATAACAATTAAAAGAAAGATTCTACACCACTGGTTTCCTTGACTAATAATGTGTTGCCTTAGAGTGCTTCAAATTAAACTCTTCTTCATATCATTACCAAGAAACATGAATTGGAATATATTTCCAAGGTTGTTGCAAGGAAGGTGGACTGCATCTACCTATCTAGAGAACTACTCACACTTGTCTAGAATTTAAATCATTGAAATCAACGCCCTAGAAAATTAGATTTAAATACAGTAAAATCAAGAGAATAGATGTAACTAATATTATAACCATTGAAATCAACGCTGCTACATTAAAATCAAGGGAAATAACTAGACTTAAGTAAAAATAAAATCATTGAAATCAACGCTGTTTTCTCTATAAAAAAGATTTAAAAAGAGTAAAATCAAGAGGAATTACTAGAGGTAACTAATATTTAAATCATTGAAATCAACGTTTTTTTTTCTCTATAAAGTAACACTAAAAGAGACAAAAATCAAAGGAAAAAAACTAGATGTAACTAATAATAAAACCATTCAAATCAACGCTGTTTTCTCTATAAAAAGATATAAAAAAAATCAAGGGAAAGCCAATATTCGCTCATGCATGCAGTAATGTTGACACATCTAGGTTGGTGCATCTGCCACTAATCTCACCCTCCTAGACAGGAACCAAAAGAGAGTTTCCAATCTAACAGGCCTCACACTCTCAACCAAGCTTGAACCCCTGTTCTATCGCTGCAATGCTGCTTCCCTGTGTTATTTTACAAGTAATTGTGATAGACATAGAGAGGACCTACCTCAGAAACGGGTGAGAATCTGTCTCGGCAGCAGGCTGAATAACAGAAAAAGAAAAAAAAAGAGGCCCAAGATGGCGGCTGCTGTCTTTTAAAGTCTCCAGTCATGCGTAGATCTCAAGCAGTCTCGTGTGGTACATGCAAATTGAGTGAGCCCGAAACATTATAAAAGGCGAGTCGCTGAGAGGAGTGAGAGAAGTGTTTAAGACATGTAAATAGAGAACGTCGACGTGTATCTCGTGTTGTGAACAACAAACTCTACTGGACTCAACTTGTGAATAGCGAATCTCTGCTTGATGCTTTAGCCAAAAAGTTTTGTTGTTTTGCGCTAGAGAAAGACTTCTGATACAGTAATTGGTGCTAGTGCACTTACTGATCCGCTCTATTTTTTAAATCATATTTCCGAGTTTAATTAAAGTTTTATGATATGTTTTTTTATTCAATTGTAAGGTTAAAGTATAGAATAGGTACAAAACACCCTCCCCTCCCCATGTTAAGAATGGCTCTTTAAATAATAGCGTTACTATTTCAGCCCAGATCAATAAGTGCACTAGTACCCAGTAATTTAATGAAATATGCCTCTCCCTCAACGTAAATATAGCTAACAAACGTGATAGGTAGTAAAATTTCAATCCCTAAACTGTAGAAGTCCGAAAATATAAGAAATCTTTCTACTCTTATAGTTTCTTATGAAGAAATGATAGACTTTGGTTGTCTAGTTTGCTGCTCGACTCTTTACATAGAGTCCTTGTCAGCATAATCTTAAATAGTAGCATCCTAAATCCAAGTATCAATGTGTTGTTTGGGGTGATTAACTGTAAAAAATGTGAAAGAATAATCCTTAGGGGAGACCGTACAAAATCACAATAAGAGGAATAAATGAACATTGGTTTCCAATTAAATGAGATATTCTTAGATGGTGTAGATTTGTTCTTGTCAAAGGAATGAAACAAGCAGAAACATCTTTACAAAATTTTCAAGTAAACAAATAATCCTTGAAGAAACAACCGCATACTTGTCAGCATAATAAGTTGATTAAAAATCAAATTGAATTTTATTTGCAATTATATTATTTTTTTCTGAGAAAAAACGATATCTATATCAATGATAATATTTTTTAATTTGAAATTATATTTACTTTTTTATTATTTTTTAATTTGAGATTATATTTACTCGGACTTTGTGGTATTTTTTTCATAATATATGAGAAATATTTCTACAAAATTAATCTTAAACCTCTGCACTGCTTTATTAACATTAAAAATAATTAATTAGTTTTATTACTTAAAAGAATAACCTTAATATTTTTAAACAATGATAATATTTTTTAATTTGAGATATTTTTTCCCGTTACATAGATTATATTTACTTGGACTTTATGGTATTATTTTTTTCATAATATATGAGAAATATTTTTACAAAATTAATTAATCTCTGCAATGCTTTATTAACATTAAAAAGAATTAATATGTTTTATTACTTAATATTTCTACACACAACAATATATAAGATTTAAACAAAATAGTCAGTCAAATATATTTGGTGACAATTACTTGATAAATACTGAAAATTTAATTAAAATCGGTTATGCTCCTGAATTTTGTGGAGTTGGGGGCCAGCTAAGATTGTTTTATACTTTAGAGATCAGTTATTTATTTTGCACGTACATACGAGTAATCCTTTGGCAGGATAATAAGTAAACAATAAAAGGACCGTGGTAGCGGTAGCTATCGATTTTCTCCTACCAAACCAATGTCGCCTGCTTGGCCTAATAACTTATTAAAATAATAATTTTCATGATACTGAAAAGATACATGGTGTTTCTACACTTTATCGCCGAAACTGTAGACACCATTTTATTTCATGCACCTGCAGTTTAAATGCAAGGGAGAACGATTACTTCCGGAAAGAATAAATTAACTTAAAATTAACATTTATTACTTTATTTAATGTTTAAAATTATTTATTTGTTCGAAAAAAAAAAACCCCGAAAAAACAAACTATTTTATAAAAATCCAATGTTGGTTTCATTACAAAATTGTTTTATTAGAATTATATTTTCTTACGCAAACTTTTCAATAAATGTTTTTACAATTATATTTTGATAAATTTTCATACAATAAATGTTTTGGTCTTCAAATGGCGCTCGCCCAGTTTAAACAATTGTGAATATGTCATTTCATTTTCTGCTTTAATAATAAAAAAATGTTCCATGAAAAACTTTCCCGTTCTCATTAATTAAATCGAAACATTTCCAATTAAACAATTACGAATATATGTTCTCTTTCACTTTCTTTCTTTATTTTTCTTTTATAGTTCTTTCCGGGAGTAATTAATATCTAGTTTTGTTGTTGTTGTTGTTGTTTTTTTTTGTTATTTATTTCTAACTTCGGTCATAGTTTAAAATACTGATTTCTCCCTTGGAGTTGGACAGCAAGTGCGTGAAATAAAATGGCGTCTCCAATTTCGGCGATAAAGTGTAGAAGCACCATATATATATATTATATATATATATATATATATATATATATATATATATATATATATATATATATATATACACACACACACACACACACACACGATTGGAGCGAATTCTCTCTTACCATTCTCCACTTTTATGCAATCATGGAACGTCAAAACAAAAGCGAAACCTAATATTTTGGACGCACCCCACCACCCCACTCACCCCAGTAGTAAAAAAGAACATTTAAAAGTAATTAAATTAAAGTAATACTTACTTCGGCAATTTGTTTTCAACAAAGAAACGATTATAAGATGAGTTAATTAAAACGAGACGAGTTTGACGGGTGGAAGTCAACATCTTAAGATGGCGACCGGAAAAACAAATTCGCAGAAAATTAAAATCTTTATTTATTGTGATTTTAAATTTGATTTTTATTTATCTTCTGATATGTTATGCTAAATTTTTAAAATCCGTTAATAAAATATTAATATTTTTATCTATAAAAAGAAAGTACGTAATACTATACTTCTTTAATGTAAGAAAAAAATAACCACTTTAAATATGAGTGGGGATAAAAAAAAAATTTTAAGCAAAGATTGTTTATGAGTTTGACGATTTATCTAAAAGGCAAATTAAACAACAACAAGAAGAGTCATACAAGGAATTACATATTGCATCAGTTAATGTTAAATATTGTTTTTAATCTAAGAAAAAATATAAAAGAACAAATATATAACAAATAAATGTTATCAAAGGCAAGATAAGTTACTTTTCTATCTAACTGGATTTTTTTTTAGTGTTTTTATTTAATATGTTTATTCAGCTCGGAAAACATACAGTGTTTACCGAAAACTCTCTGATGAACACGGTAAGTTTGGGAAAATGAGCTAAAAATTAAAAAAATATATAAAATACTGTTAGAAATTCGCTCAATATATGCTAGCATGACATAGGCTGACATATATTCAGTAGGTTTTTAATAGTATTTTGTATATTTTATTATTTTTAACTTATTTTCCCAAACTTACCATATTCAGCAAAGAGTAGGGCGTAATTTTCCAATACATCCGTAAACACTGTATGTTTTTCTAGCTGAATAAACATGTTACATTAAATAAAAAAACATTAAAAAAATTATCCAGTTAGGTAGAAAAGTAATTTATCTTGCCAGTCGATCGACCCAGCACCCGTCCGGTGGAAGAAGGGAAAACTATGTGTGAGAGGAAATTGGAATAGGCCCGCAATGGACGTAACTCACCACAAAAATGGGCATTTTTTGACGCTCATTGATTGCATCTAGATTTGCATTGCAGCGGCCCCATCGCCGGCCGGACTCGGTTGCCATTGTCTGTGAGCTGGAAAGTGTCTTCCTCGATCATGGTCCCCCTTCTGAGATACTGACCGACAATGGCACCACCTTTGTTAGCAAGCAGTCCAAACAGTTTGCAGACGGCTGGGATATATGTCTGCGATTTCAGTGCACCTATGTGCCTAGTGGGAATGGTATTATTGAGAGAAACCACAGGACCATCAAGACCATCACAACTAGTAAGGGGTGTATGGTGCCTGAGGCGGTTTATTGGTATAATGTCACCGCTAAGGACGACATTTCACCCTCCACCGCACCAGCCGAAGCACTGCACAGGTACCACGTGAGGGTGAGAGGCATGGAGACCAGCCCACTGCCCGAGCCGGAGGTAACGAGAGAGAGTATCAAAGGGAGAGATGTCGTCTGAGGCAAGTGCACCACGTTACAGAACCGAGCGTATTACTGAGGTGATCAGCTTGCAATCGGTGCAGGTTGATGGGGTACTCCGTCACATCAAGGATCTTCGATCGATATCGCAAGTGCAGCCACTACTCGGCGATGAGACTGAGACTGGATCCAAGACCAGTGAATCATCATTCTGGGTTACGCCGATTTCGTCGGACAGCGACCCTGAGATTGGCAGCCTTAGGTTCACTGACCCTGAAACCGAGGATGAAAGCACAGGTGAGGACAAAGCTCCCGGTCGCCCTCACCGAAGAAACACCAGAAGAAAAAGGTCACCACGTCCCTGCCCTCTCTGTGATGATATCAGGGAGGGGGAGTGTAGTGAAAATTGTTAGAACGCAGGCTTACCTCTTAATCGGCCTCAGTGTGCGCTTTGCCAATGCAGCATCATGATGTTGAAAAGGGTCCAAGATGGCGCCTGTGGCCTTATATAACAATGCAGTCTCACCGAATCTCGTGTCCTCTCATGCATATATGCTAATTTGGAGGACTCTGTTTTTTATAAAAACAGGCCACCAGAGCAGATGAGGAGAGACGTGAAAACATGTCTATGGAAAGTACTGACGGGCAATGCTGCTGCAGTGAGCTGAGGTTTTGTGTACTCTTTTTTTCTTTGCAACAACATATAGTAATACAAAGCCAATATTGTTTTTAATGTAAGAAAAAATCGTTATGGATTTATTGCGATGAAGCATATTTACTTTTCCCAGGATTTATTTTGGGTCTTGTTTGCGGCATTCACTTATGCGATTTATCATTTAATTTTTATCACCAACAGAGTCCACATTTACTCCTTATTTTTCAATTTATCTTTGATATAGTTTATAACGTTTTGGGCAATTCTGTAAAAGTGTCCTTTTCGTAATCATATCCAGTTGTTTGGTTTTCGGTAAACACTTATAAATAGTCCTTGTTTTTACCTCTCTTCAACCTTTTCTTTGTTTCTAGTTTTGCTGCTCTCTATATGTTCTTCATTTTGGTAGTGATTCTTCTTGCTCCGATCACCAGCCGTTTTGGGGTTTACATTTTTTTGGGGTACTTCTACAGTTTATCGCCGAAAATGGAGATGCCATTTTTTTCGGGCACCTGTCATTAAAATCAAAGGGAGAAATCAGCATTTTAATCTATGGCCGAAGTGAATAAATAACAAAAAATTGTTTTATTAAAATTATATTTTCTTACGCAAACTTTTTAATAAATGTCTTTACAATTATATTTTGATACATTTTTATGCAATAAATAATTTGGTTTTCAAATGGCGATCGCACAGTTTAAACAATTATGAATCTGTCTTTTTCATTTTTTGTTTTTAATAATAATGTCTTTTCCATTCTCTACTTTTAATAAAAATATATATATATATATATATATATATATATATATATATATATATATATATATATATATATATATATTAAACTGTAATTCAATGAATTTCAAAAAACTCTTATTGAAATGAAATGAAGTGGTTGAGTTTCATATCAAAGAATTTTTATTATTCTAAGCAAGACAAAGAATGTTTTAGAAAGTTTATCTCCTTAACCTATAGGGTTTCGATGTCTACCATCTCATCAGAGGAGTGAAAATATTAGCAAATAGTTATAAAGGTATGCACCCTATTTGCTAAAGTCAGTGAGACATGGAAAGTCAAAGTGAAAATAAATTTATCAGAAGTTCTGTAGCAGGAGTATTTGTAGAAAATATATATATATATATATATATATATATATATATATATATATATATATATATATAGGTTATTTATTTATCATTGTTAAAAATATTTGGTGACAAGCGCCCCTCTGTGCTCCTCCAACCCCTCCGATATAAACAGAATTTTTGTGAAAAAATTAAATGGTTTTTCTGCTCGGTGTACGTCAGCACATTACTTATGGAAAAACGGTAAATTGGGGGGGGGTAGATATTGTAGCACGTTACTTACGGAAGAACGGTAAATTAAACCGCAGAAGCACCTGTAAAAAGTTGTACAAGTTCTATAATTGAATACCCCCACCAAAAAAAAGGAACAAAAACAAAAATGTTTTCGTAAACCGTTTGAGGAAAGGTAATTTTTTAGATCTTTAATTGATCTAAAAAATTAACTTTTCTCAAGCATCAAAAACTACGTAACACAGAAAAATGAACCACATTCTTTTGTTTTTGAAAACTTTCTTACTATTTAAAATTTCCGCTAAAAAATTATTCCGTGATGTGACAAGTCACTTTACTATATGCGTGTATGAATCATGTAAGAATAGCGTAAACGACGGTGGTGAGATGTCACAAAATAGTGCAAGGGTCCAGGGGTTAATATCATCCAAACGGTAAATTTGCAACGGGTTTGAATATCAGATTCGTTGTCAGTAACCTCGAAAACCTAAAAAAATGTACCCGTTGCCAAAAATGATAATTATTACCTACGAATATGTGGAGACTATAAGCAAACAGTAAACTGAGCATCAATGTGTGACAACTACCCCATACCTTGGACAGGGGATATACTTGCTACTTTGAGAGGAGGTCAGAAATTTAGCAAGCTTGACTTGAGCCATGCCTATTAGCAATTGGAATTGGATGAAGAAACCCAGGAATTGTTAACAGTAAACACTCGCCAGGGATTATACCGACCCACCAGATCACAATTTGGTGTGCACAGTGCCACGGGGATTTTTCAAAGGGAAATGGACAGAAGGTTGAAGAACATCCCCTTTTACCAGGCGTGTGTGGATGACATTTTAGTTTCAGGTCACAATGACATTTTAGTTTCAGGTCACAATGACATTTTAGTTTCAGGTCACAATAACATTTTAGTTTCAGGTCACAATGAGAATAGTGATCTAAGGAATCTACAGAGTGTATTGGCTGCTCTGGATCAGCTTCAGGATTAAAATTAAAGAGAAGTAAATGCAATTTTCTCCTCCCTAAAGTAACATATTTGGGTTTTAGAATCAGTAAGGAATGCACAGCACTTCTTTAAGATAGCTGCTATCATAGGGCAACCTCCACTACAAAACATAACAGAATTAAATCCCTATCTCGGGGCAATTAACTATTATTGCAGTCATTTTTTCCGAATTTATCTAAAATACTAGAACCGCTCCACAGCTTAATGAGACAGGTGCTCCGTGGGTGTGGGGTGCTGAACAAATGTAGGCCTTTGAAGAAACTATGCACACATTGAGAAGGAAAAGCTGGCCCTAGTTTTTGCTGTTAAAAAGTGATACCAATATTTGTATGGGAATAAATTTACTTTGTTCACAGACCACCAGCTATTATGCAAACAGATTCCTTCTCTTGCTGCATCTCGGGTTCAACGCTGGTCCATCTTTCTAGCAGCCTACAATTATAAGTTGGAGTATTGTGTCGAGTCCCTCAATGGAAATGCAGATTTCCCGAGTCGTCTTCCAATCCATGCACAGGAAAAAAGATGCCACACAAAACACTAACAGAATACACATGATGAATTTGATTAACGCTCCAGTAGCTGTGGCGGTGGTAAGAATGGAGACGAGAAGAGATACGAATTTGAGTTGGGTGTATGAATACATCATGAACTGCTGGAGCAAGTGCATCGCAGACACAGCAATGAAGCCATATTTCAACAAGAAAACAGAGTTGACATGTGAAGATGGTGTGGTATTATGGAGAAATAGGGTTGTAATTCCGGCCAGACTCGAATGAAAGTTTTAGAGCAACTGCATCAGCCACACACACAGGGATCATACAGATGAAGGCCCTTGCTCGCAGCTATGTGTAGTGGCCAAATCTAGACGCTTACATTGAGAAAAACGGAAAAGCTTGCGGAACTTGCATACACAATCAAATCAACCCCAACAAGGCTCCCATCCATTGTTGTGACTATCCCAGTTAGCCATGGGAAAGAATCCACATAGATTATGTGGGTCCATTTTTGGGACACATGTTTTTGATAGTGTGGATGCTAATTCAAAAGGGATGGAGATATGTGTGATGAAAACATCTTCTGTGACAGCCACAACTGAAAACATGAGAGGGAACTTCGCAGCACACGGACTACCGGTATTGATTGTGAGTGACAATGGTCCCTGCTTTACAAGTCAAGAATTCAAAGCATTCATGAATGCCAATGGAATTCGGCAAATTTTCCCAGCTCCTTACCACCCGTCCTCAAATGGACAAGCAGAGAACCATGTGCACACATTCAAGGAAACGCTTAAAAGGATGCAAACAGACCAAAACGCTACACTTGAAACCAAGGTGAACAGATTTTTATTCACCTCTAGGATAAATCCAAACTCATCAACTGGGGTTTCTCCAGCAGAGCTGATGTTCAAATGGCAATTAAGAACGACGTTTTATTTGGTAAAGCCAGACATTCTCAAAGCTCTGGACATGAAGAATAAAATGGAAAGGGGGAGCATAATAATGGTGCCACTTTGTGAATTCAAAGTAGCTGATCATGTGCTCTTGCAGAGTTATGGATCTGCTCAACAATGGATTGAAGGTACCATTACCAGACAGTTGGGAGCAGTGAATTTTGAAGTAGACACTGATGGAGGGATGGTAAGGAGGCATACAGACCAGCTGGCGAAAATTCCATCAAGGGCAACAGAGAAACACCTGAGTTACAGACAGATAACGCTGCAGAAAATCTTGAGAATTCGGGCACACCTGAAGTTCCTGAGGAAAGCTTAGTACCCGAGAGCAGACATATGAATGAAGCTTCAGGAGACTCCCACAGCGGTGGAAAAACTAGCATCGCCATCCACTCACAGGTCAAGACGTATTCGGAGACTATCACAAAATTGAACAATTATGTGTGTGATTCTAAGTAAAATTGAAGATATCTAATATATTTGCCAGAATTATCCCTTACACAATATATTATATATATTGTAATATATTTACATTACATATGTAATATATTTACATTACATATGTAATATATTTGCATTACATATGTAATATATTTGCCAGAATTATCCCTTACACAATATATTATATATATTGTAATATATTTACATTACATATGTAATATATTTACAGTACATATGTAATATATTTGCCAGAGTTACTTCCCTTCCTAATGTGACTAATCATAGCAGATAGCACAGTGGGTTTTTCCCAGTGTTTTATTATTGTAAACAAACAGGCTAGGCGTGGCCATTTTGGAGGTGACCTTAATGCTCTATTATATAACCAAAAGAATTTGGCTTAATGTGTTTTATTCATGCTGTGGAAGAACATATTAATTTTGAAAGCTAAACTTATTGGCTTCAGATCTAACCACATACCTAGGTCTGTGCTTGTGATGGGTGGTTGAAAATAATTTTGGCTTCACGTGAGAAAAACTTCTTTATGGAAACTTGAATAGTGAAGAAAACTGGTTTGATTTTTGCGGGCAAAAGCTTATATGATGTATTTTCCAGAATGTTGTATCACTACGCATGAAGTGCAACATAGTCCTTTTATCGTATGCATGCATATAGGCAAATCACGATGTTGTAAGCTTACGCACACTTCACATGTGTGCGTGTTGAAATAGTTATTGCATTTAGAATGTCTCTTCCGGAAATTTGTCACTCATCATCATCGGGACGGGCTCCTTTTCCCGGACCAATGTGACTCTTCCTCTTCAGAGTTTCCTGTCTTCTATCAGCTGCCTCAGCTCCTCAGGTTCACAGTTGGCATTGTGTGCTATTTGCTTGATGTACGTGGATCTAGGTTGTCCTTTGCTTGCACGTCCGTGTTGTGGAGTCCATAGCAATACATCACTCACCAATTCATGCTGGCTCCTCAGACAGTGACCCTCAAATCACAGGCGTCTCTACCTGATAGTATTAGATATGGCAGGTAGGTTGCCATAAAGTTGCTGCTTCATGGGATGATTTTGCCAAGATATTTTTAATACTATTCATAGCATATGGGTGCATGTGCCATTTAGTTTTCTTTCCAATCTTTTGGTAAGTGTCCAGGCTGTAGCACCGTAAACAAGCACACACTCTACCACTACCCTGAAGAACTATCTTTTCAGTTTGTTAGTTAGCCTTGAAGTCCATATTGAACACAACCAATCCAATGCGTCCCATGCTTTTGAGATTCGAATTTCCCTATCTCTCTCTGTGGAAATTATGTTGCTGCCCAGATACGTAAACTCAGCGACTTCTTTCAGTGTTGTTTCAACCAGAGCCCTGATCGCTCCTTTCACATTGAAAGTCTTATCCGCATTAAAACTGTTACTATAAGACATTAAAGACAGACATGTACTGGGAATTCTATTTGCAATTGTTTATGTTATTGAATTTCACAAATGAGGGCTATCACACTGCCACATGATCATAATGTTACGAGATCAGAATAAGACCAGAACAGTTCATCAAATCGATGCAGATGTCAGCAGATATCAGGGCCTGGAGATCCTGAGCTTTGTGATTTAGTTAAGTCTTTAATAGTACATGGTCCAACCTCACTGTAATTGTTTGATTATGTGATAAAATGTTTCTTACGGATGTGTGTGTTTTTTAAATTTTCAACTACCGTGGATTTTCTGCGAGTTCTGCTAATAAGCTATTAATCTATGAAAAAATAGGGAAACTCATATATTTAGAAACATCATTTTTACAAATGAAAAAATCAAATTGTTGGTAATCACTTACAAGTAAAAAAAAATATTTGCCATTTCTTTGTCTAGTTAACAATTTCTTACTTCCAGAAAATCTGTTATTGTAATGCCTTTCAACCATACAACTAATTACACATACCGATTAACGCATGGTTGCATTATAAACATATTATTTATTGACAAACACGCAAATTCAGTTTACATCTCAACATGAAACAGCTAGTGTTCTCATGTGGTTGCTGTTTTTTGTGCATGTGTTTTCGTAAAACTTTTTAACACATATTATTTATTCTAGTATCTGAACTATTAGGTGTATCAGAATTTTTGTAGGAATTTTTGACACCCCTAACACGAAACTGCGAATAAAATATAAAAAAAAAACTCGTAATTTCTCTTTTAAAACCACTTTTAAAAGAGAAATTACGAGTTTATTTTCTGTATGGATTATACTTCCAAAATAAACTATTAAAGTTGTTTTAAAAGTAATAGAAATATTTTTTTTATTATTTTTTAAAAAGCAGTAATGAATTTAATTGAATTTTACAAGTTCAGTACTTTTCAATTTTTAAACTTTAAAAATCTATAAAATTATTTCTATTCATTCAATTTTTGCGATATTTTCAGGGTCAATGTGAAATTTTGTGCTCTTTCCAATAAACCGAATATAATATTTCAGACAAAAGTTTTTTAATTCACGCCCCCTCCATTTTCAAGCGTCTATTAAAAAGTAAATAATTAATTTATGTACCAAAGTTTTATACATCACAAATTGAAGATAAAAGGTCAATGAATAATATGTTCAAATTTAAAACAAAAAAAGTAGTGTTTTTTTTTTAGAAATTTACCTGTAAAGTCCGAAGTTTAACACCTTCTTTTTTTTAAACCACGTTGTTTGTTTTTTCGTTTGTTATTTTTTTTAAATGAAACCTTGGTCCTTGCTCCTTTAATTGAAACAAAAATTAGGGCTTGAGTTACATTTTTCGAGTAGTCATAAGCTTGGAAAGACAAGGGGTCGAATGATTTCACGCCTCCCATTTTGAAATGTGTATTAAAAAGTAAATAATTAATTTACTCAACAAAGTGTTATATATCACAAATTGAAGATAAATGATCAATAATAATATATTCAAATTTAAAACAAAAAAGTAGTGTTTTTAGAAATTTACCTGTAAAATCCGAAGTTTAAAACCTTAAAAAAAAACAAAAAAAAAAACACGTTTTTTTTTTTTTTAATGAAACCTTGGTCCTTGCTCCTTTAATTGAAAAAAAAATAGGGCTTGAATTACATTTTTCGAGGAATTATAAGCTTGGAAAGACGGGGTGGAATTATTCAATATTTTTCACGAAATTTCTTGCACACCTACTGAACTATCTGCACATGCTGTCTAGTGTGTGGTTATATCAAAAACGCGGGACCCTATATATTATGATGTTTAATTTAATTTAATTTTTGGAACAAAAACAAATTTTGCCTAATAAATATTTAGGCAATCTTGACTAAAGTCGTACGCAAGATGGCGGTTCTTAACGGATGTATAAATGGAAGGGAACACAAATTTTAGCAAAACGAAATTAGCTAGTCGACTGTGCAGCCTAGCAAATAAAACAAAAACAAAACAAGAACAACTCGACTGCTGATAACAACAATTAATAAAAAGAATGTTTTAAATAAAAAATAAAATTTAAAAAATGTTACTAAATGCAACCTAAGTTACTTTTTTTTATCCAACTAGATAAGTTTTTTGTTTTAATTTATTTATTTGGATACACATAGATTCGAAAAAGTTGTCAAAAAACAAATGCATAACAAATAAATGTTATCAAAGGTAAGAGAAGTTACTTTTCTACCAAACAGGATAATTTTCTAGTTTCTAATGTAACATGTTTATTCAGCTCGATAAACATACAGTGTTTACCGCTATATTGGAAAATTAAAAATGGCGCCTGACTCTCTCTTTGACACGGTACGTTTGGGAAAAGGAGTTAAAATAAAAAATATACAAAATACTGTTAAAAACCCACCGAATATATGTCAGCCTATGTTTGCGGTAACATGTATTGAGTGAGTTTCTAGGTGTGTCAGAAATTTCGTGAAAAATAGTGAATAATTCTACCCCGTCTTTCCAAGCTTATAACTACTCGAAAAATGTAATTCAAACCCTACTAGATGAAATTAAGTGAAATATTTTTTCGGAGAACTTCGTTCCATAACTAATACATATAATTTTAACTTTTTTTGATATTTTCATTTTTAATGTCTTGGTTAAATTGTACAAGTACCGTATTTTGTATAGTTTTTTTCTTAACTCCTTTTCCCAAACTTACCGTGTCAAAGGGAGAGTCGGTGCCATTTTTAATTTTCAAATACGTCGGTAAACACTGTATGTTTTTCGAGCTGAATAAACATGTTACATTAAATAAAAACACTCAAAAATTATCCAGTTAGGTAGAAAAATAACGGTGCTAATGCACTTACTAATCTGCGCTATTTTTTTTAATCGTATTTCCAAGTTTAATTAAAGTTTTATGATATGTTTTTTATTCAATTGTAAGGTCAAAGTAAAGAATAGTTACAAAACACCCTCCCCTCCCCATATTAAGAATGGCTTTTTAAATAATAACGTTATTATTTCAGCACGGATCAATACGTGCACCTGTACCAAAGTAACTTATCTTGCCTTTGATAACATGTATTTCTTATATATTTGTCTTTTTGACAGCTTGTTCGAATCTATGTGCACACAGTAAATACAAACCCTTCTGGAAGATTACATTATTTTTTTAGTCGTTTGATTTATTTTTGTTATATTTTTCATTTCATTGTATTGTTTTGGTAATTATGCAGAGAAAGGCCATGAAATTTAACTTTTACGGTATCTTTTGTTTGTGAAATTGTTATGCGAAACTACAGTCCTCTTTGTGAAACTAAAATTTGCGTTCCGTTCAATTGTTTACATCCGTTCGCAGTCGACATCTTACGTATGACGTTGGCCAAGATTGTTGATATTTATTTTAAATCTGTTAAATAAAAGAAAACATCTTTACGTTTTATATTAATAAATATTTGGCGCTTCTTCTTCTCCACTAATGGGACGAAATATCGAAAATCATGATATTGAATTTCACATGAAAACAATGGTATCTACGTATTCCTCGAAATTTGTAAGATGATTATATAAAAAAATTACGAAAATCGATAAAGTAGAAAATTAATTATTAAAGAAAAGAAAAATAGAATTTGATACGATCGTAAAACACAAGAGAATTCAAAAAGGAGGTAATTTTCCGTTTGAATTTAAACAATATGGTGGAAAATTTTCACCTCCTACCACGATTAAAGTTGACTTTTTTAAAAATATTTCCATAATATTCGAGTAATTTCGACTGCGTAATTTGGAAGCTACTGTTGCAACTTATTAGAATTGACAAAAAAATCATTTGAGACCATTGTTTTTTGTTTGTTTGTTTTTGTTTATTTTTTTTTAATGAATATGACCTTCACCTTCACCGAGGTGAACGATTTATATGACCTTCACCGAGGTGCGCGACTTGACACACAAAAATAAACCGCCTCTTAATCACCTGCTAACGCACGCGTCACTGTAACGTCCAATGACAACAACAACAACAACAACCTTCTCACTCGACCTGCCTTTATACCACTATCTCAATCCCTTCTCTTGCGCATGCGCCTGTAGATTCCTGACAATCTCGAGACTTCCGCTTATAAAAACCCAAGTTTTGTTGTCGCGCATGCCTATACAAGGCACAAACACGAGGGCATTTGTTGTGTTGGTAAGTACTACACTCCCCCCTGATCTGATGAGCACATAGAGTGCACTCCGGGGGTGGCCTCTTAGTTTGTTGGCTTCTGTGAAGGGTGGTATTTACACTCTTGGATTCAGGTTCTGGTTCTGGTTCTGGTTCTGGTTCTGGTTCTGGGTGTGGTTCTTGTTCTGGTTCTGATCCTGCCTGATCAGACGAACTACAACTACCACTCTCTTGCTCGGTGACCTCACTCATTAGCAGCTCATCATCTGATGATTCATCGCTCTCTGTAGTTGTGGAATGTACTTCACTAGCCGAGCGAAGATTGCGCACAATTTTGGGATAAATGTCCATAGCTACCACATTGGAAACAGCGCGGGCGCCCCCGCCCCTTGTTAGTACAATTTCTTGCGATATGGCCTCGCTGGCCACAGCAGAAACATTTCCCATTGGTCGTGGGTCTCAAACTGGGACTCTTTTCAGCATTAGTCTTGGCTGCCTGCGCCATCATTACAAACGGTTCCCTCAGGTCCTCCTCATCTCTGATAATGGCTCGAGCGCGTTCTAACAAATGTTCCATGGGCGTTACAGATATGCTGGTGGAAGCCCTCAACAGTTGCTTAACATGGGTGGGAAGGCCGGCCACAAACGCATACGCCAGTGTTTGCTCTGACACTCCATTGCCAAATAGAACTGCAAGTTTCTTCAGCTCCGCGTAGAAGACGTCCACAGTTTCTCCTGGCATGAGCTTCCTAGTGGCAAATGTTTCGTAGGCCGTACAGGGATCCATGGCAAATGCCTTGTATAAAGCATTTTTTATACAGGTAATATCAGCCTTCTCCACAGCACTCAGTTGCTGATATACACTTAGGGCGACTCCAGCCAATCTCAGGGGAATCACGGTATGCACCCCCTTTACTTCACAGAGGTTGCAGGTCAGCTCAACCCTTTCGACCCAGTCGACAACAGAAGTGGATCCGTCGAATTCGGGTATCAGTTTTAAATCAAACTTTGCCCCAGCCATAGTTGTCCAGAAAAAGAGACAAAATGAAATCGCCGAAATAGCTTATGACCTTCACCTTCACCGAGGTGAACGATTTATATGACCTTCACCGAGGTGCGCGACTTGACACACAAAAATAAACCTCCTCTTAATCACCTGCTAACGCATGCGTCACTGTAACGTCCAATGACAACAACCATCCCAATCTTCTCACTCGACCTGCCTTTTATACCACTCTCTCAATCCCTTCTCTTGCGCATGCGCCTGTAGATTCCTGACAACCTCGAGACTTCCGCTTATAAAAACCCAAGTTTTGTTGTCGCGCATGCCTATACAAGGCACAAACACGAGGGCGTTTGTTGTGTTGGTAAGTACTACAATGAAAACTCCATTTATCGATTACAAAATCTCGTCCAAATTCTCATATCAAAAACGAAATTTAATTTTTAAACGAAAAAAGTCAATTTGTTAATTAAATTAATTAAAGTTTTATGATATGTTTTTTTTTTTTAATTCAATTGTAAGGTTACAGTACAGAATAGGTACAAAACACCCTCCCCTCCCCATGTTAAGAATGACTTTTTAAATAATAACGTTATTATTTCAGCACGGATCACTCTCTGCATGCATGAGTACCCATTTTCAAAACAACTCCAAAACAGAGCGCTCTCGGCAAGTTGTACCAAAAAATTGTATGTAATTAAATGAAAAAAATAAATAATGTATATTATTTAAGTAGAAAGATGAGGATAATAGTCCGAAATAAATAAATCTTGAACATTTCGAGTTTGTATTACTGTACACATAGATTCGAAAAAGTTGTCAAAAAACAAATATATAACAACTAAATGATATCAAAAGCAAGATAAGTTACTTTTCTCCCTAACTGGATAATTTTCTAGTGTTTTTAATTAATGTAACATGTTTGTTCAGCTCGAAAAACATACAGTGTTTACCGATGTATTGAAAAATTTAAAATTGCGCCCGGACACGGTAAGTTTGAGAAAAGGAGTTATAAATAAAAAAAAATAGACAAAATACTGTTAGAAACTCGCTCAATATATGTTACCGTAACAAAGGCTGACATATATTCGATGGGGTTTTAACAGTATTTGGCATATTTTTTTATTTTTAACTACTTTTCCCAAACTTACCGTGTGAAAGAGAGAGTTGGGCGCCATTTTGAATTTTCCAATACATCGGTAAACACTGTATGTTTTTCGAGCTGAATAAACATGTTACATTAAATAAAAACAATAAAAACATATCCAGTTAGGTAATAAAGTTACTTACATTGCCTTTGATAACATTTATTCCTTTTCTCCGCGTTAAAAAAACGACCCTGGTGTCTAACTCTGTCCCGTGGGGAGGCATTGTAAATAGGAACATTTATTTGTTATATATATATTTATTTGTTATATATATATATATATATATATATATATATATATATATATATATATATATATATATATATATATTTGGCAACTTTTTCGAATCTATGTGTATAGTAAACAAAGCGAACATTTCTTTTCGAATATATTTATTTACGTATTTAAAAAAAATGTTTATATATATATGTGAAAACAAAAATCACTAAATAAACCTATTGTTTCTGTGAAAAAACATTCAATATGTTTTACATTTAATATTCATTATTTCTGTTAAAATGTGTCTGTAAATAAACATTTAACTAATATGTAATTGATTATAATCATCTATTTCGTGGCAATGACTCCAGTAAATTAATATGCGTGATTGACAATAATTTTTAATAATAAAATGATGTTTTGTAATTAAACACAACGAAAAAACTAACAAAACAAAAACAAAAAAAAAAACGCATGAAAAAAAAATTGAAATCACAATAAAATTTTAAAAATATATATATATATTTTAGTTTTCTGCGAACTTGCTTTACCATCTAAAAATGTTGACTTTCAAACTCGTCTCGTTTAAATGAACTCATCTTATAATCGTTTCTTTGTTAAAAAAACAGATTGCCAAACAAAAAGTAAGTATTTATTCATTTAATTGCTTTTGAAGCTCTTTTTTTTTATTACATTATGATTCCCTTGGTTTTACTACAGGTTTGCGTCCAAACCATTACGATTGCCTTTGTTTTAATGAGTCAACATTGCATGATTGCATATAAACGAAGAATGGTACTATAGAAATCACTCTAATCGGGTTTTATTGTTTGGTTTTGCTTTTAAAGTTGTTTTTTGTTTTTTTTGTTTTTTTTTTCGAGTGTATTGAAAATTATTTTTGGGCACTTTTACGCTATTAGGACGAAATTTTGTAGTCGATAAATGGAGTTTTGAGTTTGTATTACTGTACACATAGATTCGAAAAAGTTGTCAAAAAACAAATCTAGAACAAATAAATGTTATCAAAGGCAAGATAAGTTACTTTTCTACCTAATTGGATATATATTTTGTGTTTTTATTCAATGTAACATGTTTATTCAGCTCGAAAAACATGCAGTGTTTACCGATGTATTGGAAAATTCAAAATGGCAGCCGACTCGACTCTCTCTCGGAGAGGGTACGTTTGGGAAAAGGTATTATAAATAATAAACTAGACAAAATACTGTTAGAAAACAACCGAATATATGTCAAGTTATGTCACGGTAACATATATTGAGCGAATCTCTAACAGTATTTTGTCTAATTTATTATTTATAAGACCTTTTCCCAAACGTACCCTCTCCGAGAGAGAGTCGGCTGCCATTTTGAATTTTTCAATACATCGGTAAACACTGCATGTTTTTCGAGCTGAATAAACATGTTACACTGAATAAAAACACAAAAAATATATCCAGCTAGGTAGAAAAGTAACTTATCTTGCCTTTGATAACATTTATTTGTTCTATATTTGTTTTTTTGACAACTTTTTCGAATCTATGTGTACAGTAATACAAACCCGGAGTTTTCTGATACCCCCCCCCAAAAAAAACACAATTGTTTCTACTGATTTTTTTTTTTTTTTTTTTTTTTGTCAATTCTAATAAATTACAATGATACTCAACCAATTCTAATAAATTCCAAATTATGCACTCGGAATTACCCGAACATTACTGAATTAATTATTAAAAAAAAAAAAAAAAAAACTTTCATCGTGTTAGCAGATGAAAATTGCTGACATCTTGTTTAAATCAAAACGGAAAATTACCCCCCTTTTAAATTCTCCTGTGTCTTACGATCGTTTTCATCGAATTCTATTTTTATTTTCTTTAATAAATAATTTTCTGGTGCTAGTGCACTTACTGATTCGCGCTGTTTTTTTTTAAATCGTATTTCCACGTTTAATTAAAGTTTTATGATATTTCTTTTTTTATTCAATTGTAAGATTGTGCAGAGTAGGTAAAAAAAAAAAAAAAAAAAAATCCTCCCCTCCCCATGTTAAGAATGACTTTTAAAATAATAACGTTATTATTTTAGCACGGTGCACTAGTACCAATTTTCGGTATTATTATACAAACACCGTGACAGCGTTAGGGTTAGGGTTTAGGGTTAGGGTTAGGGTTAATTCGCTGTCACGGTGTTTGTATAAATTTACCCAATTTTCTACCTCATCGATTTTTGTAATTTTTGGATATAATCATCTTAAAAATACGAGGAACATATAGATACCATTGTTTTCATGTGAAATTCAGTTTCACGGTTTCCGAATTTCGTCATAATAGTGTAGAAGTGCCTTATTTTTATATTGAAAACGTCACAATTACCTAACGTATTATTACTCTAACATAATCTCTAACAGAACGAAATACATGAAAGGGGGGTGGGAGAACAGTTTTAAACTCCGTTACTGAAAATATCACAAGAAGATATTTAACATTTTGAATGAAAAGGTGGAAAAATAATACTGATAAAAAAAAAAAAAGAAAATGAACAGGAAGTTCGTCTTCCTTCGCTTAAAAAATTCATCAAAATTCAGGAACTCAACCAATTTTAATGAAATTTTTTGCATTTATTTATTAACAATCACAGAATATAATAAACTTTTTTTTCTTAGTAGAAATGTATTATTTTATGCAAACAAAGTAACCATTTTCTAAAGTTCTATTTTAAGTATTAAAAACGCATTAATTTATTTTAGTTTTTATGAAGATAAAGCATTGTACATGTTAGCAATTTATTTTTAAAAATATTTCTCATGTATTTTACAAAAGTCTTGTAAATATGGAAGACGTTGTTCTACAATTCATTGTTAAGATGCACTCGAAACAAAAATAGCTTTTTCCATATCTTCTTATATACTCCTGAGGGGCAGATAACTCACTGGTACTTCCTGTACAATTGGCAGATAACTCCTAGATGCTATTCCAACACATTCGTTGATAACTCTTTTCCCTTTACATCTTCCACGCTGTGACCACAGGATGAATTATCATGATCATTTTTCTGTGCACCAATAGGAGTGTCAGAATTCTCCATTAAAAAAAAGAGTGATTAAATAGACTCCCTATCTTTCGAAGCTTGTAATAATATGAATACTACAATTTAAACCTTGATTTTTCTTTCAATAAAAGGAGCAAAGACCAAACTTCAAAATAATAAAAGGTTTTATCGAAAAATATACAATATTTTTTTTTAATCTTTTTTTTTTAAAGAAAGATTTCACAAAATTCAACGGATTTTAACTTAATCTAAAAATAATAAATATATATAAATTCAAAAAAATCACTTACCTATATAAAATACTAATCAACGGATGCTTCCATTTATGAGAATTTGTCCATATTTATATTTTATATTCCATGTATTTTTTAAATAAAAGATTTTTTTTAAACAACTATTGGAAGGGACCGCTATTATGTAAGCATTGTTATGGTGTTAGCGAAGCGCCGAATCGGTGTTTCTTCCTGTTTTGAAATACAGATGGATAGAAGGATGTAAAAACAACATGTTCCCATTAGCCGTCTAGCCTTGTGCATGAAGAAATATGTCTCACCATACTTGTAAACTAATCACATTTTACTTATTAGTTTTTCCCTTAAAAACAAAAAAACACTCGAGGATTTTTTTTTCTTTTCTCAAAGAAATACATGAGTTTTTGATGTAATATATTTTATTTCTTCTTTATCGAGTAAATTTTTTTAAATATCTAAAAAAAGAAAATTGTATGAAATAGAAAAAATTATTGTAATTCTACGAAATTTTCTAGACAATATAACAAGATTGTAAGGTTTTACTTAAAAAAAAAAATTCAACGTGTTTTTTTAAAAAAAAAAGGTTTTAAACTTTGGACATTACAGGTAAATTTACAAATAACTGTGCATGTTTTTTTTAAATAAGCTTATTTTATTTATTGATCTTTTATCTTCAATTTGTGATATATAAATTTGAGGTGAGAAAATTAATTATTTTCATTTGAATAGACATTTAAAAATGGGGAGGGCGAATTAAAAAAAAACGCTTGTCTAGAATATTATATTCGGTTTATTGGAAAGAGCATAAAATTTCACACTGAAAATATCGTAAAAATTGAACAATACGAAAAATTTTGATAAGATTTTGATAGATTTTTAAATTTAAAAAATTTAAAGAAATTTAAGTCGTAAAATTCAATTGGTTTCATTATGTAAAAAACATGGCTACATGAACGCGCGCAGGCACTTTATAAACACTGTTTTAAAAACAAAAAAATATTTCTATTATTTTTTTAACAAGTTTAATAGTTTATTTTGGAAGTATAATCCATAAAGAAAATAAACAACCCACTTTGAAAAGAGAAATTACGAGTTTTTTTTATATTTTATTCGCAGTTTTGTCTTAGGGGTGTCAAAAATTCCCCCCAAATTCTGATACACGTAACCCACCAAACTGTGATCACAGGATTAATTATCATGATCATTTTTGTGTGTACCAGAGAACCTGAGTAATTTTCTATGCACTTTAAGATTATCTTAATGCCGAGGACTGTCTGTCTGTGTATATTATCCTGTGTTGCTCCCTACTTTCTCTGTACTATCATCCGTTTCCATTTCTTCTTCATCAGGCTCGCCAGTCAAACCGACATACACATACATTTTACATTTAAATGCAAATATGTTGCTTACAAAAACAATGACAAACGAAAAGTTGACTCAATTATATTTAGTATTTCTTGGATCGCCAATTAAATGTAATGTATTGCTTCAAAGATAAAATACAACAAATATACGAAAAGAACAAAAGTTCTCGGCGCTTTAAAACCAAACCTTAATAGCCGGTCTGCCACTGTGTTTGACCCATAAGCACCTTGGAGTTATTAACTGCTGTCTTCAGGACTAGATAACAAGAGAGACTTTCCACCTCGCAGTGCATGTGTGTAATGCGCGAGTGACGGGTGCACCAAACTCCTATGATCTACAAAGTAGCAACTTGTGGAGAATCCCGTCAGTTAAACAATTCCGTGCTTGTCTATAAATGGGCTGAAAAAAGATTTTTTACAAGAAAAATCCTGAAAAAAATCTTTATAATGTACGTATTTGTCACTGCATGAAGATGTCATATTCCAAAAATCACATAAATCGATCAATTATTTTTTTTATTTAAGAAAATCAAATATTAGCACAGTTTCTAGTGTCTTCACAGCATCTTGTTTGAGAGCTGACGACGCTAACGACACCTGAAGTAAATATGAGATCAACAAGAGCAACAAGGGCAGACAATAGAAGTCAATTTATTTATTTATTAAATAAGTTAATTTTTTATTTTGTATTTGTATTATAAAAAAAGAGTGTTTTCGACATTTAAGAAAAAAAGTAAATAAATAAATAAAGTCGATTGTCTGCCCTTGTTGATCCCATATTTACGCCAGGTGTCATTAGTGTGTCAGCTCTCAAACAATATTGATTCCAGAACGTTTTTTACTTGACCTGTACTCTAGCAGCTATTAGTTGAACTCTAACATTAGCGTAAAGAACAATGCTTTTCCTATTGAACATTACAAAACTGATAGTAAAAAAGTGTTAGTAAGCGCCAGTCTTTCGCTATGCAAACGACTAAGTTTTTTTTAGACTAATTTTATCTGTCCTATCAATTTGTGCTCAATTTAGTTTGTCAACAGAAAATTTCAGTATTTATAGGAATATTTGCTTTTGTCATTAAAGTCTGTTGTTGAATAGAGGTGACAGAAAAGAACAAAAATAGTCCAAGAAATTGAGCAGCTTCTTTTTAGCAATTGAACGTTTTTTGATGATCGTTCTTTACAAGCATAATCATTTAAATTAGCATTCAAATTCGCATTCAAATTAGCATTCAAATTCGCATTCAAATTAGCATTCAAATTAGCATTCAAATTAGCATTCAAATTAGCATTCAAATTAGCATTCAAATTAGCATTCAAATTAACATTCAAATTAGCATTCAAATTAGCATTGCACTCAATCTGTCAGGTACACAGCATGAATAATATTTAATCATCTCATCATGTCATTAACTACATTTTCTGAATATTCAACCAAAGGGAAATGATGTCTCTGTATTCCTTTTTCGAATTTTTACTTTTTAAATTACATAAGGATAGACGATTCCTCTCAGGAACAGATACCAAGATGAACAGCTGTAAATACTGGATCTGCTAAAGATGATTCTTTTTCACCATTTTCTGCTAACAATCGTCTAATAAATTATTGCTGCTTCCTCATTTTCTACTAACGATCTTTTAATAACTTTTCCGTAATATGTTCCATAGCTGCTTCTATCTCCTCTTTATTCTTCTTCCTTAGATTTGGCTTTTTTCTTTTCTGTCCTCTCATAGAATAATAACTTGAAAACAACTACTTCTCCTACAAATGTGTAACCATCCCGCTCCTTCTTACAAAATGATAAGTTTGAATGTAAAAACGTGTCACTTCCTATCAAGTAAGTTTAAATTTCCCCACCATGAAAAAGACTAAGTTCACCAACGTCAATTTTAATGGTCTCTTCTATATTTGCTAAATGCAATTTGTTAACAGCAAATCACTATCTTGTGAAAGATTCGAGACAATTATGAAGAATATCTTGGCATTCACTGGTTCCTTTGCATAAGCCTCCCATACTTTTTAATTCTTTTGAATATGTCAACTACACAATGATGATAACAACAAACCATCTTACGGTAGACTGTCTTAAACTTCTACCTGAAACAGTTCATCTGTTTTGCCGATGTTTGCAGACAAGAAATATAAGGAGAACTTGAACCAGCCAAGCTTTTTGCAGATTCATTTTTCTCGTCTGCTGACGCCTATCTCAAGTCTGACATAGGACATTAAACAACATTCTACTTCGCCATCTTTTATTTGATTTTTTTTTTCTATCGTTTTTAATCTTTGGAAAAAGTTGGTAATACTGGCACTGACAGTAGAAACGACAAAGCAGATTATCATTATTAATTAGCTCTGCTGTTGAGATTTTATGCTTTTGCCATGAACACAGCTATATCCTCTAAAGGCTATTCATTCATATAGAAAACTACTATTAACTTCTTCCTACAATTGTAATTTTATTCACCTCTCCAGTACATGGATACTCCTAAGGATTATTCATTCCCTTAGAAACCACTGTTACAGTTCCTCTTTATTTCACTTTAAACAGTTTGTTAGTTAACTTTCAGTTATATTACAGTTGCAAATACAATGCAACCACCTTCAAGTATTTACCCCCACAAATCTTCCCTTAATTGCAAATTTCCCTTTCTAACAATTAAAACATTTGACATGCATTAGTAAACCTAATTCTTATTTTACTATTCATAGTACAATCCTGGTCCTGGATATGACCTTAAACTATATCCGATGGTAAGACCCCAGCTTGTGGGCTTTGGGGAGTGTGGAGCCACCCCTTAATTGCCATTGCTCCCAGGTCCACTCAGACCCGGAATGGTAGTACCTGTTAGGGTCCAAACTATAGGTTGAATAGAACCAGACTTGCAAAAAACAAAATATATTCTATTAAAAATTTTTTCTTCAAAATCACTGAATTCTGCATTAAATAACCTGAAAAGGTTTGATATGCTGTAAAACAAAAACAACCAGCCATCATAATACAATCCGGTAATACACATTAACTTTGCTTTATAACCTACTGCAAACTATTCGGCATGAAAATAGTTTGATATTAAAAGTTACCCTAAGCACAAATCTCATAATGGTGACTAGTTTTCACTCTAGTTATTTTATGTAATTTGCAGCACTTTTCTCTTTATTGTTTTTTCTTTTTAATATTTATTTCTTTAAATATCCACTTCTATAAATATAAAAGCGAAAATGTATGTATGTATGTTCGCTTTTTCTGTATGCAAACAAAAGGCTTTTTTCAGAGAAGCAGTCGCTCGCTCACAACTTTTTAAAACTTTTTATATCACATATAAATCATAATATCTCACAGTTAACAACGAAGCTCGCCTGTCTATTTTATTTGCTCGATTTCAGGAAAATAAATATTCAAAATTTGTCGCTCACTGCATGTGGGTTAGTCTTTTTCCTATAACATCTTGGGGTTAAAAAAAAAGCGTTCAGCAGTAAATGAAATCCCGCAGTCAAACTTGACCTCATTAACTCATTAAAACGGACACCTACCAAATCCAAGTAATTAAATAAATTCAAACGTGTTTCTGTTAGCATCTCGCGGTGGGGCAATGGTTAGCGTTGCACTTTTTTTTTTACACTTTAATTTACAACTTTGCCTCAACGGTTCGGGTTCGATCCTCATACTTACTTTTTTTTTTAATCCCCCACCCCCCAGAGTTTCCACACACACCTCCAAACACCCGGGCAACGCCGGGTACCCCTTGCTAGTCTCTAATAAATCACAAAAATACATAAAATTGTAAGTGTAATCTCCAACTATTACCTTCCATTACTCGCAATTTTTTTTGTTTTGAAAACATTCATTAGTTTTATCTTCAGTTTAGAAGTTATTTACTCTTAACTTAAAATCAAATAATTTTTATTTTTTTTACATTCAAATTTGTATTAAATTCTTGTTTGATTTAATTTTGTTTGTTTTAAAAATATATTTAAAACTTTATAATTTTATTAATACATATGGTGAAGAATATTTTTGTAACTTTTAAAGAAGATGTATCTTAATCTTCAAATAGTTTTGGAACATCAGTTATTTTTATTTTTAAAATGTTTAGTGTTTTTTTTTTTAAATTTTTTAATGATTTTAATTGTTTTTTTTTAAAATTTTTAATGATTTTAATTGTTTTTTTTTAAATTTTTTAATGATTTTAATTGTTTTTTTTTAAATTTTTTAATGATTTTAATTGTGTGTGCTTATTTGATTTATTACTTTTACAGACATATTCTAGAAAATCTGAACTGACTACATCTTCAAGACTAGCTTTGTGATATTTAATGAAAGCATACTGCCTAAGGTTCAAATATTTTTCAATAACAGGTAATTATTTATTTGTTAAAATGTTTAATCTTCATTGCTTTTAATGAGTATTTAAATTGTGCGAATTTTATTTTTTTTAATTGTAAATTTATGTAATATCTATTACTTTGAACACCACAACCTTTATGAATGTTCGGCTCAGAAACTAATACTGTGCGTAATAGTTTTGAAAATATAAAGATCGAACCATGAAAGTTTTAATCAGATAAAGTAAAAATATAATAGTGTTATATTTCTGAATATTTGAGATAGGGATTGATAATTTGTATTTATTTCTATTTTTAGAAATACTGTTTTCATTTTGAGTATTTTCATAACGTTTGGATATCTTACAATCAACTTTCTTTAGGTGACTCTGTAACTTGGAGTTCTATATATTATTCCTTAATTGGAATTCATTTTTGAGATGAGCATTATATATATTAATTTATTTTTATTTCGGACTATTATTCTCATCTTTATTAGTTGTTCAATCCTACCCAAAGCATGCCAGAGGTTTACTTGGCCAAAACGTGGTGAGACGACAACAACTACAGATGGCAGTGATTGCTGAGAATGCAGTTAGAACATTCAAAGTTCCTATTCGTCGCGGTTACCACCTGATGAAGGCCAGAGAAATATTTGGCCGAAGCCTTGTGAAAAAGAACAACCAATAAAGATGGAAACAAAAGCTAATAAAGATGAGAATAATAGTCCTAAATAAATAAAAAAATTAATATTGCGGTTCTTCCTTTTGAACTCGGAAATCTGTGCTGGATTTCATGAAATCTCCATAGTTCTGGAATCCAGGAGAATACTGGAGAAAATCCATATTCTTGTTCTGATAAATCAAATTTTGGTACACACACGAAACTAGACACTATCTTCGAATGTCTAAGGTCTCTCTGTACAGGGGTTTGTCAGAACAATCTGGCATGAGGATACTTGTTCCATAGAAGTAAACCCTGACCAAATATTCAAAATCACATAGTATTCACAGCCCAAATAAGATCTCCTCACTATGGCTACCTCACAGCTTTTTCAAGGAATGGTGCACCTTCTCCAAGTGATATTACCTCAAGTAATAGCACAAAGCTGGATACTCGACCAGACTAGATAAATTCTTGTCCTGGAATCCAGTAAGACCAAGAGACCAACATGAAAGATATACTACAACGTATAAAAATGGATAATTGGGGAGAGGAAAATTATGTTCTCAATTTCTTTACTAACTCAGTTTTTGAGAGATAAAAAACTTAAATGGAACATTCGAATATCTATGTATCTCATATATACTTCAAGTGTTAGCCCAGGTCGTGGGCCCCTTGATTTCTGAGAACTTCGACTGAAGTAAAATAAAACATAAAGGGAAAAATCATATTCTTGTGGAGTATGTGATCGTTCTTTTTCTTGATCATCAACTTTAGTGAGGCATATTAAAACTCACACTGGTGAATAGGAGAGAAACTTGAATGCCTACTAGACACTGTCCTTGAGTGTACAGGGGTTTGTCAGAACAATCTGGCATGAGGATACTTTTCCCTTCAAGAAAACCCTGACTAAATATTCAAAATCACACAGTATTCGCTGCACAAATAAGATCTCGTCACTATGGTTAACTCACATTAGCTTTTATGAGGAATAATGCACCTTCTCCAAGTGATGTTACCTCAAGTAATAGCACGAAGCTAGATACTTCACCAGACTAGATAAATTCTTGTCCTGGAATCCAGTAAGACCAAAATGAAAGATATACTACAACATTCGAATATTTATGTATCCAGGCTCTACGGACATATTTGTATTTAGTTGTCTTTTGACAACTAAATATTTTCGTTTACTAGCCAAATTGAAAAGTTACTAGCCAAACCCAGATAATTTTTATAATATTACATCTTCGTTCTATGACGAATACGTACCAAGATTTTTCTGTATTTTTTTTTAATAAGTGATTCTAAATATACAACAAATTTTATATTGATACTTGAAGGTATATATAAAAAAAGGGATTGTTTTGTTAAACCTTTTATTGTTTAAATAATTTGATTTTTCTCGTTTTATTAAGAAAAAAAAAAGTTGAAAAGATATTTTTCATGAAGTAATGAGCTTTTGAAAAACTGCTAGTGAAAGAAATACAATCGCCAAAAGATGAGCGTTTCATTTTTTCTAGTTGCCACTTTGAAAAATCACTCATAAACGTGACTGTTTCACTCGCAATGTAGAGCCCTGATATCTCATATAGACTTCGAGTGTTAGCTCCAGGTTGTGGGGCCCTTGATTTCTGAGAACTTTGAAATAAAATAAAACAAAAATAGAAAGAAAATTGGAGAAACTACAATTGTCAATAAGTGGCCCTATTGAGATAGTTTTGTCTTCTGCAAGAGGACTATCAGTGTACTATGTTGGCGCTTTGACAGGCCATAAAACCTGTAAATTATGAAATTAAAATTAGAATAACTACCACAACTTTATATTTTCTCCATGATATTTACTTTAAAAAAATGTGAATGTCTTTTAAACTTCGTACTTTTTAATTAATGAATATTTCATTATTCTACAATTTCTTTTTGAAAAGAACTTTTTGTTTTATCAACAAATAATGTAAGCAATAAAAATGTATGAACTAGTGCACATGACAATAAACTGACCATGTGATAATATGCAATCTTTTATACAGTGCCTTACTTGTTTAACAAAAATTAGTTATTGATGCATTCATGAATAGTTTAAGAATGTCTTCCTCAATATTTTGTATGCACAGCAAAAATGCAGTCAGACGCACAAGCTCTCAGTAATATTTTTGAAGCTCAGTTGTTTAATAGTAATGTTAGAATTCTTTTCATTTGTGATTGTCAGATTGCAAATGCAAAAATATATGCACAGAAGTGAGATCTATAGATGTAAGTTTTACTAGTATATATCGCTCTCACTTCTGCCTCGCTCTCGTTCTTTCTATATGAACATTTATTAACACTACAATAGAAGGTAATCAAAAAAGGAAAGGATAAAAAGATAGCAGTCCATTATACACAAAAGAGAATATCACCACAAATAGTAATACTATTCAACCCATACAGAGTTCATACAGATTTTCAATTTCCATTTTTAAAGACAATTAAGCCCTTCTCCAGACAAAAGTCAAGTTTTAAAAATAAAAATTTGATATACAAAGAATAACATAATATACCAAAAAAATATTTTAATATTAATTATTAAAGTATTTTTTTTTTTAAATATTTCGATTCTAAATTTCACTTTGGCTACATCCCTAAAGTACATGAATAACATTAGGTAGTTTTAAGATAAAAAGGCATAACTCATATGGACAATACTGGGAATACTACAATGTAATTTCAAAAGAACGTTATTTCGATTTGATTTTTAATAATTCTGGCATAAATTTTACTGGACATAAAGAATACAATTTTCAAGCCCTTTTCAGGACACTTCCCATATTTTCAAAACCTGATTGATAGGAGAGTAGTGGATGATATATATTGAGTGTCTTGAGAGAAAATACACTTTCATAGTGGTAATAATGTTTGGTATGTCTTATTTGAATATAAGAAACCATCTAATCTCAAAACTCATGATTGAAGCAGTTAATTTCAAGTGTATTAAGTGTTCAAAAATAGTGGTTTCATTTGTGAGACTTGCATATATGTTCTAGGCATATTACGATATTGCTTTCTTGATTTGTCTTGTATAAACTACTAGCCTGGGTCAGGGTTAGGGTTAGTGCCCGGCATTGCTCGGGTGTTTGTGGGTGTAAAACAAAATGGTAGTAGGCAGGTTCGAACTCATGATGCTCGGGCCAAAAAAAAAGTGAAAGAAAATCTGATTTCTTACCGCAACTCCATGACACGACCGGAAATGTAAAGCGTTCAAATTCAACGTAGTTAATCAAAAAGATGATTTGCAGAAATGGCGTTGCTTTTAAACCTCCCACAAATGTTGTTTTTAATGTGGAGGGAAAACCAGCTCCCCCAAAAAGAGGCACTCTGGCACTTTCCAAATAAACAGTAATCGTCTCAGTATTAAGGGTTTTCCTTACATCGACCACACACATTGATTACAGAACAGATACTACCTGGCCAGAAGGCCAGGCGCCAGGTTTTTTATTTATTTGCTTCTCTACGAAAGCAAATTAGACACAATGTTTTTTAATGTGGGAGAAAAACCAGCTCCCCTAAGAGGGTACTCTTGCAGTGTCCAAATAAATAGCAATTGTCTGATATGAAGGGTTTCCCCTACATTGACCGAGGCCCACTTGACTTTAAAAGTAATTGTCTGATATGAAGGGTCTCCCCCACATTGACCAAAACTTGTTTCTTAAGTGAAGCAGACACTGTGATATTTTCCCAAAAGCCATGAAGGTGTTTTTCATTCAATTAGTTTTGCTTTATTTATATGAAAAAAACAAAAAAAAAACATTCGAAACGACAGCATGGAGGGAATTTTTTTAAACTTAATCAAAAAAAAAAGGGAAAGACACCATGTCCGTTTGCGAATGCGACATATTATAATCTTGGAAGTATAAGAAAACTTCTTGCAGAAACCAAATGACGCGAGAACCGCCACTGAAAAAAAAACTTTCGTGGACATACACACAAACACATGCACTCATTTTGCCTTTTATATATTAGACTAGTGGAGGTGCCCGGCTTTGCCCGGGTGTTTGGAGGTATGTGTTGAGCAAAAAGAAAAGTTGTAGTAAGCAGGCAAGCTTGCACCCGTACCCAGAAAGAAATAAATAAATAGCAATTGTCTGATATGAAGGGTTTCCCCTACATTGACCGAGGCCCACTTGACTTTAAAAGTAATTGTCTGATATGAAGGGTCTCCCCCACATTGACCAAAACTTATTTCTTAAGTGAAGCAGACACTGTGATATTTTCCCAAAAGCCATGAAGGCGTTTTTCATTCAATTAGTTTTGCTTTATTTATATGAAAAAACAAAAAAAAAAACATTCGAAGCAGGCAAGCTTGCACCCGTACCCAGAAAGAAAGAAAAGAATGTGAAAAAAAATAGGGTCATCAATTAAATGAGTCGGTAATTAACTTTTGCTTGAATTGAGGATATTGGCACAAAGATGGAATAAAAAAGATAGAGAGAGGTGGAATCAAACTCAAAAATGCAGGTTAATTAGTCTTCCTCGCTAATCATTATTATATATATATAATGAGTAAATGGTAAATAAACCTGAAAAAGAGCTCAGTACTACTGTAGAGCAAAATATGTTTTTATTACCGTTTTTTTTTGTCTGCTTAGTTACATATGTTTCCACTACCAGGCCCGAATTAACGATCCGATAGTTTAATCAGTTTACTTGGAAGATTAAATATTTATTATAACGGAGATAAAAAGTACAAAATACAGACTTCAATCAAAACAGCAGTGGCCAACTGTAAATATGCTGAGTGGAGGATATTGGCACAAAGATGAAATAAAAAAAAGATAGAGAGAGATGGAATCAAACTCAAAAATGTAGGTTAAGTAGTCTTCCTCGCTAACCATTATGCCATAGCAGATAGTAAAATCAATGAGTTGGTAATTAACTTCAGAAGAATCATAGGAGTCGTCACGCATGAGCGTTGCTTTTAAATTTGGCCAGAGGCCAGTTAAGCGTCCTGCTTTCTGTCGTTTTTTGTATTTGTTTCCCCACAAAAGCAAATTAGAAACAACGTCGTTTTTAATTTTGGGAAAGCCAGCTATCCCCAAAAAGGATCACGTTGGCAGTATCCAAATAAATAGTAATTGTCTCCATATGAAGGGTTTCCCCTACATTGACTAAGGACCAATTACAGAACAGATACTACTCGGGCAAAGGCTGGGAGTTGGCGCCAGCATTTGATTAGTTTCGCATTATTTATACAAAAAAGAAAAAACAAAAACAAACAGTAGATACGACCACACAGTGGGGAATTTTTAAAACTCCATAAAAAAATAGAAAGAGACGATGTGTGTTTGCAAATCTGAGATATTACGATCTTGGAATCATGCCAAAACTTCTCTTGGGTGTCAAATCTGTTGCCAAGGCCGCTGGAAAAATGGTGGGATCTTTCTATCGATCCAGTAGATATCTCACTGCTGATGCAATTCTCTATTTATATAAGAGCCAGGTACGTCCAAGGATGGAATACTGTTGCCACATCTGGGCAGGAGCTGTTAGAAAGGACTTGTCCTGCCTTGATAGAGTTCAAAATAGACTTCGTAGCCTCGTAGGAGATGTCCTTTTCTCTTCCTTGCAACCTCTATCTCACAGAAGAGATGTTGCGAGTTTGTCTCTGATGTATCGTTATTTTCATAGAAAGTGTTCGACTGAGCTTCAATCTATGGCCCCCCCTCGCAAAACTTTCACAAGAAACACTCGTCTAGCTGTAAACACTATCAATAATTCCCATGTAAAAAAAAAAAAAAAGTTTATGTTGAAGCAAATGATTGTTTAGCTTAATTGATACCTTGGATCCTGAACTGTTTATTCACTAAATTGGATTTCCTAAAACTTAGAGGTAGAGAATCTGCTTATATTAATTCTTTTTTCATCAGGGGTTCCAAGTTGAGCAGCCTTTCACAATTCTCAGTTTATACATTATAACCTTACTTTCACTTACCAACTCTATATGTCTGCATTGCAATGCTAAGGGTAATCATCAGAACTGTTCGCTTTAGCCAAGTTCAGCATATTCTTTCAATATGGTGCTGGAGCACTAAGAATAACGATAGTTTTTTTTTAGCATGTTCTAATTTTAATAATAACTTATGTTTCTTTAATATAAACATAAGTCAAAAGTGTTACAAAATAAAGATCATAAATACAATATTGTTGCTTCTCTGAAAGAATCATTTCTCTTTTATAAAATATAAAATTCTGTAAATTAAAAAAAACTAAATTGTTAAGTTTTGAAGAAGTTTTTATGGATATTTAGTTTGATATTTATAAAAAACTTACTTTTCTGATTGGATAAGTATTGCAACAAGTATCTGATTACATTTTTACTTTAATCAAAAATCAATTTGAGGACTTAGCTTACAATGCAGACGTCTACCTCTAATTTATCCATCGTAAAAGTAACCGTTTATTTTGCAAAGAACATGTATAAAATGTAATTATTTTATGAAATTTGTCTTTTTTTTATTTTGCAGAATAACCAGCAATCAATATAATGCAAATCGCACAAAGCTTAAAGTCGCAAAACAAGAAAAATAATAGCCTTCTTGTTGTGTCTGTATCAATAACAACACGAACGCAGAAAGTAAAGGTAAAACAAATATATTAAGACGAAAAGATAATACATATTTACAAAAGTGCAGTTGGAAGATTGTCCGGCAGAGGGCGTGTTAAAGTCTTTCATGGAGCAACCGGCACATGCGTCTTGCCTATTTATATATATATCACTTATATTGAAAAACATGTTCTCATTGAAATAAGTGTACAAACATTTACTAAATCTATAAAATATATATTTAATATTTATCAACCTGTATTGATGTGAAGTCTAACATATGTAAAATATTTTCATGTGAAATATCTTTCATGAATATATAATACATTTTACTGACACCTGTTTATGTATTTCTCCTTATGTTAGGCTTAATAAATGGAACACCTGTTGGAATAATTGTCTCAAAGGCATACGACTTATGTATTTTGGGTGCATATAACAAATACACTCATGAGCCTTTTGATAAAGGCAATACTTAAGGCATTCAAATTATTGAAAAGAAACATACTGATAATAGAGAAAACTTATATGAGACCCTAATTAAAGGGCTACAAAAATGGTTGGGTTAGAATTATCAATTAAAATACAGAGAAAAGTATATATATTAACTTAGAGTTTTAGATATCCATACATATTGCATTATTTACGTCGGGTGTGTAATTTCATCTTATAAAATGGATGAACAACACTGATTTATCATATATTTTTGTTTGATTAATCTGTAGATGTAGAGATTATATATTTCAATTATATTTAAAAAAAAGTATAATGAATATTTTCATTTGAAATTGCAAAAATATAAATTGTAAACGATCTATTAAATTTGAAATCCATGAAACAAAAATCTTCCTAATTCAGGTCGTCAAAATAGTAAATATTTCAACTTCAAAAATGAACACTAAATCAGATGCTGGAAAGAAACAGTATTCTTGTGAAGTTTGTGGCTCTTCTTTTACAAGGAAACTAAACTTGATGGTTCATATGCGAACACATACCGGAGAGAAACCATATTCTTGTGAAGTATGTGGCTCTTCTTTTACAAGGAAAGACAGCTTGGTCATTCATATGCGAACACATACTGGAATGAAACCATATTCTTGTGAAGTATGTGGCTCTTCTTTTGTAAGTAAACAGAACTTGAATGCTCATATGCGAACACATACTGGAGAGAAACCATATTCTTGTGAAGTATGTGGCTCTTCTTTTACAAGTAAACTAAACTTGGTCATTCATATCCGAACACATACTGGAGAGAAACCATATTCTTGTGAAGTTTGTGACTCTTCTTTTACAAGTAAAAAAAAATTGGACACTCATATGCGAACACATACTGGAGAAAAACCATGGTCCTGTGAAGTATGTGGCTCTACTTTTACAAGTAAACAATATTTGGCCATTCATATACGAGCACATACTGGAGAGAAACCATATTCTTGTGAAGTATGTGACTTCTCTTTTGCAAGTAAACGGAACTTGAACATTCATATGCGAACACATACAGGTGAAATACCATATTCTTGTGAAGTATGTGGCTCTTCTTTTATAAGTAAACAATATTTGGGCATACATATGCGAGCACATACTGGTGAAAAACCATATTCTTGTGAAGTATGTGGTTCATCTTTTACACAGAAACAACACATGTTGGAACATATGCGAACACATACTGGAGAGAAACCATATTCTTGTGACGTATGTGGCTCCTCCTTTACACATAAACAGAATATGTTTAAACATATGGGAACACATACTGGAGAAAAACCATATTCTTGTGAAGTCTGTGGCTCTTCTTTTACAAGGAAAGAGAGCTTGGTCATTCATTTGCGAACACATACGGGAGAAAATCCATATTGTTGTGAAATGTGCGACTCTTCTTTTACAAGGAAAGACAGCTTGGTCGTTCATATGCGAACACATACTGGAGAGAAACCATATTCTTGTGAGGTATGTGGCTCTTCTTTTATAAATAAACAGAACTTGAACACTCATATGCGAACACATACTGGAAAGAAGCCATATTCTTGTGAAGTATGCAATCATTCTGTCACAAGTAAACAAAACTTGATAATTCATATGCGAACACACAACAGAGAAAAACATTCTTGTTAAGTATATTGATTCATCTTGTATAGACAACCTAAATGTTTATTAGACAATATCCTCGACTATCTTAGCTCTCTCTGTACAGTAGTATGTCAGGACAACCAGACATGCGGATACCTTTTCTTAGAAAACCCCTGACCAAATATCCAAAAATCGCATAGTATTTGGAACCCAAATAAGATCTCTTTTTCTATGGCTACCTCACATTATCTTTTACAAGGAATCGTGCTCCTCAAAGTGATTTTACCTCAAGGAATATAATGACTCTCGATATTCCACCAGATTAGATAAATTCTTGTCCTAGAAAGTAAGACCAAAAGCCCAAAATGAAAGACAGTACAACATATGAAAATGGTTCGTTGGGATGAAAAAAATTCTCAATTTTTTACTAATCAGTTCAAAGATAAAGCCCTTGTATGGAACATTCGAATATTTATGTATCTCATAGATTTTAAGTGTAAGCTCTAGGTAGTGGGACCCTTGTTTTTTGAGAACTTGACCTAAGGGAAATTAAAAAAAAAAGTGAGAAAACATTCTAGTTAAGTATATGTTTTTTTTACACAAGCAACATGTGTTGGAACATATTCAAACACATAATGGACAAAAACTATTCTTGTGAAGTATGTGGTTTTTCTTTTACACATAAACAGGCTATGTCGCAACATATGCGAACGCATACTGGAGAGAAACCATATTCTTGCAAAGTATGTGGTTCTTGTATAAAAAAAACGTGTGTCACGACATATGTGAATGCATACTAAAATAAAACCATATTCTTGTTAATTATCTTTCTTCTTATTAAAAAAATCCAATATGATGCGTTCGAATTCTTATTGAAATCAAAATCATATTTTTAAGCTTTTACTAGTTAAAAACATACATTGTGTGGTTCTCTATCAAGTTGGTTGGTTGGTTGTTTTATGGCATATCAACCCTTTTCAGGTTATTTAATGCCAAATCCAAAGATTTTGAAGAAAAAAATTTTTAATGGAATATATTTGTTGTTTTCAAGTCGGTTTCTATTCAACCCATAGCTGGGACCCTAACAGATACTATCACTCCGGGTCAAAGTGGACCTGGGAGCAATGGCAATTAAAGGATGGCTCCACACTCCCCAGAGCCCGCAAGTTGGGGCCTCACCACTGGATATAGTTAATGGTCATATCCAGTATCCTCTCTATCAAATAAATCTAATATTTTGATGCTGCATAGCAAATATATATTTTTTAGTATCTTTATGTTGTAACATTGCAAACACTTGCAAATACACCTACCTGTGAAATGTTTGCTTTTTGGCAAAGAAATAAACTTGCATCATTCATGTTAAACAAAGTTTTTATAGTCACGAGCAAGTGACTCTATAAGTCACTCTGTCCGTCGGTTCATCAGTCGGTCTGTCCGTAACACTTTTGTGCTTGGCCTTTTTGGTTAAGATCAAAGGTTTGTTGTTAATAGATGCTATTCTTTGCTTTTTAAGCTTTTCTTGGCATTTTAGCCAAGATCAAAGTGTAGTATCTATTTTTTTACTACATGCTGTACTTATGTTTGTAACTTTGTGATATAAAGTGGGGGATCACTTTTCTGCATTAATTTAATGCAAAATGATCACCCACTTTACAACCAGTCAGTCTCAAAGCCATTCAAGTCATTCGCCAGATCATTCAAGTTGATTTTGAAGGATTCCAGTTATTTTTAAGCATTCTCGTCATTCTTAAGGTCATTCAATTCATCTTTAAGTTCATTAAAGTCATTCTAAGTCATTTACTTTTTATTTAAGTCATTTCAGCCCATTTTTCGGTCATTTTAGTTTATCTTTAAGAATTTCATGTCAATCCTATATTCATGCATTCATTCATTACATGAGAACACGCGACTAATGGCTATTGGCATTGTTTTTAAAGCAATTCAATATGTAACAAAACAATGAAACTAGAGAAAAAATCTCATTTTATTTATACATTTACGTGGATGGGTGATACAAAACTATTTCGATTATTTTTGTTTTACCAATAAAACCTTATGCTAGGAAAACACGATATCGAAATAAATTCAAGTAATTATCGGTTTCACCTGGGTCATAAATTTATTTAAAGAATAACTTGAATGATACAATATAATATCAATTACACATTAATGAATGGTTTGAATCCTAAAATGATCTCTCAAATGAAATATTTTGATCATTTTCATAGGAATAGCTTTTACAAGACTAATTATCAATTTGATATTAAATCAGTATAAAGGTGAATAACTTTTTAATGAATAGTAATTATTAATTAGGAGCGTTTTTATTATTAACAGAATTTTAACAAAATGCATAGAAAATTTGCGCAGGTTTTCTACCTGTATTTAAATATGTTCTATATTCAAATATTTATAATTTCACTGCTGATGCTATTCTCTATCTATATAAGAGCCAGGTACGTCCAAGGATGGAATACTGTTGCCACATCTGGGCAGGAGCTGCTAGAAAGGACTTGGCCTGCCTTGATAGAGTTCAAAACAGACTTCGTAGCCTCGTAGGAGATGTCCTTTTCTCTTCCTTGCAACCTCTATCTCACAGAAGAGATGTTGCGAGTTTGTCTCTGATGTATCGTTATTTTCATGGAAAGTGTTCGACTGAGCTTCAATCTATGGTCCCCCCTCGCCAAACTTTCACAAGAAACACTCGTCTAGCTGTAAACACTATCAATAATTCCCCCCACTCTTTATCTGTGCCTAAACCTAAACGTAGATTCCATGAACAAAGCTTCTTTCTTAGAACTGCACGCCTGTGGAATTGTCTTCCGTTTTCCTGCTTTCCGGCTGACTACAATATGGTTGTCCTCAAGTCTAACGTAAATAAGTTCTTGATGAGCCGTTCCATATAAGTTATCAAATTTACCAAATTTTCATTACTAATGATTATTATATTGTCCAATTTCTACTGTACACTCTTTAACCCTTATCCTTGAGTGGCCTCTTGGCCTTGATAATGTGGTGATGCCTATGTAAAAAAAAAATTTCATTAAAATTAAATGTAATATTTTAAACTAGATGAATTATTTGTACACTATATTACAATGATATAATGTGGATGTAACAACGATACTGACAAAAGAAGTTGTACAACATTTGAAAGGATGTGGGTCAGCAGTTAAATTGTCAGAATACCTGGACGGAGGAGCGTCACTGGGACTTAAGTTTATGAAAAATAGGATGGGAGTACTGATTTTCAGGAGAGGCAACGAGACCTCAGATATGGGAGGAGAAATTAGTAGGCGGGAGTTATTTTTTACCTGTGGGAGATCGTTGCGGGTCAAAAGAGAGTCGCCAACCTAATAGATCCTGAACTATCATCCAAGCTTTAGCCTCTGTCCCATCGACGCTATGTAGCATCCCTCTGCCTGTTCTACAAGTACTTTAACGGTGAATGTTCCGATGAGCTGCAAGCACTTGTACCCCCTCTACGTAAATACCTCTGACAAACCCGACAAGCAGCAAAATCCCACCCCTTCACAGTAGAGATCCCTAGATGTAAGAGAGCCTTCTACTCCAGTAGTTTCTTCCCCAGAACCGCTAGACTTTGAAACTCCTTGCCTGGTTCCTGCTTCCCCAACAGTACTTACATGCAGGAGTTCAAGTGTAACGTGAACCGACATCTTGCTGCCCAACTCCCCACCTAGTACCCCTGTAGCCTGTGTGAAAAAAGAGCAAGTGGAGTGGAAGGGCAAAGTTGATTGTTGCAATGAAACTAATGTCCCTACTATTGATTGCATAAAAAACGTGTAGTTTTATTATTTATTAAAAGATTTGTGTTGGGAATAAATAGTTGGTTTAATCTATTTTATAAAAGAAACTAGTTTCTAAGACAAAATCAATTAGAAAATAATGTCATTTTCAATATTTGAAACAATTTGTCGATGCATATGTGAAAACACATTTTGTAGAAATTAAACCAATACAAAGCTGAATAACTTTTTGAATGAAATGAAAATATGGATATTTTTTGCAAAAGAAACGTTTGTTTATAACAAACAAATGTTATTTAATGTTTAAATAACATTATTTGTTTATAACAAACAAATAATGTTATTTAATATTTAAATAACATTATTTGTTTTTAACAAATAAATAATGTTATTTAATATTTAAATAAGATTATTTGTTTATAACAAACAAATAATGTTATTTAATATTTAAATAACATTATTTGTTTTTAACAAATAAATAATGTTATTTAATATTTGAATAACATTATTTGTTTATAACAAACAAATAATGTTATTTAATATTTAAATAACATTATTTGTTTATAACAAACAAATAATATATTTAATATTTAAATAACATTATTTGTTTATAACAAATTAATATATTTAATATTTAAATAACATTATTTGTTTATAACAAATAATATATTTAATATTTAAATAAGATTATTTGTTTATAACAAACAGATAATGTTATTTAATATTTAAATAACATTATTTGTTTACAACAAACAAATAATGTTATTTAATATTTAAATAACATTTTTTGTTTACAACAAACAAATAATGTTATTTAATATTTAAATAACATTTTTTGTTTATAACAAACAAAATGTTATTTAATATTTAAATAACATTATTTGTTTACAACAAACAAATAATATATTTAATATTTAAATAACATTATTTGTTTACAACAAACAAATAATATATTTAATATTTAAATAACATTATTTGTTTATAACAAATTAATATATTTAATATTTAAATAACATTATTTGTTTATAACAAATAAATAATATATTTAATATTTAAATAAGATTATTTGTTTATAACAAACAGATAATGTTATTTAATATTTAAATAACATTATTTGTTTATAACAAACAAATAATGTTATTTAATATTTTAATAACATTATTTGTTTATAACAAACAAATAATATATTTAATATTTAAATAACATTATTTGTTTATAACAAATAATGTTATTTAAATATTTTATAAAATGCATGGCTGATCTTTCAGACTTATTGAAATCAATTTTTATTTAATGGGAGCAAATGATTCTTTTTGAAATCATATTTCTTAATTATACTTTTATACTTGAGAAAAATAAAATAATATCACCCAAATTGCATAGTTTTTTCTTTCTGTATTTATATATGTCGATTATATTTCAGATCTTGTTTTAGAAAATATTTTCTAAGATTTAAAACAGTGTCGTCTTAAAAACGTTCTTCCTCTAATGATTGGTACACTGAACACTAATTGATGCATGGAATATTGTATTTCATTAGGTTTTTACTAAAATTACATAAGTGATAATCAAAAACAGTTTCTCTGATTTTCTAAGATTAACTTTAAGTAAAAACGGACAGCATTTCTAACAGCATCTGTATCATGTTGCCATCTGTTTTATGAGGTTTTGTTAGATATTGAAAATAAATCCACACTTAATTCCATATAAATTGCAAGATAAATTGAAAAATAAATTGAAAAATAAATTGAAAAATAAAGATTAAAAAATAAATTGAAACATAAAGATTGAAAAATAAATTGAAAGATAAATTAAAAAATAAATTGAAAAATAAAGATTGACAGATAAATTAAAAAATAAATTGAAAGATAAATTGAAAAATAAATTGACAAATAAATTGAAAAATAAAGATTGACAAATAAATTGAAAAATAAATTGAAAAATAAAGATTGACAAATAAATTGAAAGATAAATTTAAAAATAAATTGAAAAATAGATTGAAAAATAAATTGAAAGAGAAAATCATTGAAAGGGGGTAATTTTTGTAGAAAATGCAAGGAACAAAAGTTATTTTTAAAGCCAGTGAAGTTGTTTTCCGTTTTATTTTTACATGTCAAAGGCAAAATTGTATTTGTAATATAAACACAATATTAAAGCAACTGAATCATCCTTAACGGAAACGCAATTACACTGTGAGAGTAAGAAGGAAAAACGAGTAATAGAATTTTACTGACTCATATGAAATGTCATCAATTGTCTGCATTTCCTATAAGTTTCCCAGAATAGAATGTACTGCTCATTGTCTTTAACACTATATCCATATTGCATAAGTGATTGTGTGTTTTCATTAATTTTCCAATCCCGTGAGAGTGGATTTACTATGTGTTCGAACCTATCTAGGTCCGTTGGTTCCTCCTTACTGTTTTCTATCAGTTAACATTTACAACCCTCTCTTGATACTTAAGGGCGAAATATTTTTTTAACTTGTTCACTATAAAGAAACACATACCATTAATGATAATACAATCACAAACACAACAAAACCCGTGAGGAAATACATGTAAATTTTTGTGGATATTTCTCAGGACAAACACATAAAAAATTATTCCATAATGCAGAACTATAATTGAGACAATGAGTCATTGTCACAATGACACGTTTAATAACAAATGAAGATGAGTTGGACCCATGACTAATTTTTGAACATCGATACTATTATCGTCAGATATTATTTAGCTTGTGGGGGTCGCCTGGCCTTTTTTTGGGGAACTGACTTCCTCCACAAATAATAAAAATAAAAATAAGAAATCTTATGTACAACACAAACGGAGGTTTATTTCCGGAATAGAAATAACAAACAATAACAAGTTAAAACATAGTTCTCAATATTTAAGAGTTCTTTTTTTTTTTTTTGAGTTCATATGAAAGATGGAGAGTCTCTTTTTTGTGTTCTTTGAATGTTCAAATATGTAACATTGACAATATTAATGTTCGTCTGTTAAAAGAGAGTATTAATGCGCGGAGCAGTGGAAATGAAATAATTGATGTTTGCACGCGTGGCAAGTCCTAATGAGAAAGCGTTGAATGAGTCGGAAGAGTTTAAAGAGACGAAAGAATGCTCGAAAGGCTAAGAGACTAAAGAGATAGATTTTGTGTTTGTGCATGTTTATATTCGATTTGATCGGCTCCAAACGAGCTCTAGAAAATCAGTTTTAAAATGTGTCCTAGGAGGAATTCCATTGGACGGAAGACATCACATGGGGTGCTTTCAACAAGGTCCGCACCTTTGGTATATAAAGGTCACGCCGGAATTTGCGTGGGTGTTATTTTTCATTTTTTTAACGCGCCGAAACAATCAATTGCACTGCGCGCCTAAATTGTATTTAACGATTTTAAATTTGAATATTAAACTGTGCCAACTGGCACAAGCTTGAATATACGCCATAATTTCGTTTGGCACATCGGTTCCTATCATGTGATATTATGATTCGAGTAATCCCCCTTAGATTGTCCCTCTCTACTAAATAAAATAAAGATCAGTAGGAACCTCTCCCACCACCACGGCTTCTAGAGAATAAAAAAATATATACGCACACTGTTTAAAAATATGTCTTCCGTCTTGTCTTTGTTCTTAATATGTTATCATATAATGATAACAGCATATCTTTACATGGCGGCAGCTTATGGGATTTAAAAAGAACTTAAAAAAAAAAAAGAAATTCACGTCAAAAAATATGCAGAGACTAAAAAAACTAACGGCCAATCCACGTTCCTTTTACACGCATGCAGTACAAGAAAAAATCGTCATTGCGAACAAGGCGCAACGTAAGTACGCCAATTTTAAATTAGTGATAGAATTTTCTGTTGTTTCATGCTATTTCTGTTTTTTTGTTGCTAAAAACAAAACAATAAATAAATAAAGAACAATAATAATGACGCATACAACCAATTATGCATTATGACTCGGAAAATCTGGCCGACGTGTTCAGATTTTTTAAACAACGTTGCTCGCTATATTTTTCTGTAAAAAATATTCCCGTCGAAAAGCAAGTAGATCCCATTTTACTATTGTCTGGCGAGGAAGGACTGTTGGAATTTTTTTTGTATCCATAATGGTGCATTTATTATTGTTTATCTGGTTCTTATATATGATTTTTTGTGTTTTATATCCATTATGCTTTTTAGTTTCGTATATTTTCGGTTTGTACGAAACTCCCTTCAATTTGGAGAAAAGAGAAATGCTAGCTCTGTGATGACGTCACGAGCTCAGCGCGTATTTCGCCCTCTTTTGAAATTCTGCTGTCGAGGAGAGAGACCGTGTTCTTTGCCCGGCGCTGAAGATGGAATTTTGAAGAGCCCTCCTTGAAAGAAGTAAACCCGGCTGTGACGAGACAGGCTTCTGGAAATTAACTACGTGACTGCGGCTGCGGTCCTGCACGTATTTATTTTATTATTATTTTACAAGGAGTGGAATTTAAATAAAATACCTTTTACGTGACAAGGTATTATGGAATTTCCTATCCGGACAAGCGACGAGGTCTTGCTCCTGTAATACATGTGTGTCTACGGTTTTCACGCAGGGAAGGAAAATTCTCAAAGAACTTTAAACAAAAAAAAGAAAAAGGCCACTTGCCAGACAGGCTTTCAATTGTGAGTACGCTCCTGAAATTAACTTCATATGCGAGTGTGAATGGGAGATAGTACTATTTTGTATATTCTTGTTGTATTCGTAATGGATACGCACAACTTCTTTATAAGAACCAGCAGTGTCGTTATTTTTTCTTTACATGTTACTTTTTCATTTTAAGTTACATTGGCGTTTTAAGTTTAATGCCCGCAAAGGGAAAAATTTGCAACTTATTGTAAATAAAGTTTCTTCTTCGTTTTAAAGCAAGACATTTATATTTTATTCCTTACCCCCCCCCTTTTGTTTCATGCTTTTTTTTTCAGCCTAGTTACTTTAGCGTCGAATTTATCTGGAAGCAGGATAAATTCCGACATTTTGCAAATTTTCTTTCGTTTATTTAAAGGTAGTTTAGAAAATTTCTGCCTTTATTTGTGGGCACTTTGCAAACTCGTATTCCTTTATTTCAGAATACTTTTCAAACTAAGTGGTCAGTTATCTCAAATAATTTAGCGAACCTAGTTACTAAGCCTTTTATGATACGACGCATATGCCACTTCATATTTCGAGACGCGTTTCTGTCACTTCCTCGTCCACTACACGTCTTATTGATGCCTTCCCTCCCCACTTGTAATTTAGCGCGTCTGTTAACGCTCTCCTTAAAATATTTGAGGACTGCTATGTCCGGAATTTAGAAAGCGTGTAATGTAATTTAGTGTTTCCAACATTCGTCTTTCGCTTAATGAAAATTCCCGAATTTAGCATTTATGTGCGTCTAGTGTCTTTATTTATATCTGAGTAATATTTTACGAACTTTTCATAATTTTTTTCTTAATAAAAAGATTAAGCAATAAGTATACACTTTCCTTTTTTCTATTCTTTAGAATTGAAGTTGTAAATTTCGTAAACCTCCTTCCTTCGGTATATAATTTATATTTTACCTGCTTTAGTTGAATTTCCACGGGTATTGCGAGTTACGGTGGGAGAAACTATAGTATTTTTTGTGCCTAGTCAGCGAATAAGAAATCCTACTAGACTGAGGTAATTTTATTTTTCGTCCTTATTCAGCGTGTTCGATATTTTTCGGAAGCTGGATTTTCCCCACTTTAAGAAACGACTTTTATCTAATTATACCCTCGTGGGGAGCCTAGTAAATAGAGACGCTGTGTCCCAAACCGGTTAGGTATATGTTGGTATTTTTCCTCAATATATTAGAAAAAAAGGAATAAGTATATACCCCACTATTTGATTTAATGAACTCGTGCGTTCTCTCACATGTGTTAAATGTTTCCGGGTTGTGAATTAACCGGACAACATTATTAGAAATATTTTATACGTTGAAGATATTTATTATTTTCTATAGCGAATTTATACCCATTTGCTTTGCAGACTGTTATTCTAAGAGTTTGTGAAAAGACAAGCCCCCTTTTTCTTTCTTAGCCCATATTTGCATTTGGTTATTTGAATTCCTTTGAAGATACACATGTGACATAGTGGCATGTATCCTCCCCCGACGTAGTTGTATATTTAAACTCTTTCCACTTTTTTCCTGGGTCGTATTCAGTGAGGATATTGCTGTAAGCGTGTTAACGCTATTATTCATTTCCAGTGAATTAACTTCCATGTAGAAGTTTGAATTTTAAATTCACTTAATTTTAATTTAAGTCATAGTGACTCTTTTAATTTGTAACTGGGGAGTGTATCCCTCGATATTTTCACGGCTAAATATGCTGTATTGGTCTTGTTTTGTTTGTGCTATGAGGAAGGAATTTTATGCAAATATATTTGTAACCTTTGTGTGCGCATTTTTTTGTGTATAATTCTCGAACGCCTATTTGTATTTGTTTCGATTTATTCCATATTTTTGAAAGAAAAAGAAAAACGCTGCACGATGTTGGTCACTCGTTCTTCCGGATTCCTTGTAAAGAAACGAAAGTTTTATTTGGGGAAAGTTATCGCCGTCTTGGATTTATTGCGGTTGCAGAGGGAATTACCCCAGCCTTATTTTATGACGATGAAGGCCGATGTTGATGAATGGTTGTCATCGGTAGATGATATTACAGAGTTGTTGGGTGATCGTTCCTTACGTGAGGATGTGGACTGTTCGCTAGTAGAAGCGGATTCTGTTAATGTTGTAGTGTTCTCGTCCCAGGTTCGATTCATTCTTTCGAGGTTGGCAGATGGTGTGGAGTGTGATTACTTGTGCAACCCTGAGATATTTGAAACCCCTAGGGAGATGCTTGGCGAGTTACCGGCTACTAAGCCCGAATGTCCAGACTCTGAAAACTGTTTGCTGAGTGCTGGCAAGTTTGGCTTGGAAGATGTTGCATCACAGTCTGAAAGTAGTGTTGCAAGTGCCACTTCAGAGGATCTGTGTAGTCAGGCGCTGAAGTTTGATTTTCCTGGCGGGCAGTTCGCCTGTAGTATTTTAAAGAAGGTATTGGGAGTGAGATTCCCAGGTATCATGAATGATACCACTCGTGTCCACGACTTGTTAAGTGTGGACATGAATATTATGAAATTTATGGAGGGATTTCCATGGGATGTTGGAATTGTTTTGCCCTCTAACCATGTGAGTTCGAAAACTCGCATATGTGGTTATCTTCCACAACCTTTTCAGAATACCGAGGAATTTAATCATGATGGTGGGATATTACTCCGGTCATGTGGTTCTGACAATGGTCAGTGGTTGAAGGACAGGAGTCTATCCAGTGTGAAAGTGCAAGCTTTGTGCACTTCTTTAAGTGCTAATGTTATCACTGGGAGAGAAATTCTCCATCAAAGGTATAGGGCAGAAAGCACTATATCCACCTGTGAAGGTGTAAAAACCAAGAGGAGAATGGTTTTTGAAGAGTTACGTGAACTGAAATTGGACTGGGGCGTCCAGATTCAGATTGAGTGTAACTCGATAAAGAATCCCATGAGGGATCCTGTTGAATTTGCTGACTACATTGTGTGTAGTTCGGCTTCTCTGAGTTCCTACGAGAGTGTAGGATATGTTTTGCAGAGAACACTTGCAGAACCTTCATTCTGTGAAGTGGCTCCTTTAAGTAGAATGGTTCCTACTTGGGAGTCACATGCAGGTGTCATTGTTTTTGAATATTTTGTAAAGATCTGCCTTGACGTAGCCTACTGCAGTATTGCAAGAGCTATCGAAGTCAAGCTTGATTTGTCTAGAGGTGTTTCTGAGGCGCTCAGAATCATCCTATACTTAGTTAGAAATGATTTTTCTAATGCTGAGATGTTTTTTCAGTGCTGAACACAACAAGATTGGATCTCTCCTTGATAGGAGTTTCCATAAGTATTACATATCCAGCTGTCTAGGTGTTTCTGATACCTCTACTCGACTTTGTTTGTTTAGCTACATTTATATAGCTATGCAGGCGTTTAAAACTGCAATTGCCTTTAATAATTTGTGCAAAATTTGGGTTGCAGTTTTATTTTATTTTACTGAGTTGAAGAACTCGTTCAAGCATAGGGTTGATTGGATTCGCCCCTCTTGTAGCACCGGTGTTGATCTCACTGGGCTCTTGTGGTTACGACGGAGCTGAGATATTTTGGTGTACGCCAGAGATAATAGAAGGATGAGGAGGTTGGATGGTAAGTGAACTTCTCAAGCCTTGATACTCTTATGTGCTAATAGTTGATTACCTTGCAAAATATTCTCTGTTCAAACTTCTGTTGCAACCTAGCATCAGTTTTAATTTTTTAATTTAGGTATGTACTCCTCTGTTCTAACCTAAAACATGAATGTTTTCATGTGAAATTTTGTAGAATAAGCCTATTTGAATTTTTCTGCTTTTTTGTTCGAATGTGTTTCCTGGAGAGCTCCTGACCATACATTGTGTAGTATATGTATATATAAAAAAAAATTTTGTATTGTAAATTTTACAGGTGTCATCCAACTGTAGGTTGACTGCCATTTCCTGTTGGGGGAGAATGTTGGAATTTTTTTTGTATCCATAATAGTGCATCCCCCCTGTTTACATTTATTATTGTTTATCTGGTTCTTATATATGATTTTTTGTGTTTTATATTCATTATGCTTTTTAGTTTCGTATATTTTCGGTTTGTACGAAACTTCCTTCAATTTGGAGAAAAGAGAAATGCTAGCTCTGTGATGACGTCACAAGCTCAGCGCGTATTTCGCCCTCTTTTGAAATTCTGCTGTCGAGGAGAGAGACCGTGTTCTTTGCTCAGCGCTGAAGATGGAATTTTGAAGAGCCCTCCTTGAAAGAAGTAAACCCGGCTGTGACGAGACAGGCTTCTGGAAATTAACTACGTGGCTGCGGCTGCGGTCCTGCACGTATTTATTTTATTATTATTTTACAAGGAGTGGAATTTAAATAAAATACCTTTTACGTGACAAGGTATTATGGAATTTCCTATCCGGACAAGCGACGAGATCTTGCTCCTGTAATACATGTGTGTCTACGGTTTTCACGCAGGGAAGGAAAATTCTCAAAGAACTTTAAACAAAAAAAAGAAAAAGGCCACTTGCCAGACAGGCTTTCAATTGTGAGTACGCTCCTGAAATTAACTTCATATGCGAGTGTGAATGGGAAATAGTACTATTTTGTATATTCTTGTTGTATTCGTAATGGATACGCACAACTTCTCTATAAGAACCAGCAGTGTTGTTATTTTTTCTTTACATGTTACTTTTTCATTATATGTTACATTGGCGTTTTAAGTTTAATGCCCGCAAAGGGAAAAATTTGCAACTTATTGTAAATAAAGTTTCTTCTTCGTTTTAAAGCAAGACATTTATATTTTATTCCTTACCCCCCCCCCCTTTTTGTTTCATGCTTTTTTTTCAGCCTAGTTACTTTAGCGTCGAATTTATCTGGAAGCAGGATAAATTCCGACAGGACTTAGAAGGTATAACGCCTGGACGTTCGAAAACGATTCTGATCGAACGTGTCCGTTGCAAAAATTTGAGCAGCGATTAGTACCCCAAATCAATTTTCGAATTGAACGTTTTTACCTTCTCCAATACAAACAAAAAAATACAGAAAACATTGACGATTTCGTTGCTAGGTGCATACTACAGGCAAAAAAAATGCAAATTCAGGGACAACCAGGAAACCGAGGAACGTCTCATAGAGCAGATAATTACCGGCACAAGACACCCGGAATTACAAAAACTACTGCTAACGAAAGGTATGGAGCTGACGCTTCAAGAAGCCATAAATAGTGGGCTAACGCACGAAGCGTCCCTAACGTACATGAGACAGATGACCGAAATTCAAGGGAGTGATTATCGGGAAATAGACGTCATTAAACAAAGCCAGTGTGCGCGATGTGGAAACACACATCAAAAAGAAAAATGCCCAGCCTGGGGCACCACGTGTTCGGCTTGTGGGAAAAAGAATCATTGGGCAAAAATGTGCAAAAACAAAAAGGAAGACACAAAAAGATTCGGCCAAGCCAGAACTATGCAGAACCGTAAACAACCGCACTATATTAAAAACAATAAGCGGAATAACCGGATACACTCACTGAAATCAGAGCCCCAGGGAGTGTACAACGAATTTGAACAATTAAGTTTTGACGCCATTCAACAGGAAAAGGATGATCGAACTGAAGTTTTCACAGAACTGGAAATAAAACTTCCTAATAGACCAGGCACCCATCTATTAAAGGCCAAAGTGGACACAGGTGCGGAAGGAAATACGCTTCCCCTGCGAACTTTTTGTAACATGTTCCCAGAAAAAATAGATAATCGGGGACAGCCCATCCCAGGCTCAACAAAAAAGGAGCAGACTATTTTAACTGCATATAATGGATCTTATATTATGCAGCATAGATCGATTTCAATACAATGTGCACACAAAGACAAATGGATGGCTCTTAAATTCTTTGTGCTTACAACAGAGGGTCCCACGATAATAGGAGTGTCCTCACTCAGGAACTTGGAGCTAATAAGCCTCCACTGCACAATTAGGGAAAATCACAAACCTATTAATTCTATCGGTGAATAGGAGAAATCGTACCCGAATCAATTTGACTGCATAGGACACTTCAAAAGTGATTACCACATAGTCCTAAAGCCTGATCATCAACCAGTGATCCACGCACCCAGGAAATGCTCGATCCATTTGAAAGATGAAATCGAGGAAGAGTTAAGGTTGATGGAATCACAGGGCATTATCAGAAAGGTTAGTGAACCAACCGAATGGGTGAGCAGCATCGTATACGTTCGGAAAAAGAACGGAAAACTTCGCCTATGTCTTGACCCTAAGGACCTGAATCGAGCGATCATGAGATGCCATTATAAGACGCCTACAATGGAGGAATTAGCGCACAAACTGTCAGGAGCTCAACACTTCTCCAAGTTGGATGAAAAAAAACGGTTATTGGTCCATACCACTGGACACAGAATCTCAGTTGTTAACAACTTTCCACTCACCGTTTGGGAGATTTTGTTTTTTAAGAATGCCGTTTGGTCTGGTGATGTCACAGGACGTATTCATGCAGAGAATGGACATGATATTGGAAAAATGCCCTGGTACAATTGGGCTAATTGATGACGTCATTGTCTATGGGAAGACGAAACAGGAGGATGATAACTACCTGCCCAAATTAATGAAAATAGCGCAAACTGAAGGATTATGCTTCAATAGCGAAAAATGTGCTATTGATCAAAAGCAGATCAATTTTTTGGTGCTGTCTACAATAAGGATGGCGTAAAACCAGATCCAAGCAAGGTAGATGCAATAAAACAACTACCCAGCCCTGGCAATGTCACAGAATTGCAAAAGGTGTTAGGAATTGTCACCTACTTAGCTCCCTTTATCCCGCATCTTTCTGATTTGACTGCACCCATGACAGATCTACTGAAGAAAGATTCGGATTATCAATGGACTGCCAGTCACCAGGAAGCACTGCAAAAAATCAAGGATCTGATTTGCCAGGAAATGTCCCTCATATACTTCGATCCAGCCAAGGAAACAAGCCTACAAGTGGATGCATCAAACAAAGGTTTAGGCGCAGTACTCCTTCAAGAAGGAAAACCAATTGCATTTGCCTCAAAAGCACAAACGGAGACGGGGCAAAGATATGCCAACATAGAACGAGAACTTCTAGCTATTGTGTTTGGCTGTGAGTTATTCAAAACCTACCTATATGAGCGCAAATTCTAGGTAGAAAGTGATCATAAGACATTAGAAATGATTAAAGAATTTAATCACGGCTCCGCCCCGTTTGCAACGCATGCTGCTACGTCTACAAGGATACGACTTCAGAATCATATATCGCCCAGGCAAAGAAATGACCCTGGCAGACGGATTCTCTCGTTTACCTAATAAGAAAGACAAGGAGGATATCAACCTTAACATAAGAGTGGATTTTGTTCAATTTTCCACAGAAAAAATAACACAGATAAGGCTAGCAACAGAAAGTGACCCCATACTCTGCGAGCTCAAAGCAACCATTCTGCACGGCTGGCCGAACACAGCCAGGGAAATCAGCAAAAACATGCGGCCATATTGGTCATATCGGGACGAGCTGACCATTGAAAATGGTATTGTAATGAAAGGTGGTCAAGTGATCATACCCAAAGCGATGGAGCCGGGAATGATACAAAAAATCCATTATGGCCATCAGGGAATCGAAAAATGTAAACTCAGAGCCAAAAGTTGTGTATTTTGGCACAACATCATGTCGTGCAACAATGTGCCATTTGTCAACAGCACCAAAAAGCACAGAGTGCAGAACCTCTGATGCCACATAAGATTCCTGTGAGGCCATGGCAGATAGTGGCCACAGATCTTTTCCATAATGACGTCCACAATTATATACTAATGGTGGACTACTATTCCAAATACCCTTTCGTAAGGAAATTAAAAGAATTCTCCAGCCAGGAAGTAATCAAGCTGACTAAACAAATATTTGGAGAGCAAAGGATCCCGGAGAGAGTCATCAGCGACAACGGTCCTCATTATAGCTCTTGTCTATTTAAGCAATTTGCAAGGGAGTGGGGATTCGATCACTATACATCGTCCCCTAGATACCCTCAATCAAATGGTCTAGCCGAGCGTTGTGGGCAAGCCATCAAATCTGCTATTCAAAAGGCTACCTCAAGTGGTCGTGACGTAGACATGGTACTGCTGTGTTTACGGTCAACCCCTATCGACCATGTAATTCCATCACCTGGCGAATTACTACTAAACCGAAAGCTTGTGGGAAACTTACCAGTAAAGTGTTCCAGCAATTCGAGCCATAAAGAAAATACTGCAACTCGCCTATATCAAAGACAGTCATATCAGAAGTCTCTATACAACCAGCACACGAGAGACTTACCGGAAATACAAAAAGGACAACACGTTCATGTATATGATCCAGAATCCAGGGAATGGTCCCCTGCAGTTGTCACTCAGAAATGTGCAGAACCTAGATCCTACATGGTGCAGACTTCATCTGGAAAGTCATTTCACCGAAACCGTAGGCACCTGAGGGAAGCTAAGGCCGCAGCAAGGTGGAACCCGGAAGTATCTGCACCCTCAGCCGTAATATCCCTCGAATCCAATGGAGGATCAGCGGTCGGCACAACAACGGCTCGCGCACATATAGAACAAACCAGCCCCACCACAACATATGCCAGACCTGTTCCAGATACATCCCCCAAAACACCCAACACTCATCATCAAGCTCAAAGGACATCCAGATGTGGTCGTGGGTTTCGTAGTTGTTTTTACATGAGACTCGATATAATCTATGTTATTGAATTCTCTTCGGAATTCAAACATAATCCTTTTATATAATGAAGCGGGTAGCATGGCTTAGTTTTATCACATATGATTAAGTAAAATTATTAAGTAATTTGCAATTATATTTTTAGTATCACCTGCACAGAAGACGGACCTAAAAATTTCCAGAAATATGTCACAACTGAATTTTAAGGTTTGTTTTACTATACACATAGATTCGAAAAAGTTGTCAAAAAATAAATATAAAACAAATAAATGTCATCAAAAGCAAGATAAGTTACTTTTCTATATATCTGGATAAGTTTTTGGTGTTTTTATTTAATGTAAAATGTTTATTTGGTTCGAAAAACATGCAGTGTTTATCGGTATATTTGAAAAAGACAAATGGCGGCTAGCTTGCTGTTGGATATGTTACGTTTGGGAAAATGAATTCAACCTCAAAAATATATACAAAATACTGTTAGTAACTCACTCAGTATATGCCAAGGTAACATTAATTATGCCAGAAATTTAATTTCTTTCCTTCTTTATCACTTTCCTTCTTTCCTTCCTTTTCTTGTTTTTTTTTTCGTGTTGCATTAAGCTGCTGCTGATGACTTAAGATCACGCTATCCGTCATGACGTTGGATTGGCTAAGGCTTTTTACCGCCTTTTTTGACAAGAAATTGAAGAGCGAATAACCAGTTTCAAACAAGAATTTATGCACGTAACACGTCGTTATGAATGTCTCGAGGAACCCAGACAATACCAGTCTTTAAAATGGAAATGCATTTCATTATTCAGATGAACGAATAATGAAGGTATGCTGGAGTGTTCAAGGAAGATGCCCTGAAAAGGTGACCAAGCTGTAGTTCCTTGGTAATGCGAAGATAAAGAAAAAATCGATCTTTTTCAAGTTAGAATCTGATCCTGGAAAGCGACGCACGTGCGGCAATTTAAATATCATCTACGAAGCAGTCGAGATGAAAGCTGAATTATGGTCGTCGTGGCGCTATAAAGGATAAACCTACTGAAGAGTTTTTTGCAGACTAAGGATTTTACCTAATCAGTGCTTGTACTCGGATTAATTCCTTCGTCGAAAATGAACTTTGAAAGAGTTAAAGGATTACGCGTCTTCAGAAAAGGCGAAGAGGATATCTGTATATAAGATACACATTTAAAGAAAAAAAGATGATTATTGAACGATAACCACACAGTAAGTTTCTATACCTTTCAAAGCCTCTAATTTCTTATCTCTCTCTCGTTTGTTAAATTAAGCTTTGCGCTTGCCTGAAGGACAATTTTAGGCAGCTACTTTACAGTCGAACTGGTGAACATTTGAACTTGAGTTTATTTTGATAATTGAACTTTGCTGTTTTCCTTCTCCCAACCCTCTGTGATCTTGTCTCCCGAATAAATGTTAATGCTTTCATGTTCTTAAAGTATCTCTTTGTTATTCTTTAAGTCCTGTTAGTATTGCATGCTATTTCCTTTGTGTTTTCTTTAAAGCTTAATTGACGTACACCTCGTGGGATAACCTTCACGGGACCTAGCGAATAAATTTCCCATAATTAACACCTTAAAACGTGTTCTTTTTTCCTTTCTGGCGAGTCGAATTTTAGTTCTCGTGGCGACTAGACCACACCATTTGACTTGCTCTGTAAAATATTTTTCATACTGTTGTTGCTAGACTGGGAGGAGGGGGGGGTCGCTAAAAGATTATTTCTTTTTTGCAACCTTGACGTTTGCCTGTCTCCCTTCGGTCCATTTTCTTCCGACAATACACAATGAAAAGAACCATTATAAAAGTACGAAACACATTTTTTTTTATAAATTTTTATTCATAATTTTGAAAGGAAAATGTCAATTTTCGAATGTCGTAACTATCGAGACTTTGAGACAATTAAAATCTAATTTTTAAAAGATGGAACTTCTTTAGAATAAAATCTGAAATGTAGTTAAAGAAAACCATATAAACACAATTCTTCTTCGTTCCATTTCAATAATTTTATTTTATCGATACTTTCACCATCTTCATTATGAGCCAATGCTTGCAGTCTGTTTTTTCTTAGATTAACATATTACATTTAAATAAACTAATTTCAACATCGCATTTCATATTTTCGTTCAGCAAATGCATTTCTCCATCCTTCAGCATTTCAGCATAAGGTGGCGTAATATTCTTCTTAACACGATTTTACAATTTCACAATTTCACTTTCTTTGGCAGTATTTCAGAAAAAGATGGAATACAAAATAAGGATATTTTTTACTCAAAGATTAAAAAAACTCATTCAAAAAGAAAGCCCACTTCAAATACGTCTCTTTTTTAGATAACATTTTATTTAAGAAAAATATTTAAAATAACTAAATATTTTCCACAATAACTGGTGTAATATAAAAAAAAATTAATGAATATTTCTGAATGTTTTAGATAAGGATTGGTTATAAAACATACAATTTCAAATTACATAGGACCTCTATCCAGTCATGGCTGACGGAACAAGAGCACGCTATCCCTGTGAAGTAAATAAAGGGTTCCGCTCGAAATTCCGTTCAAATTCCAGAGTTCGACAGAAACATCCCCGAGTTTGACAAGATACACTGAAGAAGGTTGGAGGTTACATCGACTGAAACGTTGTGAAAATCACACTCAAGATGAGAACAGTAGACCGATGAATAATAATACGTAAACTAATGAAACCAATTAATAACAAATCTTAGATATAGTATTCCAACTGTAATAAGCTAATTAGTAACCAAGATACCATATTCCAATTGTACAAGGGTGAACGGATTTTACATAGTCTTTAAAAATTGATTTCATCTTGAAAATAAAATTTTCATTGAATAAAGCCATTATTTATTTTTCATACAAATATAATAAAACTGAATAAACTACGCATTTTCACTACATTTTTGAAGAGATCATTCCATTTATTGTATAAAGTATATAGTATGAAAGTAAAATTTAGATATGATTTTGAAATCATCTTTTCCTCTCATAAACAATTAATTTATGATGTACTAAAAATGCAGTCAATCAACAGGCAAAAATCATTGCTCACACAAATTCTTCCAACTGACTTTGCCGCTTCTCAAACATCAAATGATTTCTCCTTCCTCTCCCACCCACAAGTGACCTGTTTTCTACGAGGCAAGCACACGTGATCCTGCGAGACTTCGTTCACTACAAAAACGTCACGGCCACCATGATGGACTCTTTCTTTCTTTCTCAACGCGTGCGACTCACAGGACAGACAGACACAAAGACGTTTGTAAGGTAAGCCATTTGCCTCACAGAAAAGATTATTAAAAGTCATTATTCATATTTGTTATAAAACAAAATGGTTTGCCAATATTTTTCTCCCCATTTTTCTTTATTTAAAAATAAGTTTTCATGTTTGCATTGATTTATTATTTTCAAATCTACCACTAGTCGTTGGCTGATCAGATGTTATTATATTATGTATTTAATATATACTTGAACTGTTTTTCCGTGAATCGTGCAAATATTAAAACCCGAGAGACCAATTTAAAATTAAAAACGATTATTTTATTATTTTTACTTTTCTCCTCTTAGTTCATCAGGCATGTTCGTCAGGTATTTTTTGGAGATTATATTGTTTTGTGTTTAAAGTATATATTATGAAAATAAAATTTAGATATGATTTTCGAGATCATTTTTTCATCTCATTAACAACAGTTTGTAGTAATGTATCCAAAAAGTTATTAAAAAGTCATTTATAAAACAAATTTGTTTTTCTAAAATATTTCTCCACATTTTCATTCATGTAAAATAGGTTTTTTCATTCATGTAAAATAGGTTTTCCTGTTTGCAGTGATTTATGTCAAATCTACGACTAGAATTTGTCTGATCAGATTCTTTTATATTGTGTGTGTATTCAATATATACTTAAACTGTTTTTCCTTGAATCGTATGCAAATATTAAAACCCAAGAGACCAATTTAAAATTAAAAAACGATTATTTTTTCCGCTCTCCTCTTAGTTTCCCAGTCATGTTCGTCAGGTAATTTTTAATGGTTCTTTTTTTTATAATTTCATGATTATTTAATTAACATATATGATTACTGGGATTTATCCCCAATATGTAACTGCATTTATTGCAATCAATCTGGTTTCAAAGTAAGAGACTAAGCACAAGCCTGACAAATTTCATTTCAAAAGAGAATCATACTTCACAAGATTTTAGTTTCTATCACACATGATTGCATGTTGGTTGGTTGTTTTTCTTTTATGGCATATCAACCTTTTTCAGGTTATTTAATGCCGAATCCAAAGAAAGAATTTTTTAATAGAATATATTTGGTGTTTTCAAGTCGGTTTCTATTTAACCCATAGTTGGGACTCTAACAGGTACTACCACTCTGGATCAGAGTGAACCTGGGAGCAATGGAAATTAAAGGGTGGCTCCGCAAGCCCGCAAGCTGGGGCCTCACCACTGGATATAGTTTAAGGTCATATCCAGGACCATGATTGCATGTGATATTAAACCTCTGTGTAAATATATATTTAACTGAAATCTTTGTATATGATACAATTAAGTCATGCCATATATGGCTCATGTGTGAGACTGTAAAATAATATAGTATAATATATGAATTTGTTTCCCTTTGTTTAACATGATGTAACTACTTTATGAGAATATGGTTTCTTTTAACATCAACACATTAGATTTTCTTGAAGGAAAAGGCGACAGTCACTAGGAATCTGGTTTCTCTCCAGTAAATATTTGAGTCTGCTTCAGCATGGTGGATCTATGTAAAAAGCAATTGATACATACGATATATCTATCTTTTGTCCTATACGTCTGCATGCAACATATGTAATTTCTTTCAAAAGACAAATCATAACGTGGTTAATTTAAAGTATGCATTCACGTATATTGCACTATATATTGTTTATGTAAGGAAAGATTGAAACTCTGCAGGACTATAATTTCTCTCCAATGTGCGTTCGTGTATGTTGCAACATATAATCTTTACGTGAAAAGGAAGTGCCACATATTTCACAAGAATATGGCTTTTCTCCTGTATGTGTTCGCATGTGTTGCAACATCTTTTGTTTTGTTGTAAAAGAAGACCCACATACTTCACAAGAATATGGTTTTTCTCCAGTATGTGTTCGAATGTGTTGCAACATATTTTGTTTCTGTGTAAAAGAAGAACCACATATTTCACAAGAATATGGTTTCTCTCCAGTATGTATTCGCATGTGTATTAACTTATGGTGTTTCTGCGTAAAAGAAGACCCACATACATCACAAGAATATGGTTTCTCTCCAGTATGTGTTCGCATGTGTTGCAACATATTTTGTTTCCGTGTAAAATAAGAGCCACATCTTTCACAGCAATAAGGTTTGTCTCTAGTATGTGTTTGCATAGCCACATATGAACCTTTTTCGGTATCAGATTTATAGCTCATTTTGAAAAGTGGAATATGTAAAATTATTCAATAAGATTTAATTCTTTATACGCGAAAATATATCTTTTTTTGCAAACTTAAAACAAAAGAATTATGAATCAGTCACACTTTTTCAATTTTTTACAGATTTCAAATATAATCATACGAATAAATTTCTAAGTTCATTATTCATATGCATGTATATGCCCATTAGGCTCATGCATTCGAGCTTGTCTTGTACTGAATTTAATTATTAAGAGATCAAATACATATATATATATATAGTTGACAAGAACATATTTTGTTCAGTATACCATCATAACGTTTGATTCGATGAAAGAAACACATTTGTATTGTTTACAATGCTAAATAATTGTCACAAAAAATTTCGGAATTCCGAAATATATTTTGTAATACATTTCCACATTTTAATTCACAAACATTGTGTTGTTTCTCTGTAAAAGAGCCACACACTTCACAAGAATATGGTTTACTTCCAGTATATGTTGCAACATTATTTGTTTCCATGTGAAAGAAGACCCACATATTTCACAATACAGTTCATCTCCAGTATGTGTTTGCACGGCCAAATAAGAACTCTTTCCAGTCTGATTTATAGCTCATTTTGAAAAGTGCAATATATGAGATTATTCAATTCCATGTATATGCCAATGCATTTATAACAGCCATTCACGATTGTCTGCTACTAAATTCAATTATCAAGAAATAAAATACAAATACAAAGAAAATGTTTTGTTCAATATACAATCATAAGGCTTGGTTCAATGAAAGAAGCACACTTGTATTGTTCACAACGCTAAACAATTTACATAAAAATATTAGAATTACAAAATATATCTCCACATTTTAATTCACTAAGAGCATGTACATCTATTTAAATCCAATGGTACTTGTTTTTCTCAAAAAGGAATCAAGGATATCCTGAAAAATAAAAAATAATTAAAATATAAATTTCAGAAAGAGATATGATTTAATTAAAAAGCAATTAAAAGATAATTAAAAATTAAAAGACAAAACATTTTAATTTAATTGCTCTATTTCTTTATTGGTTCTGGATTTGACCTTAAACTATATCCAGTGGTGAGGCACAAACTTGCAGGCTTTGGGGAGTGTGGAGCCACCTCTTAATTACCATTGCTCCCAGGTCAACTCTGACCCGGAATGGTAGTACCTGTTAGGGTGCTAACTATGGGTTAAATAGAAACCGACTTGAAAGCAACAAATATATTCTATTAGAAATGTTTTCTTAAATCTTTGGATTCGGCATTAAATAACCCGAAACGGGTTGATATGCCGTAAAACAAAAACAACCAACCAACCATTCTTTTTTCTTTGTCTCTCACTACTCAGATAATTTTCACGATTCTCATAAAATATTAAAAATACATGACAATATATTCATTCATCATACGATCGTTTCTCTAAATCTCATGTTTTGCTTAAATCTAAGATCACTGCTATACTGTTATATAATATAGTCATACCAGCAATATACTGATGTCATACTTTAAATGCTGAATCGAAGGTGAGGCCCCAGCTTGTGGGTTTTGGGTGGGGGGTGTAGCCACCCTTTAATTACCATTGCTCTAAGGTCCACTCTGACCCGGAATGGTAGTACCTGTTAGGGTCCCAACTATGTGTTAAATAGAAACCGACTTGAAAACAACAAATATATTCTATTAAAATGTTTTTCTTCAAAATCTTTGGATTCGGCATTAAATAACTTGAAAAGGGCTGATATACCGTAAAATAAAAACAACCAACCATTTCTTTATTAAAAATAAAAATTCAGTAATTTAATGAAACTCGTTTTCTTATTTATGGTTGATAGAAGACTTAAACCGAATCAAAATCGAAGGAAGCCCTAAAGGCAAGAAGACTTAAATGCAATGAGGGTTGACAGAACACTTAACAGCAATTACAGTTGAAGGAAAATTTGAAAGCAATTTTGGTAATTGAATGATGTGAAGAGACCAACGTGAGAAAGAGTTTTCTTAAGAATATTACAAACTTTCTCAGTGGAATGGTCACAAGTTTCATTTAAAATAATACAAGACATTATATATTAATTGGAATTTATTGAGAGGAGTATTATTTATCAATTTTATTTTTATTGCGGACTATTATCCTCGTCTTTTCGTAATTGTTTCACAACGTTTCGACCAACTATTCTTCTGGCCTTCGTCAGGTGGTAACCGTGACGGATAGGAACTCTGAATCTCCTGACTGCATTCACTGCAATTACCACCTGACGAAGGCCAGAGGAATAGTTGGCCGAAACGTCATGAAACAACTAAGAAAAGACGAGGATAATAGTCCGCAATAAAAATACCATTAGACAAGACATTAATTTGATGGATTTAGAAAGTGTACTTCATATATCAGCGGTTGTTGATGAATGCATATAACGGGTGGTGCGTTCATGGTCTGCTAGCAGTTAAATGAGAAAAATGAGATGTCTCGCCTCTTTAAAAGAAGCATTATTCACAACATGTGTACCTACCCTTCGCTGGAATGAAAAAAATCAAGTCTTGCAGATGTATTCTCTTGCTATGTGAATGTGTCCAGGAAATCTTCAAATGCATTAATTGATTCTGAGACCGGGTAGAAGAATATGTTGAACTTTGCAAAACCAAACTCTTCAGGTAATTACTCTTGGTGGTGAAATGCAGATATGCATAGTTAAGATATGAAAGGAATATTTTTATTTAGGTCGTGATGATGATGAAAGATCCGATTGGGTTTTTGTCCCAATGAAAATATATGCAATGAAAGCCCCTACCTCAAACTTATACCTATTTGTATTTATATCTACATCAAAGTCAGGAGGGTCCAATTTTTCATGGGCCAGTTTTTGTATGTTTGCCTATATGGACCCTTGCAAACTTCATTTAGCTCTGAAATGATATAGCAATAAAGAAAAATTGTTTACTTTTCATGACGAATAAAGCTTACAGTGCTGAGAGCAGTCGTCAAATAGAACTAATAAAATTGTGATGTGTTATAAATTACTAGAACCTCAAACTTCATGTTGATGCATATAATATTGACACTGATTTTTGCATTGGAAAACTAAAAGCAAGACGATGAGAATCAAACACTGTGTTGATCGATCTATGATCTCATTTTTTAATGTTCTTATCTAAGATACACATTGGATCTATAAGACTATTGTCTATAATAGCAGTATGTATCTTTATTTACATTTGGTCTGAATATGATTTTGGAAATGACGAGGTCTATTACCGTCGCCTCAAGTATTTTAATGGTGAATGCTCTTTTTAATGGGGAATGCTCTAACGAACTGCAGACACTTGTGCCCCCACGACGTAGACACCCTCGGCAAACCCGAGAGGCAGCTAAATCCCACCCCCACACAGTAGAGATCCCTAGATGTAAAAGATCTTTCTACTCCAGTAGTTTCTTCCCCAGAAAAACTAGACTCTGGAATTCCATTCCAGGTTCTTGCTTCCCTAACTGTACTGACATGCAGAAGTTCAAGTACAACGTGAACCGACATCCTGCTGCCCAAATCCCAACATAGTGCCCCAGTAGTTGCTGCCCCTGATAGTAGCCCCCTACACCAAAGTGGCAATGTGCCTTGTTTGGGGTGAAAATGTAAATAAAAAAAATGAATAAAATATCCAGAGACTAAATTAAGAAAACGACCTCGGAATATATCAACAACATAAAGGAAAGTGTCACATCTGAATTTAATATTTCTTAACATTTGTCGCATTTTGGATTATTTGTATTGATTGGAAACCTTGTAATTTGATTATTTATAATTTGCAAACAAATTACTCAAAGTTCTCCATATTAATAACTAGAGGAAGGTGTTTCATGATAACTTACTGTATATCGTCCCTACACGTACGAAAGTAAAACTTCTCGAATGAAATATCCAGAAACTAAAATAATTACAAAACTCTTCCCTCTTTTGAGAAAACAAATATTACAAAAATATCTGAATGCATGCACCATCCACTTAAGGGACCAGATGAAGCTGTATTGATATTGCTTGATATATCTAAAGCTTTTCAAAATATTTCACCTGAACGTCATCTCATGAAAATTTGTACACTATTACTAAACAAATATTTATTATATTCACATCCTGTTTAGAGAAAAGAAAGATCAAGTTATTTTTTCTAGTAATACATCTAAACAAAATTAAATTTAGGTGAGCTGTAGGAGTTGATCATTGAATCTTTTTATAAATGCTTCTCATAAATGACATGGCGTTCAAGTGAGTGGCTGCATTTCTGATGTATGCAGCTCAACAGGGTTTAATCATTAAGCCCCTGTTGTTTCTTATCTCCGTCAATGACTTGCTTGAAGTCATTTCTCAGCTGTCTCTCCTGTTTGCCGATGATGTCAAAATCTTTGCTCCCCGCAGCAACTATGAAGACCTCCAGCATGGCCTCCATAAAGCCTGGAGATGGTCACTGGACTGGAACCTTTTTAACCAACAATAGCCAGTGTGACATAAGAATCCATTATTCAAACTCCTTGGCCTAACATTCAAAATAGCACGAATTGGAACAAATGCATGTATTGCAAAGTTTGTGTCAAAGAATGAGAGCTCTCTATACAATGCTAGAAAACTTCTCCTGCCTTGCAGTATCCTATATCTAATCCATGGACAAGAAAGTTCTTACTGAATTTTACTTTTAATTTCAAATGATGTATTTTCAAATAAGTTTTCATTATAATACCTTCGCTTTATGCATCATTTTAAAGAGTGTTTTTCGCTTTATCTAATAGTTTAAATTACAATCGTTTTAAAACAATTATCTTCTTTTCAGAACGTTGAATACAAGATGGAAAAAAAAACAAATTCGCACAATTTTCTTATTTAAATTCAAGCTAAGCCCAAAAGCTGCTGAAACAGCTCGTAATACTAACTAAGTGTTTGGCCAAGGAATCATTACTGAATGCACAGCACAATGGTAGTCTAAGAAATTTTGTGCTGGCCATGAAAGTCTTGAAGATGATGAGCATAGATTTTTTTTTACATGGAAGTCACCACTTATCAAGGCCCAGAAGCCACTCGTGGATGAGGGTTATTGCATGTACAGTAATCAATGGGATAATATCGTAGTAATCATTAGTATTGGAGATTTGATAAAGTGTCTTACTTAAGGGGGAGGTTTATCAGGAATTTGTTTATCTTGGACTTGAAGACATCCAAGTTGTAGTCAGGTGGGAAACAGGCAAACGGAAGAGAGTACCACAGGCGTGCACTTCTAAGAAAGAAGCTTTGTTCATGGAATCTACGTTTTGATTTAGGCACAGATAAAGAGTGGGAAAAATTACTGACAGTAATTTCAGCTAGACGGGTGTTTATCGTGAAAGATTGGCGAGGGGAGACCAGAGATTGGAGCTCAGACGAGCACTTCCCATGGAAATCAAGGAAGTGGTCGGCCATCGGATGTTCACAACAATCAATTAAGAGCATTAGTTGAAGCCAATCCATGCACAATTTTTCGAACACTTGCTTTTGAATTAGACATATTGTATCCAATGATTTTTAACCAGTTGCAAGAGATTGAAAAGACAAAAAAACTTGATAAATGGGTGCGCCAGGAATTAAACAACAACCAAAAGAAACGCAAGTGTCATCTTCTCTTTTACGCAACAAGAATGACCTGTGTCTCAACTGGCTTGTGACTTGTGATAAAAAATGGATTCTTTAGGACAATCAGCGATGCTTAGCTCAATGGTTTGACGCAAACAAATCTTCATGACATTTCCCAAAGCCAAAGGAGCATAAAAAGGAGCATCAAAAAAAGGAGCATTAAAAAAAGGAGCATTAAAAAAAGGAGCTTTAAAAAAAGGAGCATCAAAAGGTCATGCTGATAATAACAAAACAACATGAAAAGTTGTTTTTTCCTCCGCCTTATTTTCCAGCTCTGATACCACCACCGTCACCAGTGTATATTAGATGCTTACAGGCCTCAAAAGAATTCTCCGCAAAAAAAAAAAAAATTGGCTACAATCAAGAAGTGATATTAGAAATATGTAGAATAATTTGTCTTCAAAATACACCTACTTTTCTAATATTACTTCTTCATTGTAGCCAATTTTTTTCCCCCGAGAGAATTCTTTTGAGGCCTGTAAGCATCTAACTGGTGGTGGTGGTGTCAGATTGTTAAAGAAACGTTGGAATTAGTGCATCACCCTTAAAGGAAATGAAGCTGATTACAGTGGAATTTTGCTTTAAATTCGTTGATTTATTAATTAAACTTGGAACTTATTGAGTGATGACTTAATTGCTATAAAGAAACTGATGATTTGAGCTTTGTACAAGCAAGAGTCAACATATAAAACAACATTCAGTGTCGCTGCTACTTCAAACAAAATAAGTAAATTAGCAAGAAATATGCTAGCCATATTTCAATGTTTTCTTATACACTTGACTACATTTCTGGTATAAATAAAACACTGATTTAATGACAATATTATTTTCAAATTATAAACTTTGAAACTTGTAGAAAAAATTATTTGTTTCAATTGGTTCTTTTATTAACAAAAAAGTTGAACAATTTGTTTTTAAATAAATGAACATTATGTGATAATATTAACATTCTTCATTTTCACTTTTAAATTATTTTTGAAGATTTTCCAAAAAATGTAAAATAAAATATGAAATGTAATGTGATTGCAAATTTCAAAATTATTTAATATTTTATGTTACTGTTAATGAGGATATTCAACTAAAACATATCTGCGCAGCCTAAAACTAAAATTATGTTTTCTTAGGCCATTATATAGGAAAACGATGAAAAACCAATAGTAAAAAAGAACAGTTTAGATTTTAGATTGAGAGATCAGTTTAGCGTATAAATTTAATGTAAAATGATCATTTTATCGTTATTTCCATGGCAGGTGCTCGTCTGAACTCCAATCTCTGGTCCCCCCTCGCCAATCTTTCACGAAAAACACCCGTCTAGCTGAATCCACTGTGAAAAATTTCCCCCACTCTATATCTGTGCCTAAATCAAAACGCGGATTCCATGAACAAAGCTTCTTTCTTAGAACTGCACGCCTGTGGAACTCTATTCCGTCTGTCTGCTTCCCACCAGACTACAACTTGGATGTCTTCAAGTCCAATGTTAACAAATTCCTAATGAACCGCCCCCTTAAGTAAACACTTCATCAAATCTCCACACTAACGTAATGTACTTGCAATAACCCTTTTCCCTGAGTGGCTTCCGGGCCTTTATAAGTGGTGATCACTGTGTAAAAAAAAAAAAAAATTACTTTCTGGCCAAAAAAGTATTTGAATGACATATAATCAGTCTAGTTAAAACTTAAATGTGCAATGTACTTTTTAGGGGACGGGGCACTTGAACTTAAGATTAATAAGAGGATTAAGGGAAGGATTTGGAGGGAATGCCACCAGCTGGACTTAGGATTTGTGGTAGGAGTAATGGGTGATTTTCACTACCCCGCTCCCCCCCCCAAAAAAAACACGCACACACACAATTTAATTATTTAAGTAAAAAAAAACACGCACACACACACAATTTAATTATTTAAGTAAAAAAAAAAAACACGCACACACACACAATTTAATTATTTAAGTAAAAAAAAAACACGCACACACACACAATTTAATTATTTAAGTAAAAAAACACACACACACACAATTTAATTATTTAAGTAAAAAACACACACACACAATTTAATTATTTAAGTAAAAAAAACACGCACACACACAATTTAATTATTTAAGTAAAAAAAACACGCACACACACAATTTAATTATTTAAGTAAAAAAAAAACACGCACACACACACAATTTAATTATTTAAGTTAAAAAAAACACGCACACACACACACAATTTAATTATTTAAGTAAAAAAAAAACACGCACATACACACAATTTAATTATTTAAGTAAAAAAACACGCACACACACAATTTAATTATTTAAGTAAAAAAAAAACACGCACACACACACACAATTTAATTATTTAAGTAAAAAAACACACACACACACAATTTAATTATTTAAGTAAAAAAAAACACACACACAATTTAATTATTTAAGTAAAAAAAACACACACACACAATTTAATTATTTAAGTAAAAAAAAACTGGTTGTATAGTCTTTAAACGCTATTGGGATACATGATCAGCCTGAAATAGCTGATAAATTTATGCAATTTTTATATGCAAAACTAATTTCGCAGTCTAAATTCTGAAATAATTGATTTTTTTTTTATTCTAACACGTAATCACCTAAATAAAAAGAAAGATCTCAATTTGGTGGGAGTGGGATTTCACTGAAGGTGATCCTCTACAAATTTATCAACAATTATTTCATTATAACATTTTTAAATATTCTTTAAAATCCTTCAGCATGCTTTAAAAATCATATATAAATTGTAGACTGTATTATGAATGTTGCTTAGCGCAACAGTATTTATCTAAAATAATCTTCATTTTCCCCAAAACATGATTTCCATTTCATAGAGAACGTCTTTATTACTGCGAGAAGGCAACAGAAAACTAAAATAAAAAAAATAAAAAAAATTAAAAACACAAATATTTGGGAACTAATATGTTCAATAGAGCCCAGAGTTAACGTTTTCAATACAAGCATTTTTACTTAAAGAATTCTTTGTTTGGCCTTTTCTTTTTGTTTTGGATCCCACCCTAAAATTTGGCATTTTTTATGCCCTTTTTTTCATAAAAATTTGCCTTCAAATATTTATTTTTGTCTGATAAAAGAAAACATTAACTTGATGATTGAATGGATTTCTGGTATTCACTTCTTTGAAAAAAGTTTCAGGTGCAACTTAAGGAAGTAGGTCCAGCAGACGAGCCTCATTCTGAAATTCAGAAAATTTAGCTGTGAAGCTACTGAAAAGTAACCCTTTTTATTGAAGATGGATATTAATATTTTAAAAGTTAATTTCTTAATTTTACTTAAAAACAAAATGTAAACTATATATGTTTACATTTTGTTTTTAACTAAAATTAAGAAATTAATTTTTAAAATATTGTTGATATTCATGTTCATTCAAAAGGGTCACTTTTCGGTAGCTTCACCGGTTGTTAACCTAAATTTTTCGAATGTCAGAACGAGGCTCATCTGCTGGACCTACTTTCTTTATTTCTTTTTTGCTTCACCGCTGTTTGTTTTTATTTATTTATTTTTTATCTGTTTTCCTTTTTACGTTGACTTATGTTGCAATCATTTATGGGTAATTCTTTTTTGGCACGCCAGGACGCCAGCTCACCAAAAAGTACACCACGAGCCAAATTTCACTCCGTCCTAAAAGCAACTTTCTACAGAAAAAAAACCCCAACATATTTTTACATTTTATCTCGGGAATAAAGAAAATTATATATTAAAAACCACGTTTATTATTTTTAAATCCAACAATGGAGTTAAAGTCAATGTTTTCGATTGTAAAACAAAACTATTTTTTATAAATCTCTGTTATTTTTTCTAAGGAATAAAATGGAATAAAGTTTATTTTTGCAAGAATGTTTAGACATTTACCTAGCAAATAAGCATAAAAATATACAGGGAAACCCCCGTTTATTATTTTTAAAATTCGAAAGTATATACCAGGTATGAAGTTGTTTTTTTTTTCTTTAACGAAACTGACTTCATACCCGGTGTATCATTTTGATTGTTTTTTTTTTTAAATAATAAATGCGGTTTTTCATATATATTTTTATGCTTATTCGCTAGGTAAATGTTTAAACATTCTTGTAAAAATAAACTTTATTCAATTTTATTCTTTAGAAAAATTAATTCATCAGTACGCCAAACAGAGATTTATCAAAAAAAAAAAAAAGTTTTGTTTTAAAATCAAAAACATTGACTTCAACTCCATTGTTGGATATTAAAAATAATAAACGCGGTTTTTAATATAATATTTTATATTTATTCACGAGATAAAATGTAAAAGTAAGTTGTTTGTCTGTAGAAAGTTATTTTTTGGACGAAATGAAATTTGGCGTGTGTTGTACTTTTTGGCGAGCTGGCGTCCTGGCGTGCCAAAAAAGAATTACTGATTATTCATTCATTTTCACTTCTTGGTACTTGTGCATTTAACGAACCAGACGTAACTCAGTATTTGCTCGGCTTTGTCCGGTGCATGATGACGTCAACAGCCAGATAAAACCGAGCATTGGCGATAAAATATAAACAACGCTACAATGAAATTGTAGAAACATAAAAAATTAAATAAGTAAAAAGCAAAAACCTACCGTTCATTTATGTTTTTTTTTTATTATTGTTTGAAATTGTTTTCTGTTTTCAAAATAAATACATATAAAACAAGTTTTTTGTTAAATAATAGGAAACTTTTTTTTTGTCTGAACTGTTTTTTTTTTTTCAATTTTTAACGTAAAAAACCATATTGTCTATGTCTTAAACACGTAAAAGTTATTATTATTATTATTATTATTTTTTTTTTTTTTTTTTTGCAACTCTTTATGCCAAATAAATGGAAAAGCCTAAAAAAAGGGCAATAAAAAGCATTTGGGGGCGCAGGAACAAGGATTATTTGTACATTTTTTTTCGCCAGAAACAAGGATTTTTTTTTTAATTTATTAGTGGAAGGAGGGTTTTGGCGTTCCTATTCGGTACAGTGACCAAGAAACCCTCCTTTTCGGCGGGGGTCGTATCCACCGAAGACCCAGACCACCACCAGAAGTCTGCCGACGTTGTGTTTTCTGCGGTTAAAAACGGACTCGTCGATTTCTACCGTATGGCCTGGGCCTCCAATCTGCTGAGGATTCCTAAGAAAATAGTCCCTGCATATATCACGCAGGAAAATTTTCCAATCCACGATTGTGTGGCGAGAACGTAACCCACATTCGCGATGGAGATTTTTTGTAGATGCCATCTCGAACGCCCATAAGTATATTATTTTTATTATACATGCGATGGTTAGTCGGGATTTTGAGAAGAAGGTCCCAATCCTAATGGAGGTCCATCGACGACATGTTACACTTCTAAACCTCCAATCGTAACCGTCGGAAAGGCTTGTTCTCTTTACAAGTACACAATCCTGGCCAAAATGTAAACACCTTTTCTCTTCTGCCAACAATTTCCGTTGCTGGCAAAAGTTTAGTGCAGCCTCTGGGGTCTGGAGCTGCTGGTGCTGGTCCGCAAGAGGTTTGTAATATTCATTATTATTTCGTCAGTTATCTTTTTAAAACAAATTTTTTTTTAACTCTCTTCAAATAAGCGTTTCTTGAGTTGTGACACTCTTCCAATTGATAGCGAAATTGTCGTCTGCTTAATCGGCAACGCTCGGTTTTATCCGGCTGTTGACGTCATGCGCCGGAAAAGCCGAGCAAATGCTGAGTTACGTCTGGTTTGTTAAATGCACAAGTACCCACTTCCTCGTTATTTTCACTTTTTCGTTATGTTTATAGTAATAAATGTTCGAAATTTCTTTGAATTTTGTCTTTCTTTAATTCTTTGAATAATGTGTGTGTGTGTGTGTGTGTTTTATCTTAACTTGCTTTTATATTTCACCATTTCGTTTTTTTTAGTAATAAATGCTTCTCTACATTAAAAAGCGACCTTGTGTCTGACTCTGCCCTCGTGGAGAGACAAGTAAATAGGAAGTAATATCGCGGCTAAAAACGTTTTTCGACCCAAATAAAAGCATTACAATACATTTAAACCTTGAAGAATTTCCGCCATGATGCGCCCTTGTGTTCTAAGTTAACATCTAGCCAGTATTTGTCTGTCAAATTTTAAAAAAAGAAAAAGAAAAAAGCGCTTTAAAATAGTAAAAAAACACTCAAGCTTTTTTCGTTTGTTGTCATTTTTTTTAAGGGGGTTTGAGACGCCCCTATTATCCTGAAGAACCAGCTATGTAAACACTTTGCAATATATTTCAATAATTATTTACAAAAGATTTTCTTTACAATCAATTTTTATTTAAAATTAAGAAATTGTTTTCTGAAATACTTTGTTCATATATGTTTACATTTTTTTTTTGTTTTTAAGTAAAATTAAGAAATTAATGTTAAAAATATTGTTGATATCCATCTTCATTCAAAAAGGTTACTCTTCGGTAGCTTCTTCACCGGTTGTTCAATGAAATGATAAATAAATAACGAAATTTATCAATTATTATATTTTTTAGAAGATTTTAAAAACCGCCTTGTTTTCATTGTTTACGTCAAAACGTGTGGCTCCAATTTTCCCTCTTTTGGGGGAATTTTTTTTTTTTTTTTTTAAATTCATCGGTTTTACGGAGAGTAAAACAAACAAACAAAAAAGATTTTTAGAGAATCTTTCTCCTTCAGAATGCTACAAAAATTACAATAAATCAATTTTATTTTACAAGTTTTTACTGTTAATATTTGTAGGGGGGGGTCGAAATATGCGCTTTTATTAAGTTTTGCTATTAATCAACCGAATTCGCCTAAAATCTTCAACGAGATTAATTCATTTAGAGTTAAATTTATCGGTACTTGTGCAATTATTGAACCGTGCTGAAATAATAACGTTATTTCGACAGCCATTCTTACCATGGGGAGAGGAGGGTGTTTTTTTTGTTTTTTTTTTAACTATTCTGTACTTTCAGTTAACAAATTAATCATAATAATAATAAAAATATCGTAAAACTTTTATTTAACTCGAAAATACTATTTAAAAATAGCACGGTTCAATAAGTGCACAAGAAGCACCTATTCAAATAACGGACATTTTCTTTTTAAAATTGCTTTCCACCTCGATGTGAAATTTTTGAAGATTAATAAAAACATATTTACTAAAAGGTTAAATAATTCAAGTAATATCTTACTTACTTTAATTGAATCTGAGCAGGACAAATGACTTGTCAGGTTTTGAAGTATTCAGTGCATGCGTTATCAAGCCAAAGGTTTTACGTCCCACCACCTCCCCCCCCTCTCTCTCTCTCTCTGCCCGTTCTCATTTCGTTCTCCCACGCCCTAATTTATCACCGGTAAGTTGTTGTTGTTGTTGTTATAACCCCCCCCCCGATCATTTAAATATATTTTTTTATATTATGATATGGCAATGTATAGTTTTAGCGGCGTAAATTATTTGACAGACAAAAAAATGATTTTTTATATACATAAAACATTATTAGACCAAAAAGGCTGAGATAAAACCCGAAAAAATTTGATTTTTATTTTCTCATCATCATTTTTATTAGACGACAATCGAGGCCGCCATATTGTTTTTTTTGTTTGTTTTTTTTTAAATTAGGCCTTTCTAACGTTTGACAGATTGGCCTTTTAAAGGCTAAATTTGACCTATTTTACGCTCTTTCATTACAAAAATTGCGGCCAAAACAGTTCCAAGAGCTTAAAAAGGTCAAATTTGGCCTTTAAAAGGCCAATTTGTCACACCATTGAAAGGCTAAATTTTAAAACAATATGGCGGCCTTGATTGTTGTACAGTTGGTCTAATAAAAACGATGAAAAAATAATAAAAATGAATTTTTTTCTGGTTTTATTCCAGCCTTTGGGTCTAATAATGTTTTATATAAAAAAAAAAAAAGTTTTTATAACTTTTTGTCCGTCAAATAATTCACGCTGCAAAACTACATATTTGCCCCATTGTTTTTACCATGAAAACTTCATTTATCGACTACAAAATCTCGCCCCAATTCTGTAGAAGCTTCGAATTTCCTGTTAAAATCACAGAGAAAAATCTTTGGGATACGTTGCAGAGAAGCAAACAAACGAAAACGTGTACAAATAAAATAAAAATAAAAATGAATAAAAAAAATAATAAAAATACAACTAATAAATGTTACCTGGTATTCTGCTAGTATATATTTCCACCTATCTCATTCAATTCAATCGTGGGCAACGTCAGGTGTTCTGCTAGTATATATTTAAACCTATCTCATTCAATTCAATCGTGGGCAACGTCAGGTGTTCTGCTAGTATATATTTAAACCTATCTCATTCAATTCAATCGTGGGCAACGTCAGGTGTTCTGCTAGTATATATTTCCACCTATCTCATTCAATTCAATCGTGGGCAACGTCAGGTGTTCTGCTAGTATATATTTCCACCTATCTCATTCAATTCAATCGTGGGCAACGTCAGGTGTTCTGCTAGTATATATTTCCACCTATCTCATTCAATTCAATCGTGGGCAACGTCAGGTGTTCTGCTAGTATATATTTCCACCTATCTCATTCAATTCAATCGTGGGCAACGTCAGGTGTTCTGCTAGTATATATTTCCACCTATCTCATTCAATTCAATCGTGGGCAACGTCAGGTGTTCTGCTAGTATATATTTCCACCTATCTCATTCAATTCAATCGTGGGCAACGTCAGGTGTTCTGCTAGTATATATTTCCACCTATCTCATTCAATTCAATCGTGGGCAACGTCAGGTGTTCTGCTAGTATATATTTCCACCTATCTCATTCAATTCAATCGCTACCGGATATCTGTTAGTATATATTTCAACCTATCTTATTCAATTTCGGGCTTCGCCCAGGATTGGATGTAATAGGTGGAAATATATATTAGCAGAATACCTGGCGTCACCCGAAATTGGATGAAATAGGTAGAAATATATACTAGCCAAATACCTGGCATCAACCAGGATTGGATGAGATAGGTGGATATATATACTAGCAGAATACCCAGTGTCATCCTGGATTGGATGAGATAGGGGGAAATATATACTAGCAGAATACCCGACATCACCCGAGTTTGGATGAGATAGGTAGAAATATATACTAGCAGAATAGCCGGCACTGCCCTAGATTGTATGAGATAGGTGGAAATGTATACTAGCAGAATGCCCAGCGTCGCTCAGGATTGCGTGAAATATATACTAGGAACATACCCGGCATATATATTATTCCTTAATTGGAATTCGTTTTTTGAGATGAGCATTATATATATTAATTTATTTTTATTTCGGACTATTATTCTCATCTTTATTAGTTGTTATTTTTCATCTTTTATTGGTTTGTTTATTCACAACGTTTCGGCCAACTATTCTTCTGGCCTTCGTCAGGTGGTAACCGTGACGGATAGGAACTTTGAATCTCCTAACTGCATTCTCAGCCATCACTGCCATCCGTAGTTGTTGTCGTCTCACCACATTTTGACCAATTAACCTCTGGCACGCTTTGGGTGGGATTGAAACCGCTATCTTCAGACAATGTTCATCTGGAACTGTAGAGATTCAACGTCTCTATCAACTGCGCCACGGGCCCCGAAGGGCGATCAAGGTTGGATTCTTTGATCTTATAAATCCACGTTTATTTATTATCTGATCTTCCATAGTCGGGTCCGTACCGATTGGTATATATATTATTCTTTAATTGGAATTCGTTTTTTGAGATGAGCATTATATATATTAATTTATTTTTATTTCGGACTATTATTCTCATCTTTATTAGTTGTTATTTTTCATCTTTTATTGGTTTGTTTATTCACAACGTTTCGGCCAACTATTCTTCTGGCCTTCGTCAGGTGGTAACCGTGACGGATAGGAACTTCGAATCTCCTAACTGCATTCTCAGCCATCACTGCCATCCGTAGTTGTTGTCGTCTCACCACATTTGCCAAACATTTTTAAAACGGTTAGAAACGCTTAGCAATATTATCGGCTGTTGATATCATATTTTGGGGAAAGCAGAGCGAATCCTGAATTACGTCTGGATCAAACTACTAGTCGGAAAAGAGAAGACGAATTTGGTGTTCTTTTTAAGATTTGCTTTGAAAAGGTCTCACTGTTAAATTTTTACTGAATCAATTAAGTATTATATTTTTTATATTTTTAAGGCTACAAACATTCAAAACTAAATAAATACAGACTAAGGTAGACTAGTACAATGCACACTCCCTCCTTGTACTTTTTTCTTTTCGTTCTTTTTAAATATTTTTCAATGGATTATTATCGATTGGATACTAATCTACCATATTATATATAATTTAAAAAATATATATTTATAAGGGATGCTCAGTTTCTAGTAAGTCGATCCTCCATATTGGAACCACTCGATGAGAACATGAACACCCTTTATATATAAAGGATATTTGTATTTAAAAATCTAACGATATAAAGACCCTTATTATCCAATGCATTCTGTATTGTTTTCCTTGGTCGCCATATTTCTTTTCACGTGCACCTGCATTCAATTGTAAAAACAATACGAAATACATTGGATAATATCATTGTCTTTAAATAATTAAATGAAAATACCTTTATATATATGTTCAATATGGGGGACCGATTACAAAACGTTGTATTAGAAAATGAGCACCCCTTACAAATATTGTTTTATATATATATATATATATATATATATATATATATATATATATATATATATATATATATATATAGCGTTGTCTGGGTGTTTGGAGGTGTGTTGCAGAATAAAAAAAAAAACGTGGTAGTGGGCAGGCAGGCTCGAACCTGTACCACAAAGGAGGAAAAAATGTGAAAAAAAAAAACATGACGTCCTTGCTGTTGCATTCATCGCCAAACCAAAAGTGACGAATGTTTAAATTAAGGCTAGTCAATCGAAAGGCAGTACGACTTTCGAAAATATCAGCACAAAAAGCGACCCCTCTCCATAGAAAACTGCCTAGTTGAGCATTAAAGAATTAATGTTTTTAGCCAAGTTTTCGATATTTGTCGTCTGAAGGGTCGAGCTTCAAAACAATACCAATCTCGTGAAAATCCGTCGTTCTGGCAAAAGTTTTAGGCAGACATACTATCATACATACATTTGAACAGACAGGTAAGATTTAGATTATAGACTAGCGGGGGATACCTGGCGTTGCCCGGGTATTTGGAGGTGTGAACAAGAACAATAAAAAATCGTTGCCCGGGTGTTTGTGTCGGGGGGGGGTTAAAATAAAAAAAAAGTTTTGGTAGTTAAGTATGAAAGATCGAACACGAAGCCTTGAGGCGAAGTTGAAAATTAAAGTGTGAAAAAAAAAACATGCGACGTTAATCACTGGGCCACCAAGAAATAGTAACATAAACATGTTTAAATTTATTTAAGTATTAAAAATTGGCAGGTGCTTGTACTTAATGACTTAATGAGGTCAACTTTCAATACGGGGGAGTATTTTATTTACTTCAGGGAAGCATTTTTATTTTTTTTTGTTTCCCCAAGATGTTGGGGGGGGGGACCAGCTCCCCATAAAAAGGGGATTGTCCAAATTAAGGAGAAACTCTGTATTGATCAAAGCTGATTATTTTTGGACGTTCCCGGCGATCGCACTGGGAACGATGTCTTAAGCTTCATTTTGCTTTTATTATACAAAAAAGCCCAATCCATATGCAGTGAACGAAAAATGTGGAATATTTATCTTTTCGAACTTGGGCAAATTAAATAGACAGGAGACCCCCATTGTTAACTCGTAGATGTTATCATTTAGACATGATATAAAAAGTTTAAGAATGGTGTGAAAAAAGCCTTTCTCGGACATACACAAAAAGCGAACATACATACATACACACATTTTCGCTTTTATATATATAGGGGTTACCCAGAATTGCCCGGGTGTTTGGAGGTGTGCGTGATTTTGGGTAAATCAAAACAAAAGAATAATAAAAAATCGTTGCCCCGGTGTTTGTGTCGGAGGGGGGGGTAAAACTTTAAAAAATGTTTTGGTAGGTAAGTATGAAGGATCGAACCAGCAGCCTTGAGGCGAAGTTAGAAATTAAAGTGTGAAAAAAAATGTGCGATGTTCACGACTGGGTCACCAAGAAATAGTAACGGAAACATATTTGAATTTATTTAAGCATTAAGAATTGGAAGGCGCCCATACTTAATGACTTAATGAGGTCAACTTTCACTGTGGGGCAGTATTTTATTTACTGCGGGGCAGCTTTTTAAAAAATTTTTTTGTTTCCCCAAGATGTTACCTCATAAAAAGGGGATTGTCCAAATTGAATAGCAATTGTCTGATATAAGGAGAAACTCCGCATTGATCAAAGCTTTTGGACGTTCCTGGCGCGATCGCCGGGAATGATGTCTTAAGCTTTATTTCGCTTTTATTATACGAAAAAGCCCAATCCACACGCGGTGATTGAAAAATGTGGAATATTTAGCTTTTAAAACTCACCCAAATTAAATAGACAGGCGGACCCGGTTGTTAACTCGTAGATATTATCATTTAGGTATGATATAAAAAGTTTTAAGAAGTAGTGAGCCGACTGATCGCTTCTCGGAAAAAAGCCTTTCTAGGACATACACAAAAAGCGAACATACATACACACACACACACACACACATTTTCACTTTTATATATATATAGACTAGCGGGGCAGGGGTACCGCGAGTCTGTTGACTTCTTTATTTATACGAAAAAGCTTAATGCACATGCGGCGATCGAAAATTGTTGAATATTTACCTTTTGAAAGTCGGGCAAATTAAATAGACAGGCGACCCCGGTTGTTAACTCGTAGATATTATCATTTAGGCATGATACAAAAAGTTTTAAGGAGTTGTGAGGCAACCGATCGGTTCTCAGAAAAAAGCCTTTCTTGGACATACATGAAAACGCACACACACACACACAAACATTTTCGCTTTAATATTTATAGATGGTAAATTATTGTCCAATCGATAATTTGTTGGAAAAAAGACAGAAAAAAATAAGAGCATTGTATAGGTCTACCCTAGTTTGTGTGTGTGTGTGTGTGTGTGTGTGTGTTATGTTAACACACAATATTTTTTAAAATATCAGGAAATAAAAATTGATATTTAACGATGGATGTCTTGTCAAACGAATCTTATAAAAAGAAAAGTAGAAATTGTGGAATTATAAATTTGAAGTATTTTTACATGTTTTTAAAATGTTTGGAACATATGACCCCCTTCGTTTACTACTCTCCCCTTTCCCGACCACCAAACAAAAATGCTTACGATTATATATCTCGTCGACCACTATGTGGCCAAGAAGTGAGTGCTCATTTTACATTAAATTTAAGAAAGTGAATAGACCGATTCATACCATCAAAAAAATTCCAACAAAAACCTAACAGCCAGCCATGGTTCTCCCCTGAATGTGCTGCTGCCATCGCGCACAGAAATAACTTTTTCCATAGCTACCAACGTAATAGATGTACTGAGACTAAAGCTGCTTTCAGGACTGCCAGTAACCACTGTAAAAGAGTAATAAAACATGCAAGAGAGCTATATGCTCAGTCTGTTAAACCAAAGTAGCTGAGCAGCGGCTTGGCTCCCACCAGTTCTGGCAAATAACAAACAGGATCTTGAACAGAAGTGTGCGTTCTATCCCAACTATCATCAATGGACCTGAGATCATCTCGTCAGCATCAGACAAGGCCAGACTATTTGTCAAGAACTTTGCAGCTAATTCTACCCTATGCGACAATGACCATTAACTCCCCGTAATCCTCCTATGACAAACAACACGCTATGCAACATACAAATATCTGTGCATGAGGTCGCCAAGCTAATCAAGAACCTTGATTCCAGTAAAGCAACTGGCCCTGATGGCATTCCAGTTATAGTGCTGAAAAAGCTCCAACCAGAACTTGCCCCCATACTTACAAAACTGTTTAAGCGTTGCCTTAAGGAGAAATGCTTTCCAACACCCTGGAAAACCTCATCAGTATGCCCTGTATTTAAGAATTCAGGTGAAAAGTCATCTCCCTCTCAGTACAGACCAAAAAGTCTCCTGTGTGTCATAAGTAAGTTGTTGGAATCCATATTAAATAAAGAAATAGTCAACCACCTCAACAGAAACAACCTTCTTAGTGACACGCAATATGGTTTCCGCTCTACAAGATCTACAGCAGATGTGCTAACGGTTATATCACACAGAATTAGTGAATCTCTTGACAAAGGTTTCCTTTCCAGGGCAATTGCTCTTGACATATCGAAGGCTTCTGATAAGGTATGGCATAAGGGCCTACTTCACAAGATTTCCAGCTACGGTATTACTGGAAATGTTTTCTCAATCATTAAATCATTTCTCTCCGATAGGTTCATAAGAGTAGTGGTTGATGGGCAGAAATCAGAGGCCCACAGTATTAATGCTGGAGTCCCTCAGGGGTCCATCCTGGGTCCAACTCTCTTTCTGATCTACATCAAAGATCTCCCAAAACACATACTTAAATCATTCATTGACATCTATGCTGATGACACGACCATCTATGGCAACAGATCAAAGGCCATAAATGACAAAGTTCTCTCTAATTCTCTCTCCTCTGATCTTGAGCATGTGGTACAATGGGGGAAGAGGTGACTGGTCACTTTTAATGCATCCAAAACCAAGCTTCTATCTTTACATCATCAATGCTCTAATCCCCATCTGGCATCAATTGAAATGGATGGCTCTCGTCTTGGAGAGGCTCCATGTTTTGACAAGCTTCTGGGTTTGACCTTTACTCCTGATCTAAAATGGAACACGTACATCAAATCTGTTGCCAGGGATGCTAGGAAAATGGTGGGATCCTTCTACCGCTCCAGAAGATATCTCACTACTGATGCAATTCTTTATCTTTATAAAATCCAAGTACGTCCAAGGATGGGTACTGCTGCCACATCTGGACAGGAGCTGCTAAAAACAGCCTATTCTGCATTGACAGAGTACAAAATAGACTTTGTGGTTTAGTGGGGGATGCCCTTTTCTCTTCCCTGCAACCTCTCTCCCACAGAAGAGACGTTGCAAGCCTGTCTTTGTTTTATCGCTATTTCCATGGCAAGTGCTCGTCTGAGCTCCAATCCCTCGTCCCCCCTCGCCAATCTTTCACGAGAAACACCCGTCTGGCTGAAACTACTGCCAATAATTTTCCCCACTCTTTATCTGTGCCTAAATCCAAGCGAAGATTCCATGAGCAAAGCTTCTTTCTTAGAACTGCACGCCAGTGGAATTCTCTGCCGCTTGCCTGTTTCCCACTTGACTACAACTTGGACGTCTTCAAGTTCAACATAAACAAATTCCTGACAAATCGCCCCCTTAAGTAAGACACTCTATCAAAACCCCCAATACTAATGATTACTACAATACTATCTCATTGATTACTGTACACGCAATAACTCTTATCCCTGAGTGGCCTTCGGGCCTTGATAAGTGGTGGTGACCCCCATGTAAAAAAAAAAAGTGAACCCTCACTCTAAAATGTTAAATTTGTATTAATTTTCACATTAACTTTTAAGACGGTTGAAACGTATTAGCCCCCCCCCCCCGCCCAATAGATTTTTATTTATTTTTAGAGTAAACTACGGCGGGTTAGGTCGTAAAATGCTACTAGTACTACTACCACCACTGCCACTGTTCTTTTTCTTCTTCTTCTTCTTCTTCTTCTTCTTCTTCTTCTTCTTCTTCTTATTATTATTATTATTATTATTATTATTATTGTTTGTTGTTGTTGTTGTTGATAATAATAATAATTATTATTATAATAATAAAATGTTATTAATAATAATAATAATAATTATTATTATTATTATTATTATATTATATATAGTAATGATAATAATATAATATTATTATTATAATAATAATAATAAAAATAAAATATCATTATTATTATTAATAATAATAATAATAATAATAATAATAATAATAATAATAATAATAATAATAATAACAACAACAACTTACATTTTATGAGAAGGTGAGTAAATGCAATGATGGAGAGATTTAGAGAGAGATTTGGAGAGAGAGAGAGAGAGAGAGAGAGAGAGAGAGAGAGAGAGAGAGCAGTGACGTAGAAAAAAAAACTCGTTTGGTTTAATGGCACATGCGCCGACTATTCCGATCTGAGAACAAAGCCTTTGTCTAGCTCAGCAAACTCATGAGGTCAGAAGGCTAGAATTATAGACTTAAATTTAACAACGATAACAATAAACTGTTAATCAACCGAATAGTAAGCAAAAATAAAATATAACAATTGTGTTTACAATGAGAAATAATGACAAACCTGTCAGAGGAGAGGGAGAAATCCAGTAAAAAAAAAAAAATCTCAGTTTTGATGATGACGAAATGCGTTATTTGACCTTGACGAGATTCACTTAATTCTGCCCTTAAAAAACAAAACACCGCACACACACACACACACACACACACACACACACACACACACACACACACACACACACACACACACACGCGCGCGCGCGCGCGCGCACGCGCGCGCGCGCGCGCGCACGCACGCATGTGCGTTACCCTTAAAACATCAACGAATGATTCCAACAAACAAGTCAACGAAAGACGATTCAATAAATGTAAGTATAATATTACTGGAATTATTTCACCTTTTTGTAAATATGTTTTTTATTAATTTTCAAAAGGTATCACATCGAGGTCGGCAGCAATTTTTTAATTGACATTAGATATATTGAATTCTTTAAAAATATATTTAAAAATTAATTTAATCTCTTGGAAGATTTTAGGCGAATTTGGTAAATTATAGCGAAACTTTCTTCTCGTGTTGAAACTTTAACTTTTTCAAATAAGTAAATATCAGAAATCCAATTGACCACCGAGTTAATGTTTTCTTTTAAATAAATTTCTGAAGCTAAATTTTTCAGAAAAAAAGGCCTAAACAGGTCAAATTAAAAACTGAAGCTATACTTTTAGAAGCAAAAAAGCAAAAACAAACAAAAAAGGCCAAAAAAAGAAGAAGTTTTAAAGGAAAAATGGCTGTATTGAAAATGTTAACTCTGTTGCTATATTGAAGCTGTTAGCTCACAAATATTAGCATCTTTTATTTTTTTTTTAGTTTCGTATTGTTTTCTTAGCAGTGCTGCTGAAGTAAAGACGTTCTCTATGAAATTGAAATCATGCTTTTGGGGCGAATTAAAATTAGTTTAGATAAATACCTTTGCGCTAATGAACATTAATAATACATTCTACAGATTATATATTATTTTTAAAGTCTGCCCGAGGACTTTAATAATATTTGAAAATGTTCTTCTATATATGATATAAACGTCATAGTCCCCCCCACTGCGCCAAAATACTGTAGGCTTACAAAAACAGATGGCACATACAAATTTAGTGCCTAAACTATTAACCACTATCTCATGTAACTATCAAACGACATTTTAGACATATGCATTCTTTATAACAAAACCCTATTGGCCAAGATCAAAGTGTAGTATCTGTTCCGACAGATACTGCAAGCTATGACTAGCAAAGACCAGATGTGGGGGCAACCCCACATGCCTGACCTTTAACCAGCTCCCATTTCCCACCTCTCGGGAGCTGGTCCCCTTTTTCCCTTCCCCCTCCCTTCACTCCTCACATTAAAAATCGGCCTTGTGCCTAATTTGCTCAGTGGGGGAGCAAATAAATACCATCTGTTCCGGCAGATGCTGCACTTAAGATTATTTGTACCAGTCAATGGAGGGGAAACCCTCTATACTGGGACAATTATTATTTTTGATAACCAGAGTGCCCCCTTTTTGCCTACTTTTAGGGGAGCTGGTTTTTACCTCACATTAAAAACGGCCTTGTGCCTAATTTGCTCAGTGGGGGAGCAAATAAATACCATCTGTTCCGGCAGATACTGCAAGCTATGACTGGCTATGACTAGCTATGACTAGCAAAGACCGGATGTGGGGGCAACTCCACATGCCTGACCATTAACCAGCTCCCATTTCCCACCTCTTGGGAGCTGGTCCCCTTTTTCCCTTCCCCCTCCCTTCACTCCTCACATAAAAATTGGCCTTGTGCCTAATTTGCTCGGTGGGGGAGCAAATAAATACCATCTGTTCCGGCAGATGCTGCAAGCGATGACTAGCAAAGACCAGATGTGGGGGCAACCCCACATGCCTGACCTTTAACCAGCTCCCATTTCCCACCTCTCGGGAGCTGGTCCCCTTTTTCCCTTCCCCCTCCCTTCACTCCTCACATTAAAAATCGGCCTTGTGCCTAATTTGCTCGGTGGGGGAGCAAATAAATACCATCTGTTCTCCAGATGCGGCACTTCCAGAAATCCTTCACGACTGAGACAATTTTTATTTTTGTACCTTTTCTCCACGTTAAAAAACCACCCTGGTGTCTAACTCTGTCCTGTGGGGAGGCATTGTAAATAGGTACAAAACCCTAAGTTTAATCCTAAGAGTGACATCATCACCATTGCAATCACCTACACCTACTCCCTAATTACTAAGTCCTTCCAAGATTCCCATGCCACACTGTGTAAATTTACACACAGGATAGTTATATTGACACATCCATCTTCCTAACTGATCTGTAAACTCATAGACATAGCAGTCGCCTTCCATTCCTCGAAACAAAATATAATAAGGTCTCCCCAGATGTGTTCCTACCTTTCTGATTGGCTGATACGTGACATTCTCCTGTTCCAGAATGAAACTAATCTCAGTATTAAATGAACACTTCAAAAACTTTAAATTATTGTCCTTGCTTAAACACGCAATTTATGTGAACTGTTAAACGGTTCGTGTCAGCACATTACTTACGGAACTAAAAAAAAACACCTAATAAACAATACAAGTTCTATAATGGATTAACCCTTACTCCCTCCGAAAAAAACAAAACAAAACAAAAACAAGAAAGAAAACATAAAAATATTTCTGTGAACAACTCGTGATAACTTTGTTCTTTTTTAATCACCTAAAAAGCATTCAAAACAATACAAAAAATATGATCCACTTTTCTTTTCTTTTTCGTTTTTTTTTTTTGGGGGGGGGTGAAATTGCATATTTATAAATGGCCGACAATGTGTTTCCTTATTTTCGTTACAAAAACTCAATGAATTTAGCTTGTCACAACTTACATTCTCACACTTACCCTCCCTATCTTAAGTCATCATACGCCTTGCGATAAATACAAATAACATTTTGTGTTCTCCCCACTCCAGTTTTCTCAGGTTTTTTTTATCTAATTGAAACAGTTTTTTTTTGTTTTTTTTTCCTTTTTATTTGTCTTTTGGTACTCATACATATGATGATCCAGACGTAACTCAGCGTTCGCTTGGATTTCCTAGACAACAGCCAGATAATTACCGATGGAATAATAACGCTACATACCCTACGTGCAGTGATTTTCAACTTGAACGCCCCAGCATAGTATAAATATCCCCAACCTCTCCATGTTAAGAATGACTTTCAGAATACTCTCACAAATCACTCTATGTTAAGAACGGTTTTCGAGGTTAGGGATGTTTAATCTGAAAGCCGTTCTTAACATTGGGCGGTTGAAGGTGTTTATAATATGCTGGGGCAGGTTGTAAAAAATTACCCATTTATTTGTAATATATTTGCTTTTTTACCATTTCTTCATACGTAATAACTAGTCGGAAAAGAGAAGACAAATTGGGAATGTTTAGAAACACCTTCTCTTTAAACATTTATTAAAAATTATTTTTTTTTTGCTTTTTTCTGTTGATTTTACTGCATTTAAAATTTTTCTTTTTTTCTTTTACGTAGCGTTGTTACTATTACATCGGCAACTTTTGGCATTATCCAGCTGTTGAAGTTATGTTCTGGGGTAAATAGATGCTGAATCATGTCTGGATCAATATCTGCATGTGTACCGTTTTTTTTTTTATTTTGGGGAGACTTGCTGTCACTCAGACTCCAGAGAACACCATAAGTTGTTATCAAAGAGAAAACTTTGATGATAGCCTGTATGACTACTAGTGAGTAAACAACAATAATATTAACATATTCTACTCTAAGCAGACGAAAAATACTAAATTTAGATTCATCATCATTATAAAAAATTTAAAACAACTCATTTACTAATAAGCAATAACTCGACATCTGACGACAATTTACTAAAAAATAGCATTTCTGTGTATATTTTTAAATGTCCTATAGGAGAATGCGTCTCCAAAAACAACTCGTACATCGGCATGACTAGAACCAGTATATTTCACTTGTCTTCCCATAACAGCTCCATCACCAACACCTTGTAGCACATGACATCCCAAAAACGAATTTAGAAACATATCAATAAAAAACACCGCCATTTTAGCCATCTCACATTGTAACCTGCGCCTCTTAATCATTGAAGCCCTACTCATTCGCATAAATAAACCAACCATCAATCAGGCTCAATATGAGGGGGAGGCCACGCTTAAGTGCTTTAAATAATTTTGATTGACTTTTAAATACATTCACCAAACGCAATTTTTAATTCATCACTCACCTGAAGGCGACTCCTAGAAGTGAAAAAAATATTATTATGAAATGAAAAAACTTCATTTGTTTTTTGGGTATTTTATGAAGAAAATATACTTTGAAACAGTGGTGGATCACTTTCCTATATTAATTTAATGTGAAATGAGCACCCAATTTATGGCCTATTTTTCAGGGTGGGGGCTGGTAATTTTTATAAGGGGGTTTATTTAGTCGTTGTGGTAGACCAACATAAAACCAACCAACAGGCAATAATTGCTGTCGATATTTGTAAAATCTTACTTTGGTTCCCAACTTAACATTTTCCTCTCAAATGACGACTTATAAAGGTTTTCGGTTATGCTGAAAACGAATATCGCATTTTAAATTTCCACAAATAAGTAGTTTTCCGGATATTAAGCAATGTAACTGTTACATGTTATAAGGTTGTAAATGTTATAAATGGTGGCTAAAATACATTACAACACAAAATTTATCGGGATAGGTAGAAGAGGAACTTATCTTGACTTTATAACGTTTTTATTTGTTGGCTTCTCTTAACAGAACTCACCAAAACGATGAATTGTTATTTTTCATTATTTTGAATGCTCCTAATTTCTTTTATTACAAATTATTTTTCTACTTCATTTTTTGATTCAGTGAAAAGTGAAATAATTGAAACCAAGTATTGCAGTAATTAAGAAAAAAAAAATACACGAAATAACTTTCATTTCATTTCTTAAGGATAGGATTCCATGTTTTCATGCTTAAATAAATTTCTGTTTTTTAATAAAACTTTGAGACGAGTTATTTTTACTCACAGAGGCCGATAAGTAACCAGTTAAGATTACCACAGCCTCAATTGTATGTCTTTTTTATGCTCGCTGCCCTCCCCATGTAAACATAGATTTTTGTTAAATGTTAAGCGGTAAATGTCAGCACGTTACTTATGGAATTTGACTTCAAATGGTTTGATTTTCAAATCATATTATTTTACCTTTAATTATAATAAAAGCCTTGAGATTTATTTTTTGTTATTAAAATATATAAAGAAAAGACAAATTTCATAATAATCTTTTTTTTTACATGGAAGTCACAACTTATCAAGGCCCGGAAGCCACTCGGGGATAAGGGTGATTGTGTGTACAGTAATCAATGGGATAGTATCGTAGTAATCGTTAGTATTGGAGATTTGATAAAGTGTCTTACTTAAGGGGGCTGTTCATCAGGAATTTGTTTATGTTGGATTTGTAGACATCTAGGTTGTAGTCAGGTGGGAAACAGGCAGATGGAAAAGAGTTCCACTGGCGTGCACTTCTAAGAAAGAAGCTTTGTCCATGGAATCTATGTTTTGATTTAGGCATAGATAAAGAGTGGGGCAAATTATTGAACGTGGTTTCAGCTAGACGGGTGTTTATCGTGAAAAATCGGCAAGGAGAGACCAGGGATTGGAGCTCAGACGAACACTTGCGATGGAAGTAACGATAAAACAGAGACAGCCTTGCTACGTTCTTATGTGGGAGAGAGGTTGAAAGGAAGAGAAAAGGGCATACCCCCCCACTAAGCCACGAAGTCTATTTTGTACTCTGTCAAGGCAGGATAGGCGTTTTTTAGCAGCTCCTGCCCAAATGTGGCAGCACTACTCCATCCTTGGACGCACTTGGCTTTTATATAGATAGAGAACTGCATCAGCAGTGAGATCTCTTCTAGAGCGGTAGACTGATGCTACCATTTTTCCAGCGACCTTGGCAATAGTCTTGATGTACGTGTTCCATTTCAGGTCAGGAGTAAAGGTCAATCCCATAAGCTTATTAAAACATGGAGCCTCCCCTAGACGAGAGCCATCTAGTTCAACTGATGGCAGGTGGGGATCAGAGCGTGATGTAATGATAGGAGCTTGGTTTTAGTTGCATTAAAAGTTACCAGCCACCTCTTCCCCCATTGTACCGTGCACTCTAGATCAGAGGAGAGAGAATCAGAGAAAACTTTATATAGAATTCAAACTCTTTCCGTCTTTTTTATGGAAAATTAAAATTAGTTGATTTATATTTTACAGATTTTGTCTATGTTATTATACATACGTTCGTCAAATTTAAGTGTTTATTATTATATATGTTATAAGTAAAAACATCAGATGTAGCTTAAAAACAGACTGCTCCAATGATAAAGAATTTAAAATTACCAGTAATTGTCTATATTTGTAAAATTTTAGTGCTTATTATTATTAGGTACGGGCAAAAATAGAGGGACCTAGTTTTGAAAGTCTATTTATCATAATTTTTTGTAGGTTTCTGACTACTTTTTGATTGTATTCGAAATATTAGAGACTAAAGTTAATTTCCTAAAGGAAAAAATATTTGTACACGTAAAAAAAAGTTATGAAAAATGTTTTCACTGCGAGCTAATTCATGTAAATTTTGAAGTTATATAAATTCATTATAAAAATCCTTTAAAAGATAAATATTAGTTTTCTGGGTCTATTTCAAAGATAATTAGTAAAGTAAAGTCCTAAGATATTGAATTAAATAAAAAAACACCTTGTTTGTGCAAAAGTAACTTAATTATCCCTCAAAAAGCAAGTAATTTTCCGTTCGCCAAAAACACAACAAACTAAAATTTTGTAAACACAATTATAAGGAGGCCCAAAATTTCAGCCAATCGAAACGCTGTTTCAAAATGAAGAGGGGTGTCAGATTTCTTTTTTTTTGTCCAGACGTGCATCCATACATTCCTATACTAGACGTTTGTACCAATTTTTATCATTTTTTAATTTATTTTTTATGTTCCTGTTTTTAAATAAATTTTTTTAATTATGGTTCGAGATTATATAAAAATTATGTTATGCCAAAAGTTTCACATTCTTGCGAGCAAGGAAATTATAAAAATCTTGCATATAAAAATTCTGAAAAATCTGTAATTTAAAAAGAAGTAGATATATTTTTCTATTATAATTTTTTGTGTGTGAAAATATTGAATAAACAATGCTTAATTCAATGGTAATATCGGTAGTTTGAGAAATTAATTTTTCTTTGAGTTATATTGAATTCATTAATACGGACTTTAGGGGGGTTCATAGTGTTCCTGGAAAACTTATATTTTTATTGTTACAAATTATGATGCTTTATTTATATATGTTGTCAGCTTACCAACCTGCGAAAACAAAAAACAAAAATTTGGGTTGGGTATCAGTATCGTGCAGAGAAATGTGCACATTTTTATCATGCGTTCATAGAACAGTGAATTACAGTGCATAATGTATGCCATTATATCTCGAAAACTACTTGTCTTTGCCAAAGTTAAAATAGATTGTCTTATTCAGCATATTCTAAAACCTATAGAAGTCGTCAGTTTGAAGGAAATAGTGTAGTTGGTGCGAAGGTACCTAAAAATAAATAATGTCTGAGCAGTGTGGAAAATGAGTCCTAAAAAGAAAACTGCATAAAAAACAACTTTATTAAAAAAACAAAAAACAACTTTATTAAAAAAGCAAAAAACAAAAGTCAATCTATGACCAATAAGTATATCCGTAGGCAATGTAATAAAGGGGAAATGTGTACTTTAGCAGCGAAAATTATGTGACATTCAAAGTAAAAAAAAATTGGCGTAAATGAAGTCAAATACAAACTGATTGAAAAGTAATGAAAATGATAATTTATCTGGACGTAATTCAGGCTTAGAGTGTAATAATGTGTTTTATATAAAAAGAAATATTTATGATTTCTAGAGTGAAAATATATATATTTTTTTGCCTGATCACTCCAATCTAGGCTTGGTGCCACTTTGATGTAGGGGGCTACTACAACTCTTTTATTAAGAGATTTGGCGGACATTTATGAAAGTATCCTCTCCTGTAAATACTACAATTTACATTCCCTTTTTTTCCTTTTTCATGTTAATCTCATCGATTACAAACTTAACTTTCAGATAAAAAAAAAGTAAAATTGAAAAAAAAAATATGACTTTTATTGTCGGAGATAAGTTTTCAATCATAAATTATTGGATGTAGGTAGATTTAATGTAATCTAATTAAAAAATACTATATCCTACTTTATTTTGAAAGTGCCTACCTTTATAAATTTCATTCGATATTTTAGAAACAAATAAATTGATAAAAACTGTGAATAATTAACTAATTGTTTTACGGATCTTTTTTTCTAAACAACCGAGAAAAACAGAAGAAAAAGCTAAATAAAACATTATGTAACTATGGTTAAAACCAAACTAAGATTTTATATGTTCATATATTCGTCTTGATCGTAATTGAACAGTACTTTGTAACTATCACCGCATTGTTACAATACATACTTAAATAATTCGTTGACATCTATGCTGATGACACGACCATCTACGGCAACACATCAAAGGCTGTAAATGACAAAGTTCTCTCTGATTCTCTCTCCTCTGATCTCGAGCGTGTGGTTCAGTGGGGGAAGATGTGGCTGGTTACCTTTAATGCATCCAAAACCAAACTCCTATCCTCACATCATCAACGCTCTGATCCCAGTCTGGCATCAATTGTGATGGATGGCTCTCGTCTGGGTGAGGCCCCGTGTTTGGACAAGCTTCTGGGTTTGACCTTTACTCCTGATCTGAAATGGAACACGTACATCAAGTCTGTTGTCAAGGTCCCTAGAAAGATGGTGGGATCCTTCTACCGCTCCAGAAGATATCTCACTACTGATGGTATTCTCTATCTATATAAAAGCCAAGTACGTCCAAGGATGGAATACTGTTGCCATATCTGGGCAGGAGCTGCTAAAAACAGCCTATCTTGCCTTGACAGAGTACAAAATAGACTTCGTGGCTTAGTGGGGTATGCCCTTTTCTCTACCCTGCAACCTCTCTCCCACAGAAGAGACGTTGCGAGCCTATCCTTGTTTTATCGTTATTTCCATGGCAGGTGCTCGTCTGAGCTCCAATCTCTGGTCCCCCCTCGCCAATGTTTCACGAAAAACACTGAATCCACTGTGAAAAATTTCCCCCACTCTATATCTGTGCCTAAATCCAAATGCGGATTCCATGAACAAAGCTTCTTTCTTAGAACTGCACGCCTGTGGAACTCTGTTCCGTCTGCCTGCTTCCCACCGAACTACAACTTGGATGTCTTCAAGTCCAATGTTAACAAATTCCTAATGAACCGCCCCCTTAAGTAAACACTTCATCAAATCTCCACACTAACGTAATGTACTTGCAATAACCTTTATCCCTGAGTGGCTTCCGGGCCTTGATAAGTGGTGATAACTGTGTAAAAAAAAAAATTTTTTTTTCTTTGATGGTCACAAAGTATGTGTTCAGTTTAATAGATTATCATAATTGAAAAATGAAAGGTAAGTTTGTATTCGATTAAATTAACGCAAATAAAGTGTAAATTGTGGAATTTAGAGGGATGGCCAATTTCCGAAACGTCCGCTAGAGATTCGTTCATATTTGCATCTCACAATTTTTGACAGTTGAACGAATGATATTTATTATGAAATCAAATCATTAAAGAAAGAAAGCTGAGCCGATCTATTTTTTAAATGTAGAATGTGTTACAAATGTTACTGTAACATGAACTGTTAAAAAGAAAAACAAAACAGAAATAGTTGTCACAGCTTTTTTTTTTTTTGTAAGTATTTTTTAGCGACTGGAAATATTGTTGATGCGTTTATTGTTTTGAAAAACTGTAGCATATCACTTAATGCTAAATCAAACGAAAAGTTGCTGTGCTTCCTAGGTAAATGTTATCATCTAATGTAAGTATCAATGGTTCGTTGTTTTTGCTGTTAATACTCGGTTATAGAGAACAGTCCTTAATCATTTTCTAAGAGATCAGTATATTTTAGCATCGCTTAGTTTAGGACGCTACAACCGGATATGATAAAAAGAAAGCTGTGAAGTAATTTTTTAATACACAATATGTAAATAATCCAAATAATGCGAAAAAGGCATGTGTTATTTTAAACTAAATGTTATGGTTAATTTTTTGTAAAAATTAGTCTTTAAGATAGAGGAAAAGTGAGGATAGTAAATTATAAATGATTTGAACCAATGCATGGCGATTCAGCAGCCACATTGATTTAGGGCTACGGTGTTCATTTTTTGTATGATTGTGTATAATCTGGAATAATAGAATTTCATTGTTGCAACCAATGAGAATAGGTGGAATGTTAACGGGGTGAAACCATTATTTTTAATAGTGAAGTGTAATGATAGTTGTATGTGTATGAGTGGTTAATCCAGTTAATAAGGGTATTCAGTCAATATAGTTATAATGTTTATATACTAGCAGTTCAGCCCAGCTTTGGTCGGGCCCTATGTACTGTTCATAACTTTATGTGCATATGTATATATATATTAAAAAGTTTGACTCATGTCCAGGAAACCTATATTTAAAATTTCAAGTGTTTAGACGCAAAATTAGCAGAGGAGTTTAGTACAGTATGCAAAGGTCAACTCTTTCGACTTTGACCCCGTGGCAGCCAAATTTTCGTCCAAAAACTGATTAAAAAGCTTGCTAGATGTCTGAATACACTTTTTGAAAAATTCCAAATGTTTAGCGATGTAGTATTGGGAATCCCAGCTTAATTGCCATATAGGTAGGTTTAGAAGTATATTTTCGTTTCCCATCAACGAGTTGGCAGGATCACAAAAGGTTAGGTTTGACAGGCATCAACCTATAGAGAATGCACCGGAAATTAGGAGTGACATGTACCGGAAATTAGAGATGACACGGGAATTGTGGTCGTAGGCTTCCGGTTGACGACCACATGGGCTGAGAGTTGGTTTTGTGCAGCAGAGAATGCAGACGGGAAATCTTGTGTCGCTGGCAAACAGGGTTTCGAGATGATAGGCTTGCCTTGAATAAAAAGATTGAAGCTTCAAATCCATCTTGTTTATCGATGCATCTGTCTGCAGTGATCACTCCCCATGAGATGGAGACCAGCATCCAAGAAGGCATCATCCACTGGCCAAGGCAACCAGATATGTACAAATTATACATGCCACATACACGTCTCGAAGATTTTCAAGTCAAGAAACGGTGTAAGGATAAGAACACACACACACACACACACATGTAACAGTGAACTGCACGTAACATACGTAAGAGAATACATACACACACCCATATATGTAGTAACACAGACATTTAAAAGTAAATGTAAAAGAAAATGTAAAAGTAAAAAGAAAACGAAGTAGAAGTAAACGAAATAGTAAGGTGAATAACTAAATATGTAATAAATAGAAGGACGTAAAAGCCCTCATTTAAGATACTCAAAATTGGCTGAATAGTTTGATAGAGACCGCAAAGTCAAATCTTTTAAACTTTGACCTCTTGGTAGCCAAAATTTCGGCCAAAAACCGATTACAAAGCTTGCCCTATGTCTAAATACACTTTATGTAAAATTTCTAATATTTAGATCAATAATTGGCTGAGTAATTTTGTAGAGAACACAGGGGTCAATTTTTTTTTAACTTTGACCCCTAATTTCCCCCCCTTAACATTTATTGTCAAGGGCTCAAATCAAATTAAAAAGTTTGATCCATGTTCAAGTAACCTACATCTAAAATTTCAAGTGTTTAGACCAAAAATTGGTGATTGAGTTTGGTAGTGTTTTCAAAGGTCAAATCGTTGAACTTTGACCCGTTGACAGCCAAATTTCTGGCCGAAAATGGATTAAAAAGACTTTCCCAAATCTCAATACCCCTTATGTCAAATCGCGATTCTGTAGACTGAAAATTGACAGAGAAGTTTGATAAGGAAATATACACACACAGACAATTTTACTTTTATAGATGTATAGATTTACCCGGTCATGACTGGGAGAGTGAGAGGATTTTTCGGGTAGAGGGGAAAATACGAACTACTTCGTCTTTAGGTCTTGGCAATTGTGATGATGTCGATCGTAGGAAGTAAGATAGGATTTTTATCATAATGAAAAAATGTGTCAGTAACGGCGTTCAACTGTTAGAGAAGATGTTGGGTAAAAGTTCAAACAATAAATTTACATGTGGCATCTGTTATTGCAAACCTACAGTAATTTGGTCCAGAGAGGAATTTCTGCAAACAAATTATATATATATATATATATATATATATATATATATATATATATATATATATATATATATATATATAGGAGATTATAGCCAAAAGCCTCACATGTAGCTTAAAAAACAGACTGGTTCAATGATAAAGAATTTTAAAATAAAAGCGATTGTCTACATTTGCCAAATTTTAGTGTTTATTATTTCTTTAAAATATAAACATTAAGTTGTCTGGATTTTTTCGAAAATAAAACTTAGTTAATAGCTTTTCTAGAAAAGTAATAACCAAATAGAGAATTAAAACTGAAAGATTTTTATTTTAATTATTATTCACTTTAAAATGACATACACAGAATGAGTTAACATTCTTGTGCCTCAATTTTTTAAATGACATCGTAAATATTTCTCATAAATGATTACACCGAAATATAAAATTACATGGATAAACAATATTTTAGTCATCAAACATAGAAAATTCAATGTGGTAAAATTTCATTTATATTCTACAATTTTTAAAAAATTATTTATTGGTCCCCCCATAAAAAGAAGTATGGGTCTGTCAATTCATCCTTGTCTCTTCCTCAATTCTTTTTTCAATAACTACACCTTGGAATTTTTTTTAAATTTTGCACAAACATTAAACATGATATGAGTAAAAACGGATCTTCCGGGAAAATTCCGGTTGGTCCCCCCCCCCGGTGTGCCTTTCAGGATAAAATGGCTTAAATTGACACTTTTGTGCTTATTAAAAAAAAAAAATTGGTGTCTTTGATTTTTATAAAACTTTCTGACGTATGAACTTTTTTTTACACAGTGATCACCACTTATCAAGGCCCAGAAGCCACTCAGGGATAAGGGTTATTGCAAGTACATTACGTTAGTGTGGAGATTTGATGAAGTGTTTACTTAAGGGGGCGGTTCATTAGGAATTTGTTAACATTGGACTTGAAGACATCCAAGTTGTAGTCCGGTGGGAAGCAGGCAGACGGAACAGAGTTCCACAGGCGTGCAGTTCTAAGAAAACTCTGCTTTCTAAATCAATCAATATTGGATTGATTGGGATCTGTATTATTAATACATTGTATTAGTTATAAAAATAAATTTGTCACAAAGTTATTGAGATAGATTGTAATATTTGAAAGAAATCTTTGGCAACTTTGGTCAGATTACATTTTCAGATAACCATGATTGCTTTCAAGTCATCCTTCCATTCTCATTGATTTCAAATCCTTCTTTCACTTGTAATTCCTTTAAAGTATTTCATCATCAACCATTACAACCATTGATGTGTTGGGCAGCAACAAAGCTCCTCCAGCTCCGCCTACTTTGAACCAGTCTAGCCATTGAACCCCAAGAATGCTGCATAGCTTTCCTCTCCCTTTTCAACGTTATTCTCCAATCTGTTCCTAGCCTCCCCCTCTTCGTTTGGCCATCTGGAATCCAGTGCAGTGCTGTTATTGTGATTAATCGTAGATCTGTCCGGAGAACATGCCCAACCCACCTCCATCGCCGTTTTCTGATGATTTGGCCCATATCTTCTTGATGCCATCTCCTTAGTAGATCTTTGTTTGAGATCTTCTCAGGCCAGAATATTCTCAGTATTCGTCCAAGACACGTGGTATAGAAGGGTCGAAGCTTGATGAAACATAAAGGAGTGTTGATACTACACAGCTCTGATAATGTTTGAGCTTCGTGTTGATGTTGTATTGCGCAGATCTCCAGATGTTGTTCATACCCCTAAACACGCCCCTTGCCTTGCCCAGCCTCCCTTGTGCCGCCCTCGGGTCTGATGATGCTGCCCAAGTAGGTGAAGCTGTCTGCCTGGCGCAAGTTCTTTCATTCACTTGAACTGGAGTTGGTCTATTCACGTTCAGTGTCATTGTCTCTGTCTTTTTGGTACTAATATTGAGTCCAACCTTCTGGCCAAATGTCTGCAACTTGTAATAAGTATTTATTGAATTGTATTTCCTTTTAAGTTTTCCTTAAACAGTAGTTGCTATTAAGTCTTCTTTCTACAGTAATTTTTTAGTCTTCATTTAACTAGAAATAAGAAAACAAGTCTCATTATATTACCGCATGTTTCTTTACATAAAAACTGATTAATACAGAAATTGAGTAGTTAATTTCAAAATATTTTGTCTCATGTCTTTAAACATCTATACCTAAAGATTTATTTATTACAAAGTATTATGGTGATTAAATTTTTTTATTGTTTTGATTTCACTACAGATGTATAAATTACTCATATTTTCTTTAAATGTTTTCTTTTAATATTTTCTTGAATTTTGCAGGATATTATTCATTTATGAGAAAAACAAGTATCATTGGATTTGAAAGGATCAACATTTTTGGTGACTTTAAATGGAAACGTCTTACAAGATATATTTTCAAATTTTATATTTTTATGTAAATTCTCAACTATAGTAAACAGTACAAATGTTTCTTTTTCGTCGAATCAGACTTATTTATCATACAAAGGATGTTCTTGTCAACTGTACACAGATTTTATCTTTAATTTGCCTCTTTAGTAGAACACTAACTTTAATGATTTTTCCAAATACATGCTCAAAATAATTAAGGATCTTAAGAATTAATCCATATTATTAATTTCGAATTTTAAAACAGCCTGCGAGTTACATTTCCTTCCGTTTCTTACCTAAACTAAAGAGAATCAAATTGTGCCATAAATAATATAAAATATTCAGCCTTAAAATGAGCTCTATTTATTGTGAAATATGTGGCTCTTCATTTTCAAGGAAGCAAAATATGTTGCAACATATGCGAACTCATACTGGAGAGAAACCATATTCTTGTGAAGTATGTGGCTCTTCTTTTACACAGAAACAAAGTGTGTTGGAACACATGCCTACACATACTGGAGAGAAACAATATTCTTGTAAAGTATGTGGCTCTTCTTTTACAAGGAAAAATAGTATGTTACAACACATGCGAACACATACTGGAGATAAACCATATTCTTGTGAAGTGTGTAGCGCTTCTTTCACACAGAAATCACATATATTGCAACACATGCGAACACATACTGGAGAGAAACCATATTCTTGCGAAGTGTGTGGCTCCTTATTTAAACAAAAACATAGTGTCTTGGTACACATGCGCACGCATACTGGAGAAAAACCATATTCTTGTGAAGTTTGTGGCTCTTCTTTTACAACAAAAGCAAATATGTTGCATCATATGCGAACGCATACTGGAGAGAAACCATATTCTTGTGAAGTATGTGGCTATTTGTTTACACAGAAACAAAATATGTTGAAACATATGCGAAGACATACTGAGAAGAAACAAGATTCTTGTTAAATATGTGGTTATTAATTTTTATAGAAACACAATATGTTGCAACATATGGAAACACATACTTAGCTATGGAATATGTTTGAGCAAGACGTGTATAACATAAGTGAAGGACAGAGATCTGAAGGGAAAATCACTCCACCAAAAATATCAGAGCGACAATGTTTTTAATGAGACTAAGATTCAATACATAAAAACCAAAACTTACTGTAGCAGAATTAGCAGTAACCAAAATGAGAAATAGAGAGCTTACCTCGGATACGTCTGTTTTGGGCTGAGCGGAAGAGAGAGTTCCAAGATGGCGTCCATGGGCTTTTATTAGCGTTTACCCAATGTAATTATTGTTGAATCACGTCTGCTCTTGCGCGATTATGCAAATACGTCGTTCCCGGCCGCTATAAAGGCAGGACATTGGAAAGGAGAGGCAGCGTTCTGCAGATTGTGTGTAGGTGATTCTTGCGAGTAGATTGTGCTTGTTACGACCCACGTGTCTGCGAGAAGCGAGTTTTTGTTCCGTCTGTTTTTAGTTGTATTTTTTGTTTGTTTTGCCTACTACATTTTTGTTTCACTTACAAACAAAACAATATCATTACAATTAATTATCGGTGAAAATATACAGCTTTAGCATTGTTGACTAACTTCAAAGGAAATAAACAGACTAGACAATAAAAACGTAGAATGTTAACATTGTACAGAAGACAGTGTTTGCATAGACTGTATCTGCACATAGATTGCTTATCAGTATCCTGCCACTATCCTGAGTCCCACTGAATTACTGATGAACTCCCAAAATCCAGACATAAAAATGATGCATCAACATAATGATATTAGAGTCAGCAGACAACTTCCACCAAATCGAAATATTTTGGACAAAACTGTCGTTCAAAGAAAACAGTATGCTACAGAAGAAGTATACTCTTTATTCACCCCAAACAGGGCACAGTGTCACTAAGTCATAAGGAACTACTAATAATAACAACCAGATTTTCTCGGATACTATGTAGGGAATTGGGCAGCGAGATTTCTGTTCATATTAAACTTCTGAATATCAATACAGTTAGGAAAGCATGGGCCTGGGAGGGAATTCTAAATTCTAGTAGTTAGTGGGAAGAAGCTATTTGAGTAGAAAGCTGTACGGCATCAAGGGATCTACAGTGTAGGGATGCTTGTCTGGTTTGTTGGGGATAGTAATGTCGACAGGATCCTAGTGCTTTGAGTTATTCCGAGCATTTACCATTAAGGTATATGTAACACAGCCACACTTCACTTATGGGACAGAGGTTGGAGTTTTGCCGACAGTACGAAAGCTATTAGGTTGTGACACCGTTTTTTAACACTATATGAGAGCGAGGTACTATTGGCACATGCATCAACTCAGATATGACAACAATATTCCATGCATAGGAGAATAGTGGCTTTGTAGAAATACATGGTACTCTCAGGCGTGAGTAACCTAGCATGGTAGAAAGAGTTCACCTTCCTCGTAGCAGCCTTGGCGAGTATCTCAATGCATTTGTTCCAATGCACGTTGTTTGTCAATGGTAAGCCTAGGAACGTGATGAAAGTACTTTCAGGTAATGTATCATTAGCCATGCAATCAGTGGTTGAGAAGGTTTCTAGTAATTATTAAAGACAATAAGCTTACCCTCAGCGGCATTGACCGTTACCATCCAGTTTAAGCTCCATTCCACCACAGAATGAAGGTCTTCTTCTAGAGTTTCAGTCATTTCTTTAGATATGTATTTATTAGTTTTCTCCTAAAGTCTGTTATCCAATGTAGTGTCATTAGCATATACCCATCTCAGGCACAATTTTATCAGGAAAATCGTATATGAATATCAAGAGAATAATCGTCCGAGTAATGACCCCTGTTGCACACCCATATTTGTATCATGTTTTAGAATTTTTTATTAACTAAGAAAAAATTGATTCTGTTGAGTAAACGTCAAGTAATGCCATACAATTATATTTTGATCAGAACCCTATCAAGTGCGTGGTATATACGTTCATAGATTACAGGTATGATATCTGCTGTAGAACAGTTTTTTTTAATGGATACTGTCGGTCAAGAACTAAGATTTTTATCTATGAGGTGGCGAAATATTGTTGATTTATTAACACAGTGGTCTGTGAAAACATCTCCACGGGACGATATGAAAAAATTTAATATGGAATGCAACAGTAAGCCCTTGGAACATGTTTACCAGGAAAAACAGTTGGGAATAAGTCATACACCATCCACTATGTTTATGCAATCCCTACAGCTACATACCCAGAAAATAAAGCCATAAAATATGACAAAGTGATATGGAACAAGAAATAGAAGAAGCAACCTTAGTAGAAGTCAGTGTCTCCAATAATGCTTGGTTAAAAAGGGCTGAGAGGGAAATGATAACGAAACACCAAGGTATTACGTATGACATGACAAGAAACTGGAATCTATGGGAGATTGCTATCATCCCAGTAATTATAGGAACAACGGAACTTCTGAAAAAGAATTTAGACAATTACCAAACAAATATACCCGGGAAACAAAGTGCAAGAAAGATTAAAACAATTGTACTAAAGGGACGGACAGAATCTTAAAAAGATCTATCGGTAAAAATATCTGAGTTATCAGGTGGTTGCTTGGCATTCAGTAGGATGTCCCTTACCGAGCTGAAACAAAATGATGAGAAATTATTTTAAAAAATCACACGAGCGTTTTAAGTAATAAACAATTAGAAAAATTACTATGTAAAATGACTCAACGAATATACTTGGTGAACTAATACTGGAGAAGTGAAAAATTGTACTTAAATAATTTTTGTCACTTGAATTTGTCTCTCAATTTTAATATTTGGATATGATACATTAAAAAATCCTTGAAAACGTATAAGTCAATCGTATATTTCACAATATTAAAATCAATGCAAACCTGAAGAACTTTTTTAAATGTAGAAAAATAAGAAATATTTTTGTAAAACTTTTTTATAACAGATAAAAACTATAACTTTTAACAACCCTTAAGTTACATAATCACAATCACTTTTTATTTAATGTGAGGAAATGATGACTTCAAAAGATTTCTGAATTTTACTTTTGATACAAAAATAAAATAATCTCTCCAAAAGTTTGCAGTTTTTCCCCTTTATTTGTAAATAATTTTATTTTTATTTTTACTTTATCAAAATGTAACGTGATATTTTTGTAACATTTACCATTTGTATAATATACTTTGAAAAGTAAATTAGTTGTTATAAAAATGCAACATATTATTTTTGTAACATTTACCATTTGTATAATATAATTTAAAAGGTAAATTATTTGTTATCAAAATGTAACGCAAATTTTCGTAACATTTACCATTTGTATAATATACTTTGAAAAGTAAATTAGTTCTAATCAAAATGTAACACAATTTTTTATAACATTTACCATTTGTATAATATACTTTTAAAAGTAAATTATTTGTCATCAAAATGTAACCCAATCTTTTGTAACATTTACCATTTGTATAATATACCTTGAAAAGTAAATTAGTTGTAACCAATTTGCATCTTATTGATTGTGGGTGGAGAATACTTTTATTCCATTTTATTTCATTTGCATGAGAATAGTTTTGATTCAGTGAAAATGTTTTTATTGGACACAATAGATATGAAAAAGAATGTCCTATTTATAAACCGTTCCTCATAGTTGTGGAAATTGAAACGGCAGACTAATTCGATTGTCGCCCTTTAACTCTGATAACCGGAGAGCGACACAGTCACGTGACTTCCTGTTTCTTTCTTTTCTCTTCCTCTTTTCCGCTGAACCCTCGACCAGTCAACATGTAATGAAGAGTCGCTCCTGGTGGGGGCATTGGCCACCCAACCAGCGCTCCTGATTAACCCGTCAGCCTCTCATCAATCGCAAGTAACAGACTCTTTTTCTAAATGAATTCTTATTCTAAACGAACTCTTATTCTAAACGAACTCTTATTCTAAACGAACTCTTATTCTAAACGAACTCTTATTCTCAATAAACTCTTATTCTCAATAAACTCTTATTCTCAATGAACTCTTATTCACAATGAACTCTTATTCTCAATGAACTCTTATTCTCAATGAACTCTTATTCTAAACGAACTCTTATTCTCAATAAACTCTTATTCTCAATGAACTCTTATTCACAATGAACTCTTATTCTAAACGGACTCTTATTCTCAATGAATTCTTATTCTCAATGAACTCTTATTCTAAACGAACTCTTATTCTAAACGAACTCTTTTTCTAAACGAACTCTTATTCTAAATGAGGTCCGGTTCTGACTCGCTGAAGTTCCCTCAAGACTTTTTAGGGAGCAGATGAATCAATGCGCCCTGTTAGCTGATGGGTCAGCCTGTGGCCGGAGAACTCAGAGTGGGGGCAGTGGGGCATTAATTCACCAGAGAAAATAGTTCTCTGTGACCGCTATATCTACTTAAGACTACAAATTAATTCCGGCGAAAAATGAAGGAGTTTAAATTCATTTTTACAGATGGCGGCGGCAAGTTATGAAGAAGAAAAAATACAATTCCAGTCGGATTTTGGGGAAACGCGATCGTCAAGTTATGGAGAAAAAAAAATTGCAATTCGAGTAAGATTTCTTTTAGAAATAACGTCGTCAAGTTATGGAGAATAAAACATTACAATTAGCGTGAGTTTTTTTTTTTTAGAAATTAAGTCGTAAGTTATAGAATTTTTAAAGAAATACTGTCGTTAAGTTATGGAAAACAGTAAAAAACGATCCAGTTAGATTTTATGCAATATTTAGGGTTAGTAATGCTTTTAGGGCACACCCTAATAAAATAAATAATTCGATACAAGCTTCTGAAATGACAAACGCAACAACTTCATAAAATGTAACACAGAAAGTGTTTATTGAGGAGAATGAGGTATTTTCTTTGTAGAAAAGCTGGACTCCGGCACCTGGTATTATCGCGGTAGTTATTCCAGTTGAATCGTCGATACCGTAGAGATAACACCGAGGTGGAGAGAGAGAGAGAGAGAGAGAGAGAGAGAGAGAGAGAGAAGAAAAGGAGGTCCGTTCTGTTTGGAGTCTCTCGGCGTAAGAATGAGTTGAGTTGTTCTTCTTCAAACCGGATGCTGTCTGATTTCCTTTGGGGATAGGAAGTATCAATGCGCCGTACCCCTGACTGGACAAGATGTGGCCGAATAGCACAGGGGAGAGGCATTGATTCAAGGAAGAAAAAAGTCCCATTTGTTTCTGCTACATAACCCCCTGCTTAGGCTGAAAGCCGACAGAGAAAAAGGTAGCATAAAAAATAGCGAAAAAATAAAAATGTCTTTTCTTTATTTATTTTTAAGAGAAAGGAAAAAATGTTCTTACTTTTGTGTGAAAAGTTGGGGAATATTTGCAACTTCTTGTAATAGAATATATATATATTCATTTTTTTTTTTTGAAATAAGGGAAAACAAGGAAAAAATATTTTCTTAACCGAAATACAAAGTTTTACACAGTCTCTTCGGCTAATGTACCCACTGACCACTACGTGTTGTGGTGACATGATTGTCTTCACTTGGAGCATTTACTTCAGGTGTATGCATATTTTGATGCTGTGTGAAAGTAGGGGGGTTGCTCGTGTGTTTTTGTGTCAAGAAAGGCTTTTTTTACTCTATCAATAGAAACAGTTTCTCTTTTACCACTGATATCTAAAGTAAAAAGTTTATCGGTATGTGAAAGCACGTGATAGGGGCCAGTATAAGGTGAAGTTGGGGGGGGGGCTTTCACGGTGTCCTTTCCTAGAAAAACGTGAGTCCAAGATGAAATGTCATTTGGGACTGAAGATCTAATGGTCCCTTAGTGAATATCACTTTATCTGCCGATGCCGCTATCTCATCAATGGGATGCTTTTCCAGTTGGCCGATTTCCTTTGACTGGTCAAGATGTGGCCGAATAGCACAGCAGGGGAGAGGCATTGATTCGAGGAAGAAAAAAGTCTGCTACATACTCTTTTACCTATGTGGATAGGCTTTTAGTGTTATTACTCACTTTAAAACGTTTAATTACCAAACAACGTATGGTATTTTCAACATGAAAATATTGTTCAAAGCAACTTCTTGTAATAGAATAATTTGTTTTTTTTTTGTTTTTTTGAAATAAGGAAAAACAAGGAAAAATATTTTCTTAACGGAAATACAAAGTTTTACACAGTCTCTTCGGCCAATGTACCCGCCGACCACTACGTGTAGTGGTGACATGATTGTCTTCATTTGGAGCATTTACTTCAGGTGTATGCATATTTTGATGCTGTGTGAAAGTAGGGGGAATGTGTGGCTCGTGTGTTTTTGTGTCAAGAAAGGCTTTTTTTAATAGAAACAGTTTCTCTTTTATCACTGATATCTAAAGTAAAAAGTTTATCGGTACGTGAAAGCACGCGATAAGGGCCAGTATAAGGTGAAGTTGGGGGGGGATGGCTTTCACGGCGTTCTTTCTAAGAAAAACGTGAGTCCAAGACGAATGTCCTTTGGGACTGAAGATCTAATGGTCTGTCCCCTAGTGTGCATCGGTGAGAGCTTACTAAAATAAGCTTGCAGTCTGTTTACACACAGAGCTGAATGGTTTGTTATGACTCTATCGGGCTCAACATTTGGCTTGGCAACGATAGAGGTACTCCATATACAAGTTCGGCTGAAGAGTATCCCAGGTCCTCTTTGATAGCAGCACGACAGCCAAGAAGGACAACCGGTACATATTCGCGCCATCGCTGTTAATCAGGGTAAGCACATAATGCTGCTTTCAATTGGCGATGGAAGCGTTCAATCATCCTGTTAGAAGCAGGGTGATAGCTTGTAGTGCGAATACGTTGGATCCCTTGCATCCTGGAGAGTTCCTGGAAGAGGTGGTATTCAACTGTATGCCACGATCAGTGGTGATGGTAGTGGGAACTCCGTAACGCAATATCCAGCCTGATATAAGAGTTTGCACTACGGACTCAGCCAAAATGTCTGTGAGGGAAATGGTTTCAGGCCACCGTGTGAAACGGTCTATAGAGGTCAGGAGATAAGTAAATCCCTGACTGACCGGCCAAGGTCCAATCAGGTCGATGTGCACATGGCTAAACCGAGCGTCTGGGGTGGTGAATGTTCCAAGGGGTGCACGGATATGCTTGTGCACCTTTGACTTTTGGCAGGATACACAGGAACGTGTCCAGGCAGTGATATCACGCCTCATATTTGGTCAGAAAAATCTAGCTGTAATCAGCTTCACTGTGGCTCTGCATCCAGGGTGTGCCAAATTGTGTAGGGTGTCAAAAACAACTCTACGATGAGTCAATGGAACGAATTGTCGAGGTGAATCTGTTGAGGTGTCACAAATGATCTGCGTGTCGGAGGTAGGCACAGGCAGGTATGCGAATTTGCAAGTTGCAAATTCAGGTGACGATGGATCCAACGTGTCCAGACTTGGCTGGTCTAAGGCCATCTTCTGTAAGTCAATATCCAATGGTGAGGACAGAGAATTAATGGGAAGGCGGGACAAAGCGTCTGCCACAGCATTCTGCTCACCTGAGATATGTCGGATATTGCTGGTAAATTGCGAAACAAAATCCAAGTGGCGTGCTTCATGGGGAGAATATTTGTCTGGCTTAGAACGAAGTGCGTACGTAAGTGGACAGTGATCAGTGTGGATCACAAATTGACGACCCTCGCGTGAATGTTGGAAATGTTTCAGTGCAAAGTACATTGCCAGGAGTTCACAGCCAAATGTGTCGTAATGTTGTTCTGCCGGTTTCAGCTGTCTCAGAAAGTATGAGAGAGGGGTTAACTGGTGTTGGTGCTGCTGTTGCAATACTGCACCTACAGCTGTGCCTTATGTGTCAACAACCAGTGAAAACTGGGCATCGGGTACAGGATGTGCAAGTAGAGATGTTGTCGTTAGTTTTGTTTGTTTTCACTTCATTGAAAGCTTTTAGCTGGGCCTCATTAAGTGAGATCTGCTCATTTTTCTTCTTCCTGTTACGTAACAGGTCGGAAAGAGGAGCTAGACGGTCCGCACAGTGTGGGATAAAGCATCTGTAGTAGTTCAACAGACCGAGGAAGTGCCTTAGTTGGCGAAGTGAAGTGGGTGGTTGAAGGTCTTGCAGAGCTTTCACCTTTTCCGGTAACGGAGATATACCGTCTGGGCTGATAATGTGGCCCAGGAAAACTAGTGACGAAGCACCGAAATCGCATTTACTAGGGCTAATCCTCACCTGGTATTGCGGAAATCGTTTGAATAGTAGGCGGAGTTGGGTGACATGTTCCTCAGATGAGGCACTTGCCACGAGGATGTCGTCTATATAGTTATAGACGAAGTCCAAGTCACGCACTACTTCGTCCATGAAGTGCTGAAATGTGCTAGCCGCATTTCGTAAACCAAACGGCATAGTTAAGAATTCAAACGCTCCGAATGGAGTCGTTACCGCAGTCTTAGGTATGTCGGCCAGATTTACTGGAATCTGATGGTAAGCCTTAACTAGGTCTAGTTTGGAGAAAGTCTTACAACCATGCAGAGAGGAAGCAAAATCTTGTATATGTGAGATTGGGTAACGATCAGGTACCGTCATGGCATTGAGTCGTCGGTAGTCCCCAGTCGGACGCCAATCTCCATCTCGTTTCGGGACCATATGCAAAGGGGAAGCCCATGGACTGGACGAGGGGCGTATTATTCCTAGGGTAATGTCAGGAAACCGTGAAAAATGTTTGTCGAGCTCGAATTTTTCTTTTAAATTCAGTATGAAGTCGACAGCTCCGTGTTTGTTTTCTGCCGAGTCTGACGAGGGGTTTCGTCATTGTAGTTCGTTGAGGTCCTTGTCGGTAGAAGTTCACTTGTTTTTCTTTGTTGAAAATTTCGTTTTTTTCCTTATCAAATAAAACGCGCGTCTCACTCAAAACCATTAATTTTAAAAAGGTAGGGTCACCATGATTGTTCGTTCCATGTCAGTCGGGCGCCAGTTTGTTGTAGACTTGTAGCATAAAAGGAAATGCGTGATCCTCTCATGTTTGGATGTCACCATTTGTGGTGGTGTTGCAAATTAGGACTAATGAATTGAATTGAGACAGAGACGAAGTTCGTGTTAAATTGAATTAAACGAACTAGGGTTTATTTTGTGAAGAAACAAATGAAAGAAAAAGGTACTACACGTGTTTAGTTTGGCGTGCGTCTCTCGCTGTTAACTGGTGAGAAGGAAAGTTTATAGTTTGGCGTGCGTCTGTCGTTGTTAGCTGGTGAGAAAGAGTCTATAGTTTGCCGTGTGTCTCTCGTTGTTAGCTTGTGAGAGGGAAAGTTTATTGTTGTAAAGAGAGAGAGAGAAAGTCTGTGTGTGTATGGGTGTTTCGTTGAAAATCATCCATTTAATTTTAAAATAACGGGGTCACCATTTCATGTTGCGCATGGCAAGAAAAGGAAATGGAGTAGAGGAACAAAAAATGAAATGCTGGAATAAAATAAACATGTCGTTTATTTTCTGTTGAGAAATGAAAGTCTTGGGTGTACACTTGTTCATTCGGCCGTTGACGACTACACACGTGAAAGGAAAGGGGAATGCAATAGAGAAACGTGAAGTGGCAAGCCGGCCTGTAGAAAGAGAGGGTTAAGCTCAGTAGAGAGTCGCACACATGTCTGTTGATGGACCAAAGCCGAAAGGGAGATAGAGAAAGAAAGTCAATCCAGGTTATGGAGATAGAAAGCGTATAAAGTGTACGTACTGTCTGTTGGCTTTTTGTCCCACAAAGTAGCAAGTGGTGTGAGGTACGCACATGCGCGCATGCCGAAAAGGCACGCTGTCAGTCCCTAGACCGTACAGCTCGAAAGCTGGTCCTAAAAGGAAGAAGCCGCTTATTGCTCTTTCTTTTATAGGTGTTTCCGGTGGTCTTTTGCGCATGTGTGGATTTCCTTTGAAAGGGGAAGTGACTCCATGCGTGCGTGTATATGAGTACATGTGTATACGTTAGCATGTGTGTATATACACGTGAATGTGAGTGTATTTACTCGAACGTGAATATATGTACGTGTGTGTATGTGTGCGCATATGTTTGTGTGCGCGTATGTATGTGACAAGTAATATAGCTTGAGATGTGAACGCATGTTTTTGTGTGAGACTAGAAAAGGCTCGTGCACACTGCATAAATTCCGGATCCTGTGACAAATCAAGTTTGACATGATATCATTAAACACTACTGTAGCAAAATGTTGTAGCCAAAAATCAGGAACAAAGCTAGGAAAAAGTCATTTTCGCCCTGCACCGCCCACCTCTAGAAGAGAGGGATTTCTTGGCTGTAATGACCATAGAGAAAGAAGGAGACAGAAAGAAAACGCAGAAGAAAACTCGCTTCGCGCAGATTCGTGGTTCGTCACAAAGAACAATCCAACCGTCAGAACCACCTATGCACAATCTGCAAAACACTGCCTGACTGCTTCCCAGCCTCCTGCCTTTAGAGTGGCCGGGAATTATATATTTGTATAATCGCATGAGAGCACGTGCGATTCTACGAGAATTGCATGGGGTCTAAGCCAATAAAGACCCATGGACACCATCTTGGAACTCTCTTCTGCTCGGCCCGCAACACAACAACAGACGTATCCGAGGTAAGCTCTTTATTTCCCTCTATTTCGGTTATTGCCATGGATCATGTGAAAACAAAAACATCTCTTGACAATGTCTCACAGAAGAACAATTATGTATGAAATCTCCCAAACCGATTCTAAATGAGATTCAGTTGGATAAAAACAGTTTACCACTATATCGCCGATTATCTACTGCTGCTGGAGGCTTCCAAATAACGGTTACCTTTCCTGGTAATATAAATTTTTCTGTAGATAATCGCTGGGTTATAATATATAATACACACCTTTTAAAATAGTTAATTCACATATCACCGTTGAACATTGTTACAGTGTGAAATCGATAAAATAAATTTGTAAATATGAGAATAAAGCCAGTGATCAAGTTATTTTTACATGCATACTGGTTCAAAAATTTCACAACCTTACACGAAAGACTAGCCCACAACCTGAGAAGATGTATATAGGAAGCAAACGTACCAGACTGGATGGCAAAAGGTAGAACTACACTGCTACAGAAGGACACAGAGAAAGGAACCGTCCCTAGCAACTATAGGCCAATCACGGGCTTACCAACTATGTGGAAGATACTGACAGCACAACTGAGGGAACAAATCTACCACTCCCTGAATAAACGGGTACGTTTTCACGTTCGAAATGCTTACTACATAGGGACGTTATTTTAAAGCGCCAATTGTGTAAACACGATTTTCGTCTCGCAATTTCATTATTTTCGTTCGATGAAACAATTTTTTTGTTTAATTATTACTAGTTTATTTTCCCCTTCTTTTAAATGGTACAAAAGTTATATCGATAATATTAATTTATAATAAAGTTACATCGTTTTACAATATGGGGAAGGGGGGTAATTCTGTGATGACTTTTGGTACAGTCTAATGTAGAGTATGATTTATGGTTGTACCTCAGAAAATAGGGGTATATTTTGGGCCAGATAGAGAGGATTTGCAAAATTGAAAATTGAACTGGTCCCAAGTTCTGGTCGACTATGGGAATTTCCATCTTTTACAGAAATCCAAAATCTAAATGAAAAATTTTCTTCGATTTATTACTGAGATTAATTCATATCTACTCAATTTTATTTTTACTGTGAGGCTAGTAAATACCGGCCATGAATGCTCTTTAGGCATTCAATGGCTACACCCAAGATTAAGCTCTCCTTTGGTGAGGAGGCAGGAAAATGTTCACAATAAAGCTATATTTAAATACCACTATAATACTTAGTTTTGTTCGTGAATAGACAGCCACTGTATGATACCATGCGCTAGTTTAAACAATTCTTTTATTTGTACATCTGTATGTATGATTCATGGCTTATGGTAAAGAGATACATAAGATTTGACTGCATAATCAGAAAGACCCACACCATTTTGCATAAGAGTGCCACGTTTCATGAGAATATCTTGAAAAATAAATAAATGGTGGCGAAATTACCGAATTTCTTGAAATGTTGAGGTCTACAATTAGCCCACTTTTTCTCAAGAAAAATATATATAAATTTGGGCACTTAAAAATCTCATAATTTTTTAACAACTGATGGTATTTGCATTATTCAAACGTACTTTTACATAGCTCTTTTCATGCAAGTTGATAAAATAACAATTATCTAAAAAGACAAAAATCAACTTGTAATGCTAATGCTAAATGGCTAAGAAAGAGTAAGTGAAGCTACTAAAAATGGCATAGTACATGTCATCAGTCAACAATTGTTTAAAATCAGAAGGTATAACATCAGATATTGTGTATCCAAGAACTTTACACAAATATCTAGCAGAGCAATTCAAGCTTATAAAAACGACATATTATATGTCATTAGTCAACAACTGTTTAAATATCAAGTGTGGAAGAAACTTTCAGTTCTCTAGATTCTGCTCTTGATGATGGCTCTGCTGTTCAATACCTTTCAGAATTTTAAAATTCATTATAATTACCTGGTTTGCAATCACATGAATTAAAGCTGAAAACTCGTTGTCCAATTATGTTACTCTGGAATGTTGTTACTCCACGACTTTGCAATGGAACAGGATTGTGTGCTAAACGCATGCAAACATGTGAAAAAAGCAGCCATATTAACTGGAGTCGCTAAGGGCGAATGAAGATTCATTCCAAGAATATCCATTATTTCATCATATACTGCAATTCAATTCAAAAGACTTGAGTTCCCTAATTAAATTATGTTTTGTCATGACAATAGGCAACTCCCAAGGACAATGATTGGCAGTCGTTGGCTTCACTGTGTTTTAACGGTGAGCAGTTTCATGTAAGATGTTCACGGGTAGGCTGCACTATATATCTATATATATATATATATTAACATCAGAAGGTATAACATCAGATATTGTGTATCCAAGAGGTTTACACAAATATCTAGCAGAGAGAAATTCAGGCTTATAAAAACGACATATTATATGTCATTAGTCAACAACTGTTTAAATATCAAGTGTGGAAGAAACTTTCAGTTCTCTAGATTCTACTTTTGATGATGACTCTGCTGTTCAATACCTTTCAGAATTTTAAAATTCATTAGAATTACCTGGTTTGCAATCACTTAAGTTAAAGCTGAAAACTCGTTGTCCAATATTGATGCTCAACGATTTTGCAATGGAACAAGATTGTGTGCAACCTCATATGAAAAAAGCAGCCATATTAACTGGCTAAGGGCGAATTGAAATTCATTCCAAGAATAGCCATTATTTCATCATATACTGCAATTCAATTCAAAAGGCTTCAGTTCCACAATTAAATGATGTTTTGTCATGACAATAAACAACTTTGCAGTCGTTGGCTTCACCTTAGCTTCAGCTTGTTTTAGCAATTTTATGCAAGATATTCACGGGTTGGCTCCACTATATATCTATATATATTAACACCAGAGGATATGACATCAAATATTATATATCCGAAAGCTTTACACAACTAAGAAAACCAATTTCATAAACAAATTCGCTTACATAAAATCATTTAACTTCTGTAACTTTATATTAGCATCAGATCCACTAATTTGGAATATATTCTCAAATAAAAGATTATCATTAGATTATAGTTATGAAAACACTCTTTATTAATAATGATAGTTGTAAGGCAGTTTAACATTTAAAAATCCTTTTCATCCTACTTACATTTTTTTTTTACTTCTGTACATATTACATATTTCCGTACTTCATACACTCCTCACTATTAATTATTATTGATAATTAGATGCCAGTCTAAACATTTTTTTAGAAGCATACTAAACTACAAAACGACTATACTTGTAATAATAGCTTTCTTCAGTAATACTTATGTTTGTTTGCGCCATATAACCATGTTTTCATTCGTTTTCAGGTATTTCGGTAAAACAATTCCAGCGATAGCTTTCATTTATTTTTCAAAGATGACATGCTTTCATAAATACATAAATAATAATCCATTTTGTTTTCTTTGTCTCTCACTACTCAGATTTTTTTCTTGACTCTCATAAAATATTAAAAATACATAACAACAATCTATTAATTCATTATACGATCGTTTCTCTAAATCTCACGTTTTGCTTAAATCTAAGATCACTGCTATACTGTTATATAATATAGTCATACAAGCAATATACTGATGTAATACTTTAAATTCTGAATCGACTTCTGTCAGGCATAAATTTTACCAATCTAGTTTATCAACTAGAAAACTCATTTTTATATATAGACATTGTTAATGCTCTCACAGAAGACATCATTTCCTCTACTTAATTGCTTACGTTTATCATAGGCACCGCCAAAAATGGCCGCAAAATCAAGTTGTTGTTGTTTTTTAAAACTAAATTACATTTATTAAAATCAATTATTTCTGAGCAACTTTTTTTCCAGAAAGATAAAACCCTGAATTTTATCATATAGAAAACAGAATAATGTAAAACTTTTTCTACTATTTTTAATTAAATTTTAAATGTTAAATTTTCCCAAAAAGTTAACAATTGACATTTTTTGTCTTGCACAAAAAACGTACTTAAATATTAAAAAAAAAAAAAGGTTTTTGAAATAATTAATTTATTTATTTATTGTCTAACTAAGATTTAGGATGATTTTCTAAGAGAATATGCAAAAATATTAATATATAAGTACCTGAATTTCAAATAATTCCACTTATTCATATAGGTAACCAGATATTTCGCGTCGATGTAGAGTCTAGATCGACTCTGTTTACGTTTGCGTTTGATAAGGAGAAAACTATGGAAGACCAAACAGGCCAAAAAAACTTATTTTTCAGTGACGAAAATTTCAATGTATTATTAAGCTGAGGCTGGCCAGTACCAGATGGGTGACCATTTGTATGAGTTTGGTTTTTAATGTGTATGTGTGTGGGGGCCAGGCTCCCCAAAATGGGGGGGGGCAATTTAAAGCAGAATAAAAAAAATTATTTCAGCGCGTTTGGTCCACCGTAGTCGAAAGGCGGCAAACGTTTTCAAATGGGATCGAAAAAAATGATGGTATTTTTAACACAAAGGGCACAATATTTATCGATTTTTTGTATCGATTATTCAAAGCATGCCCTGTTTAATAATGGTCATGCATTATTCGGCTCGCTATAAAAAAAATTTTAATTTATTTATCAAAAATTTTAAAATGGCCTTTTTCGTATAAATATTTAAAAAAAAATTTTTTTTGTTTTGCTTAACTTACTTTAATTATTTTACTTAACATATTCACCGAATTTCACACTTCAAAACTCAAAAGCGGGATAATTAAGCACAATCGAAGTTCTGATATTCAAACGTCAAAATAAGGTATGCAAACAAGTTTTTTTTTTTTTTTTAATCTACAATTCTGTCCCTTACAACAACAAAATATGTTTTGTTCAGTTTCAGATGATTATTTTAAGCATATTTGTTCCCACTTCAAAACAAGGGGGGGTGTAAGCAAAAAAAATATATAAATATTGTTTATGAAAAATAAGTAGACTGTTATAAAGTTCATTCTTCTCCTAATAATCGCTGAAAATTTCGTATTGATCGGATAATTACCTGATTTTTGGTAGATTTTTAAAAAGACGGTCCGTCAAAAAGTACTGACCCCCCCCCAGTTTTGGCGGTGCCTAGTTTATCATATTCCATCCAGTATAACATGTCAAACACTCGTCTTTTTTTTTCAAATTCAATAACTGGGATAACTCAGTTTCATCAACTGCACTAAACACCGCTAGTAATAAAGCTCTACTTTTGAAATTTTATTCGTATTATTTGGATTATTGTTAGAATATTGTTCTCATTGATGTTTCTGAATTTTTAAGATGATGATTCATAATTCGTATTATTTGGATTATTGTTAGAATATTGTTCTCATTTTGAGTGTTATTGTCCTTTACTCGCCCAAGCTTTTCATCAGTTAAAAATGTTACTTATGCTATACTTCATAGCATCGACAAAAGTCTTTATCTCTCAATTAGATAGAAAAGTAAATTCATGCTGTCCACTATGCTATGAACAAAGCTTCTTTCTTAGAACTGCACGCCTGTGGAATTGTCTTCCGTTTTCCTGCTTTCCAGCTGACTACAATATGGTTGTGTTCAAGTCTAACGTAAATAAGTTCTTGATGAGCCGTTCTATATAAGTTATCAAATTTACCAAATTTTCATTACTAATGATTACTATATTGTCCAATGTCTACTGTACACTCTTTAACCCTTATCCTTAAGTGGCCTCTTGGCCTTGATAAGTGGTGATGCCTATGTAAAAAAAAAACAGAATCATGAAGTATGGAACGTTCTACCATATGTGAAGTGTGTAGATGTATTGAGAAATTTCTCAATTAATAAGAAAACCAATTCTTGCCGGTATACTCTGCAATTTATCTCTTCTTTTTTTTCTCAACTGCTGATATTACTCTTTTCATTTGAATCACTTTGACAGCAAATTTGCAGCCGCACACAAAAACAAACGTAATTGCTACAGGAATATTGAAGTATCTCAATTATTTTTTTTTTACACAAATTCGAGTTTACGGCAAATATCTTGACAATTTCCCCACATATTCAACCAACTGAAAGAATCTTATAAGCCGAGTTATATCTACATCTTTCTATATCATTTTTGAAACTCAATCAACGCTTTAAATGATCGCCATACACACTAGTTATAAATGTGATTCTATTCGAGCAACCCTGAATTAATCTCAAGAAACAGTTCTAACGCTGGCTTTACATTCACTTTAAGCACTAGTTTAAGTTTGTTTAATTGATTTAATTTAGTTTAATTATTTAGTTAATTCTATAAAATACTTACATATACAAAGGATCTAATCTAGAAAGTACGAAACACAATTTTATACACATTTCTGTAACATTTTTGAAACTCAACGCTTTAAATGATCGCTGTACACGCTAGTTATAGATTTGATTCTACTAGATGTGTTTTAGAGTTTAGATGCTTTTAGGGCACAACCTAAGAAAATAAATAATTCCATACAAGCTTCTGAAATGACGAACGCAACAACTTCATTATAGGTAACACAGAAAAGGTTTATTAAGGAGAATGTGATATGTTCCTTGTCAAAAGCTGGACTCCAGCTATCTGGTGCTATCGCTGTAGTTATTCCCCGTGGAATCGTCAATACCGGTAGAAATAACACCCAGGTGGAGAGAGCGAAGAAAAAGGAGGTCCGTTCTGTTTGGTGTCTCTCTCCATAAGGATGAGTTCTTATTCTTCAAACCGGATGCTGGCCGAATTCCTTAGGGGATAGGAAGGATCAATGCGCCGTATCCCTGAAATGACGAACGCAACAACTTCATAAAATGTAACACAGAAAAGGTTTATTAAGGAGAATGTGATATGTTCCTTGTCAAAAGCTGGACTCCAGCTATCTGGTGCTATCGCTGTAGTTATTCCCCGTGGAATCGTCAATACCGGTAGAAATAACACCCAGGTGGAGAGAGCGAAGAAAAAGGAGGTCCGTTCTGTTTGGTGTCTCTCTCCATAAGGATGAGTTCTTATTCTTCAAACCGGATGCTGGCCGAATTCCTTAGGGGATAGGAAGGATCAATGCGCCGTATCCCTGAAATGACGAACGCAACAACTTCATAAAATGTAACACAGAAAAGGTTTATTAAGGAGAATGTGATATGTTCCTTGTCAAAAGCTGGACTCCGGCTATCTGGTGCTATCGCGGTAGTTATTCCCCGTGGAATCGTAGAACTGATAGAAATAACTGGTAGGAATAACATCCAGGTGGAGGGAGCGAAGAAAAAGGAGGTCGGTTCTGTTTGATGTCTCTCTCTCTGTAAGGACGAGTTCTTATTCTTCAAACCCGATGCTGGCCGAATTCCTTAGGGGATAGGAAGGATCAATGCGCCGTACCCCTGATTGGTCAGTATGTGGCCAAATAACACAGGGGAGAGGCATTGATTCATGAAAGAAAAAAGTCCCATTTGTTTCTGCTACATGTGTCCTGAACTAATCTCAATAAATAGTGCTAACGCTGGCTTGTTTAGAATCCTATACTCACTTTCCTCACAAATATATTTTGAGGAGTTCTCTGCACCGTTATTAAGAAAAAAAGTTTTCTTAAATCGATAGTTTACAGATTTTGTTCTAAATTACTCAAGAAAGCCAGTTTCCAGAAACTCCAATGATTCTGTGAAAAAAAGTGTGTGGGGGGGATTAAAGTATTTTTCCCCAGGTCAGGTGACAGTTAATCACATGACCTTTTGGTTATTTAAAGGGAGATTCTGCCCAGTGGTTAAGTTCTTTTCAGATGCATTTGTGGCTGGTGCCCGAAAGCTATTCTTTGATTACCTCAGCTTTGCTGGCTAGCAATTGTTAACTGACTGTCCCGTCAATTCTTCTGCAACTTAAGGTAGGTGCACATTGCTTCCTTTCCTCGACTGAGCAGTCATTGGATTTTAAGGGAAAATTAATTTTTTCACAATTCCATTTGAGATATTGGTTTGTACTTGCTTATTTCTTTGAGACTATATGAAGTTAGAAACCAATCTATTTTTTCTGTCTGGCGACAGGACGCATGTTAATGATATTATATTAATCTTGTGTCGCTCTTGAATTTTCTTAAATCGATAGTTTGCAGATTTTATTCTAAATTACCCAAGAAAGCCTGTCTCCAGAAGCTCCAATGTTTGCATTTGAGATATTGGTTTGTATCTGCTAATTTCTCTGAGACAATATGAAATTAGAAACCAACTACTTTTCTGCCTGGCAACAGGACGCTTGTTGTAGTTTAGCTTTCACAAATGTGGCTGTTAATAATACTTACTCCAACTATTAATTCAAAGAATTGCCTTCAACATTATATTAATATTGTGTCGCTCTTGGGTGACTTGCTTTACCTAATGTTGGTTTCACTAGTGCAAAATAATATGTTCTTTCTATAAAAGATTATTTCTTTTTTAGTGCATTCTATAAAACTACTCCTAAAAATATCTGAGCTTATGTTAAAAAAATACTGCAGTACTCATCCGAGTTTTATACTTTTATTTTCAGTCACATTTCGATATTGTCCTTTGTTTTTATCAAATGATTTAAGAGTGATTGTTGTATGCTGCTGTGAAATGCTCATAATTTGAACACATTGTAAAACACAATTGAAACAATATAAGTTTTTCACTAAGGAATATTTATTTATGCTATTAAAATATTACTTTACGTTGACTTTAAGTATAATTTTGTTTAATCATTTAGTTTAATTTTATAAAATACATATCACAAAGAACTAACATAGAAAGTACGAAACACAATTTTTTATATATATATTTTGCTTAATGTTTTTAAAAAGAAACTAACAAAAAATCATTTTTCGAGAGATGCAACTATCAAAACTTATATATTTTTTAAAATTCTGCCTTAAAAGTTAATCAATATATACTGCACAAGAATATTGTGTTATTTTCACTGTGTTGCCATGCAATATATTTGATTTCATTTAAAAAAAAAAAACAGAGAAAAATATGGTGCAGCTGAGATAAGTAGGTCCTGAAGACGAGCCTCGTTCTTAAACAATCTGAGCAGTTAGATCATGCGAAATTTGACATTGGTGCTCCTGCTATTATTGACAATTTGAATTATGGATATAGAAAACATGAGCCAATTTTTGAAAAGTTATGAGGAGGCAAAAGCGTTTCTAAGAGAAAAATATTTTACAAGCGGAATTTGGTCTTTCATTCTTTGAATTTTTTTTTTTACTTTTAGCTTAACCTTGCTTTTATAGTTAACCATTTCGTTTTTTAGTAATAAATGCTTCTCTACATTAAAAACCGATCTCGTGTCTAACTCTGCCCTCGTGGGGAGGCAAGTAAATAGGAAGTAATATGGCGGATGAAAAACGTTTTTCGACCCAAATAAAAGCATTACAATACATTTACACTCTGAATAATTTCAGCCATGCACCTTGTTGTTCCAAGTTAACAACTACTTGTGTTTCAAACTTTAATAAAAATAGGCGCTATAAAATAGTAAAAATACTAAAACTGTTTTTGCTTGTTGTCGTTTTGAAAGGGGGTTTTGAAGCGCCCCTATTATCCTAAAGAACCAGCTATGTTGAAACGTTGCAATATATTTCAATAATTATTTACAAAATTTTTTCTTTACAATCAATATTTAAAATTAAGAAATTTTCTGAAAAATTTTTTATATATTTTTACATTTTAGTTTTAAGTAAAAATCAAGAAATTAATTTTAAAAATATTACTTATATCAATCTTCATTCAAAAGGGTTACTTTTCTCTTGCTTCATTAGTTGTTAACCTAAATTTTCCGAATGTCAGAATGAGGCTCGTCTGCGGGACCTACTTATCTCAGCTGCTCTAAAAATACTTAAGAAAGTGGTGTCATTAAAATATGTATTAATACTATATCAGTACATGTTATTTCTGAAAAAAAAGAGATGCCCACCCTGCAAAACTGTGGTCACTGCTCAGTATGTGTTCTCATGTTGCAACATATCATCTTTCCTTGCAAATGAAGATCTACATATTTTACAAGAATATGGTTTCTCTCTCTATTTTTTCATTTTTCTTATCATTTTGTTTAAGCCAGAGATGGGGCATCCTACCAGATGCCAAACATACACCTGCTATTTTAGATACTCCAACCGAGAGATCTTTTTAAGATTCTAACCGTCCCTTTAAGTGCAATTGTTTGAATCTCCTTTGCACTTGGTGTACCTGGTATATTTGTAAGATAGTTTGTAAAATTCTTTTTCATAAGTCCGGTTGCTCCTATAATTACTAGAATGATAGAGATCTTCTTAGGTTCCAGTTTCTTTTCATGTCATACATAAGACCCTGATATTTGGTAATCTTTTCCCTCTCAGCTCTGTTTAACCCAGCATCATTCGGGACACTAACTTCCACCAAGGTTGCTTCCTTCTCCTTCTTGTCCCATATTACAATGTTGGGTTTTATAGCTCCGTTTTCTAGGTACGTGGCTGTAGGGATTGCATAGTCATAGTGGATGGTATATGACTTGTTTCCGACTGTTCTTTCGGGTATATGTTCCCATGACTTCTTGCTGCATTCGATATTTAACTTATTGCAGATCGTCCAGTGGAGATATTTGCATACTTCATTGTGTCGCATTGTATAGTAGCCGTCCCCTAGCAGAACCTTACAGCTAGAAATCAGGTGGCTCACACTCTCTACTTTTGTGTGGCAGAACCTGCATTTGTTGTCTTTGCTGAGACCGCTCATCTTTTTAAACGCATTGGTCATCAAGCCTTGATCTTGGGCAGCTATTATAAACTTCTCCTGGTCAAAGTGGAGCGATCCATCCTTTAGCCAGCTTATAGACCCTTCCTTATCAATATAGTCTTGGTTATATTCGTCCAGAAAATACTTGGCCCGTTGTTGGTTGGCACATTCTTCAACTTTCTTGTCATGGAAAGCTTTAGTGTATTTCTGGCGACTTTTTCTGGCTATTTCAGTCGCAGGTATCTTTTCTGTTTCCGTCTCACTTGTTAGACAGTCTTTCCCAAAATGTTTGGCCAGTTTTGTGATGGATGTTGTTCTACTGGCTCTTGATTCCTGATGTTGGTGTACCATCTTGAGAGTTGGGTTTTTAGAGCTCATCAGATATTGTCCGGTGCTTACAATAGTTGCACGATGTTGATGGTCAATCTCCGAGAGCCCCATACCTCATTTCCATCTGGGCAGATACATTCTAGACAGACACTGGTTTCTGTATATTACTTTATACATTGTCAGCATTTTACGTGTCTTAGTGTCTAGTCTATTTATGTCTTTTTGTGGCCAGTCGACAATACCAAAACTGTATGTTACCACTGGCATGGCTAGTTGGTTAATGGCAGTTATTTTGTTTCTGCTTGTGAGTTCTGTTTTGCATATCTTCTTGACTCGGTGTATGTACTCACTTCCAATTTTGTTTCTCATCTTGGCATGCTGGATGGTATCATTCTCTTCTATGCTAAGGTATTTGTATCCTTCCTGCCCTTCTAGGTCCTTGATGGTGGTATATTCATCAAGCTTTATATTTTCAGTTTCGATCTTCTTCCCAGATTTGATGGAGCACTTGGCACATTTGTCTAGTCCAAATTTCATGCCAATATCTCTGGAGAAGTTATGTACGACTTGTAAGAGTTCATGTAAGTCGGCATCAGAACTGGCATACAGCTTGAGGTCATCCATGAAGAGCAGGTGGTTAATTCGTTTGTTTGGGTCTTGTCGGCGGTCCTGGCTTAGATTGTAAGCACATTTGTTTTTGTTTAAAAGTTTGCTTAACGAATCTATTGCCAAGCAGAAGAGTAAAGGGGATAAACTATCTCCTTGGAAGATTCCTCGCCTGATGTTTACGTCCGTGACCCTTATATTTCCTTTTGTGGCTAAGCAGAAAGGATGTGATCAATTTTCTCAGATATGCTCTTAGATAGTAACTCCACTGTTGTGGGGGCGATAGATTGCAAATATAAATACGGTGGTGTAAGCAAGTGCAACCAGGAAGCACATACAGAGTAAATCAGGGTTTTTTCTGGAGATGTCCCTATCACATGGAAAGCCATCTTTAATGTAATCACATAATCCATGCCCAGGATGATCTTGGGGGTCAGATTTGGATGTTAAGTTAGAGTATCCTTTAATTACGAACTCATTTAGGGAAATGGTCGGTTCAATGCCAGTTTTGCTAAGGAATAATATGTCAGGTTTAGTTTCCTACAATTGGGTTTCAACTTCTGGAAGGTTGAAACATAGACTCCTGAAGTTGGAGAAGGAGACATGGTTGTGGGGGTCTACATTGAAAAATGGGGTTCTAGGTTTATTTGTGTTCTTTTTTCTGGCGATATTTCATAATGAAGTTTTGGGATTTGTGGAAGAGGTTGGCAGACTTGGTTAAAGCAGGATAGAGGGAAAGTAAGAGAGAAAAAGAAAGGAAGAATCCCCCCACCCAAAATACTGTTTATTGAAAAGTAAAAACAATACTTCATCACCCTACACACACACACACACACAAACACACACACACAACAAACACACACACACACATATATAAACTGAAATCATATTCAAAAATAGGAGCAAAATGTAGTATGTGTTGTGATACTACACTTCATCTTTATAAAAAGTTTTCACGCATTAAAAAATAATTAACTCTAGATATATAGGGAAACTGTATTCATAGACAACGTAAAATGATCATTATAGAGAATTGCATCAGTAGTGAGATATCTTCTGGAGCAGTAGAAGGATCCCACCATCTTTCCAGCGACCTGGGCAACAGACTTGATGTACGGGTTCCATTTCAGATCAGAAGTGAATGTCAAGCCCAGAAGCTTGTCAAAACATGGGGCTTCTCCTAGAAGAGAGCCATCTATTTCAATTGATGCCAGATTGGGATCAGAGCGTTGATGATGTAAAGATAGGAGTTTGGTTTTAGATGCATTAAAGGTAACCAGCCACGTCTTCCCCCACTGAACCATGCGCTCGAGATCAGAGGAGAGAGAATCAGAGAGCTTTGTCATTTACAGCCTTTGATGTTAAATATTTTGTTAAATATTTAGAGATTTATAAAGAATCGGAATCGGTAATTTTATTGGAATCAGGAAAAATATTGGAATCGTCCCATCACTAATTCATAGACAATATATAAGGATGTTTATAGACACGAAAACACAAAAGCTCATATTCCTTCTACATACACATTGCATCAACAATAAAAGTGCATACATATTACACATAGTCGATGGTGATTTTTGATAAAAATACTTTTCAGTGAAAAACAAAGAAATATTTCCCCCAAATATTCCTCATTGAAAAGTAAAACATACTATTATATATATATATATTTTTTGTTCTCTACAACAGCTATATTTACCGACAGTTTCACCACCCCCAAAAAATTTAATGCAAAATAACAAATGTGGAACAATATAAAATACAAACCCGAAATCAAATTTAAAGGTAAGTTTCTAGTTGGTACTCTAGCGCATATTCATTCCTCTTGGATTGTAAATCTTTGGTGATAAGACTTGAAGAATGTATATTAAAAACAGGAAGGAATTGAAAAAAAACAAAAATGCTTAGGCAAAACCTTTGTAAACGATGGGTAACGAAACTTGAACACACACACACATATCTCTCTCTCTCTCTCTCTCTCTCTCTCTCTCTCTCTCTCTCTCTCTCTCTCTCAGGCAGTCAGTCGATTTCGACGATGACGTGGAGGTCGGTTAGTATCCGTGTTGAAGGTGCGATGTGCATCCGATCGGAGCTCTGAAACCCCGGCCGCAGATGTGATACCTGATGACAAGAAATCCAGGTAGTGGCGCCCCATCAAACCTGCCGGTACATTCTCATTCCATCTCCACAGGACTTTCACCTACCCCCAGCCTAGGCAAAATAGGAATAAGCAGCTTGCCCAGTACTGTTAGCACCCTCTCCACTGGAAGCAAAAGTACAGAGGCAAGGACGGGCTAGGACAGTCTGCACACATGCAATCAGTCGCATCCAATGGCTGAGGCAGACCCAAGTCGAGTTGTACATCACCCTTGTTGGTGCTGGTTCATTTGTTGTACAAGCCATTGGGATTCCTTCCTCATGCACCAGGAGCATTGATGACCAGGCTTTGATTTTTGTGACCCTGAATAGGGGGGCTAGAGGATACTACACCTTGTCCAAGGGTAACCCAGCACTGCAACGACTAAGGAGTAGTGACATTGTCCCAAAAACCTTGGAACTCCTGCACCAGGGTCTCATTGCCGGATGTAGTTTTACGTCATACCCAGGACAAACACACACACACACACATATATATATATATATATATATATATATATATATATATATATATATATATATAGAGAGAGAGAGAGAGAGAGAGAGAGAGAGAGAGAGAGGGTTCGTGTTGCTAGGTTTGAATTGTTCAACTAGTGTTAATCGTGACACCCTGCACTGAAGATTCCCGAAAGGATGAAACACTAGTGTCTGTAGGTATTTAATTATTATAGTAAATAAAAAAATAATTATGACAGCCCCTTTAAGAAATTCGTTTCTTATCGTTGAGCACTTTCAGTTGAATTAAAGTCGGTCAATTTAGGTCTTATGCATAGATCATCGTATAACGATTAGATCACTGTCTGACTGACGTAAAGAACATTTAAAATTAAAATGTTTAAATTCAATGTTATTTCACGCGGTTAATGGTAGCCGAATTGATGCGGTCTCTGCCAATCGAGCCAGATAGTTTGTGTTGCCGGGTTCGAATCGTTCAACTGGTGTTAATCGTGACAGCCTGCACTGAAGATTTTCGAAAGGATGAAACACTAATGTTTGTAGGTATTTGATTATTATAGTAAAAAAATACTTGGCAGCAAGTCATTATTCAAGCATATCTGATTGAACACAACAGACTTATTTTTTCCGATTTTTCTGGATATCTTTTCCGTTCACCAAGCAGTCTTTTTAATTTCAACTGGCAGTTGCATAGAAGGGCACCCAAAAGTTGTTGTTCAGTTAAGAATATATATATATTGTTTAGTTAAGAAGAATATATATATATATATATAGTCTAAAGAAGCTTTGAGTAAAAAATTGTCAAAATAAAAATAAAGAATGCAGTTTAAATTCTCCCCCCCCAAAAAAAAAACAAATTAAATTTAACCTATCACAGACTTAGCACCTACATAATTCGACTTTTAATGAAGAAAAAAGCTCTTAACTAAAATAGTTAAATAGAAATAGACTTTGCTATTGCATAAGCCGATTCCTCAAAAGTCTTTACCCAGCCAGCCTGAATGATCGGCCCATCATCGGCCCATTACATAACCGACGATCAGACGACAAACACTGTAATGGGCCGATGATGGGCCGATCATTCAGGCTGGCTGGGTAATTATAAAAGAGAATTTAACTGCATAAGGATAAAAAAAGAAAACCTTAACTAAGTTTTTAAAAATAGAAAATGGGGATCCTCAGTTACCTACCATCTAGCTGTTGCGAAGATTTAAAAACAGGACGGCTATTAAATACATGGCTTCCAGTGGATAATACCAGTTCCCCAATAAGAAAATGTAGAATAATACGGTTACTGTTTGCACTAATATATAAAAAATAATAAAAATATTAATAATAATGTCTAAGTACATTTAACAATATTACAAGATCTAATTCTGCAACATGTTGACTGGTATATAAATGCTTTGAGAATAAAAATGCATAAAAGGTTTAGTACCTTTGGTGGCAAAAAGGCAAATAGATAAGAGGAAGGAAGCCTAGTCATACATATCTAAAAACTATATATATATATTTGAATTTCAACAGATATATCTTTTTCCCAATAAGAATATAAACTTGCGTTCATAGTTTTAAAATTAAATTAACGACTATATGACGTCACTAAAATTTCCTTCTCTTTAATAGCGCCAGCCCACCCCCCCGCCTCCTTTTTGAATTTCCAACATCAATTTTCCGTTTCTGTGAAATAGAACTGCGTCACACTGTGCACGTGAAACATTTTCAAATATTTTGTACTGGTATATTTTTTGGTTTCTTAATCTCATTCATCCAGAGGAAGTCTCGAAATAAAGACGAAACGTTGATGAACACATAATACGGTTTGTTCCTTTTTATTTTCTCTATTTTGTCGGAATATTATTTCCATTAATTTCATTATATATATATATATATATATATATATATATATATATATATATATATATATATATATACTGATGATCAAAATTAAGACCACTTAAAAATCTTTTTAAAAAAAATCAACTTTTTTTAAAGATAGATTTTAAACTCTTCCGACTTAAGCTTACCAATATTCCAATCTAAAGGGTTATGGAAACAAAAAGCTACATTATAAACATTTATTCAAAAAATTTACATTTTTATTAAATTAGGCTTTTTACACATGATCAAAATTATAAGACCAGGAACAAAAAATCTATTAAATTGTACAAAAAGTGTATGAAAAATGTATGAAAACATTCAACAATCAAACTTAATAATGAGTTCTACCTCCACTGCTTTTGATGACTTCAAAATTTCTTTGGGGGATGCTAGAAATAAGGGTTTCCATTAAGGTGCGGGGGGATCCTGCTCCAGTTTCTGAAGATGGCTTCACAATGTTCATTTTTTGTTGAATATTGTTTGCCATTTCGATAAACCTTTCTTGTCATCCACCCCCAAACATTTTCAATTGGGTTCAAGTCCAGTGAGCATGCAGGATGTTCCAAGATATGGACTCCATTTTCTTGTAGAAAGCTCATGATCCATCTTGCAGTGTGGATTGCAGCATTATCCTGTTAGAATATTCATCCCCCACACAAACGATGACCCACAGTCATCAAAGATGCTTTTTGTAGCATGCTAACATAACCACCTGCTGTCTGGCGACCCTGGAGCTCAATCGTCCCTCTGTAAGAAAACGTACCCTATACCATTACGGACCCTCCACCACTATGATGTGTGAAAAAATTTCAAAATTTCAAGGGGCATGTTTTTGTATGCCAATATCGTTGGAAGCCATCAGGACCATCTAAACTGAATTTTTTCTTATCAGAAAACAGGACTTTCTTCCACTTCTCAATCTCCCAGTCACAACCAAAGCTTAAGCAGTCCACTTTGTGACAGGGAAGCAATCAAGGAATTTGTTTATGCTTTTTATTTACCATGCCTTTTTGTTGTAAGTGTTGTCTGATGGTTATTGGACTGCAATCAGTATTTGTAACCGCCTTACTTTGTCTAGAAGAGAGTCCTGTGTTATTCATAACAATCCGTCTGATTTTCCTACTCAATGGAGGAGAAATTTTGTGGGTGGGGTGGGGGTCCTACCAAAGGATTTTGCTTTTCCATAATTCTCAGTGTTCTTTAGAAAGATGCAAATAACAGTTTTACTGCAATTTACCTTAGCTGCTATCGCTCGCTGTGACAAACCTTGCTTATGGAATTCTAGAGCGCTCAACTTCAGTTAGTTTTCTTGCTTTAGGCGTGGTAACAACTTTACACAGTGATTGCTAATCTCTAACTGAATTAAAACATTAGAATTACCATAAATCCTACAATTTATACCCTTTGTCTTATAATTTTGATCATGTATAAAAAGCCTAATTTAATAGAAATGCAAATTTTTAAATAATTTTTTGGAACATACGTTTTTGTTTCAATAACATTTAAGATTGTCGTATTAGTAACCCTAAGTCAGAAGAGTTTACAATCTATCCTTAAAAAAGGTTTCTTTTTAAAGATTTTTAAGTGGTCTTAAATTTTTGATCAGCAGTGTGCGTGTATATATATATATATATATATATATATATATATATATATATATATATATATATATATATATATATATATATATAAAAATAAAAGTTACAATAAAGGAAACACAAGATAAGTGGATAGTCCTTAATCCGCGGAGTTTCGAAGAAATACTCTCCTCCTCATCAGAGGGCAGGAATTAGCAAAATGCAGGATCGGATTTTGCATATAAAAGTATTTAATGAAACTACAAGTAAGTCACAGATCTTACTTGGTTAAAAAAAAGGGTGAGGTAAGGGGATCAGGAGGCAAAAGAAAAATGATAAAAATTAAATATGTTTTTAACTCTTTTTCAAGATGTCTTTTAACATGTTTTATTAATCATTTGTTAATATTATAAGCTCTATTTCCTTTTCGGTTTTATTGAGCTTTTACATCTGGCTGAGTTTATTTACTTGTAAATATTAACTCTTTAATATTTATAATATATTTTAAGTTTACCATTTTGATTACCTTGGTAAACTTATTGTAATTTTTATTATTATTATATAATTATATATATATATATATATATATATATATATATATATATATATATATATATATATATATATATAACTTGGAGAGTTAGGAGAAGATAATAAATTAAATTTTATAAGAGGGGACTCATCGGGAAAATATAAAGTTCAACAAGTTTCAATGGAGCTTATTTAGGAAAAATACAAGAGTGGAAAATGAAGTCATAAAAACTATATATTGGTAAATTTATTTATTTAATAAGGGTGTACATACATTTAGTTGGAGGATAAAGGGGACTCTTTATACCAAAGTATTTCGAAGACTAATGCTTCTCATCAGAAGAGTACAGAAGATGCTAGATAACATAATCTTATCTGAGAATTCAATATAGTTCCTCCTAACAACATCAATATCTTTATTTATTTATTTCATTCCTGATAAATCTCTCGCTAGACGTCACCTCCTAATTATGTAACCTAGCATCTTCTCTACTCTTCTGATGAGAAGCATTAGGCTTTGAAATACGTTGGTATAAAGAATCCCCTTTATCCCCCAACTGAATGTATGTATACCCTTATTAAATAAATGAATCATTTTATATTTACTAATTTGTGACTTCATTTTCCACTCTTATGGTCTCATATATATATATATATATATATATATATATATATATATATATATATATATATATATATCTATATATATATATATATATATATATATATCTATATATATATATATATATATATAGAGAGAGAGAGAGAGAGAGAGAGAGAGAGAGAGATAGATATATTAAGTAATGTGATTAATAATTTAAAATAATCAAATCATAATTAAATTAAAAATCCGTTTCATAAGAAGGAACAACAACAAAGTCAATTATTAATGTTGTTCCTTCTTATGAAACGGATTTTTAATGTAATTATAATTTGATTTTTTTTTAAATTTTAAATTATCAATCACATTACTTAATATTGAATTAGCTCTAGGATATTTACCTATCAAGCTTATTATATATCTAAATTACAACGAGCACTTTCTCTTTCCTGTATTTTAATTAAACTGGTAATTTCACTGTTACATTAAAATACACTCAGCTCTTTAGACTATTGCTCTAATCTCCTTTAAATTTATATATATATATATATATATATATATATAAAACCATATATATATATATATATATATATATATATATATATATAACCATATATATATATAACCATATATATATAACCATATATATATATAACCATATATATATAACCATATATATATATATATATATATATATAACCATATATATATATAACCATATATATATAACCATATATATATATATATAACCATATTTATATATATATATAACCATATATATATATATATATATATATATAACCATATATATATATATATATAACCATATATATATATATATAACCATATATATATATATATATATATATATATATAACCATATATATATATAACCATATATATATATATATAACCATATATATATATATATATATAACCATATCTATATATATATATATATATATATATATATATATATATATATATATATATATAACCATATATATATACATATAACCATATATATATATATACATATAACCATATATATATATAACCATATATATATATATAACCATATATATATATATAACCATATATATATATATATATATATATATAACTATATATTGTGATTGATTTACTAGATTTACTTAGAAACTGAGCACTCCTGCACATATTTATATATTGAGTTTTTGGGGGGATTTTTTTCTTTTTCATTTCTTTAAATACGCTTGTAGTCCAGTGTCCATCTGATAATTATCCGCTGAAAATATTGTAAAAAAAAAAAAAAAAAAGACGAAATAAAGAAAAGAAAATAAAGAGGGGAGCATGATCTTTCAAGCCCACCAGCATTATAAATAAAGAAAATATTAACTTTTTTTTTACACGGTGGTCACCACTTATCAAGGCCCAGAAGCCACTCAGGGATAAGGGTTATTGCAAGTACAGTAAGTTAGTCTGGAGATTTAATGAAGTGTTTACTTAAGGGGGCGGTTCATTAGGAATTTGTTAACATTGGACTTGAAGACATCCAGGTTGTAGTCAGGTGAGAAGCAGGTAGATGGAACAGAGTTCCACAGGCGTGCAGTTCTAAGAAAGAAGCTTTGTTCATGGAATCCACGTTTTGATTTAGGCACAGATAAAGAGTGGGGGAAATTTTTCACAGTGGATTCAGCTAGACGGGTGTTTTTCGCGAAACTTAGTGATTTATTAGATTTCTGCCATTCACTTATTTGAAAAAAAAATACTGCAAGAAAGTTTCACTATAATCCATGGAAATGAAATCGCTTAAACTCTTTAAAGACATTAAATTAATTTTAATTATATTTTTTAAAGAGTTAAATTGGCTTTGGTTTACTTTGGCCTCCCTATTGTTCTACGAGACTGTGAGCATGGCGATGTATGCAAAAAAATTTGTGTCCGGCAATGGTTTAAGTCAAAAGTCAATGTAATAGAAAAAAAAATAATAATAATTTAAAAAACACCTTTTTCTTTTTTTTTTTTATCAAAAATAAATTTTAATAAAAAACGAGGTGTTTTTCCCCCACTTATATTAAGAACTTTATTTGAAATTATTTAACTTTTACATATTAAAAATAGACTTTATTATTTTATGATATATCTTTTTACTTTATTGAACAAAAAGTTTTTTTTTTTTTTTTTTTTTTACATTTCTCATGTATTTTAATCAGGCATTAAAAAACGTATCCAATACATGAGAGCAAAGTGATAAATGAAAAAAAAAACAAAAAAAATATCTTTTATATATATATATATATATATATATATATATATATATATATATATATATATATATATAATAAAATCTCATTTCCAAAAATGGCAATTGAAAAAATTCATTTCCCCCCCAAAAAAGGGGGGTACGATTTTTCATATATTTTGGTTAAATAAATGTTTAAACTTTATTTTTTATGTATGTAAAAGTTTGTTAAAAAGTTCAAATAATGTAAGTGGAAAAAACATCTCGTTTTCTTTTTATTATTATTAAAAATAAAACTAACATTGACGTTTGACCTGAAACATTGTCGGAGACGAATTGTTCGCATACACAGCCATGTTCCCAGTCTCGCAGAACTGTTGGCCAAAGTAAACCAAAGCCGTTAAATTTATCAAATTTCAATTACGACATTTTCCTTCCAAAAACTGCTTTACACCTGGATGTGATATTTTTTTGATTAATTCTAATTATATACCAATATTTTTTCTCCCTAATTTTGGACGCTATAGTCAACCGAATTCGCCTAAATTCTTCAGAAATAAAGATGCTAGGGCACTTACTGACCCGCGTTTAATTAAAGGTTTATGATATGTTTTTTTTTTCAATTGTAAGGTTACAGTACAGAATAGGTACAAACACCCTCCCCTCCCCATGTTAAGAATGGCTTTTTAAATAATAACGTTATTATTTCAGCACGGATCAATAAGTGCACTAGTACCGAAATTAAATTCATTTTTCATTGTAAATTTTAAGGAGTATATTTTATGTAATCTCATTGACCAATATTTTTCCCTCCCCCAAAATTGTTTTCTACCTCGGTGTGGTAGTTTTAGAAAATTAATAAGCACATATTTACAAAAAGGTGAAATAATTCAAGTACTATTATATACTTACATTTACTGAATCTTTTTTCGCTTGACTTTTTTATGGAAGCATTCCTGGATATTTTAAGAGTTGCACATGTGTTTTTTGTTGGGTTTTTTTTTTTTTGCTTTAAAGGGCAAATATATATATATATATATATATATATATATATATATATATATATATATATATATATATATATATATATACGCTTACTTTAAAAAAGCTGTACTATATATGAACAGAAATAAAGTAATATACAAAAAATTCTCTTATTTTTGGGCCCTCCCCTGCCAAGTTGAGATGACGTAATTATTGGGTCTCTCAATTTGAGACCGGTGCTACTACCAAACACAGCAAACCTATCGACTTTTTGTGTTGAATTTGAGGTGCCTTATAGCAATGCAAGAGTTGACTTAACGGGACATTTTTGTGTGAAGGAAAGAAACCCTGAGAAAAAAATGTACCTGTTGCTGTTTACTTGTTTAAGTGCAAGGGAAATGCATATTGAGGTAGTTTCGGACATGAATATATTGTCCTTTTTTTCGGGCCCTAGTTTGATTTACAAATGCACATGGCATTCCGGTGTTTATTTTAAATGGCAATGCAAAGAACTTTCTTGGTTGTGGAAGATTATTTAAACGCCTTTGTCTCATTCAGGACTGCCAAGCAACATGTGGGCCTGTAGCAGCCGAAACTCACTACAAACACAGACAGGAGCTAATTCTCACGGCTTGAGATTTGAAATCCACTTTCTCCCTGGCTTGTCCAATCTCAAGCCAGCTCTCAATCACGTGACCGAGTAGATAAAAGGCGAAATCACAAACCTTTCTCCCTCTTACTCCCTGGCTTCAGCTGGCAATAGCCATTAGCCTGGGACTTTGGTTCGAGGCCGAACGTGAGTACAACAAGCTAACATTCTTCCATGCACACTTCACACACATACTTTTTCTTACCACAAGACACTAACCCTTTGCTTTGTCTCTACTATCAAACGCATGCTCCAACACACATAAACACACTGAATACTTTTCCCTTAAACAAATAGTTTACTAGTTTGAAATTTATAACATAAATATATTTCGGAGCTAAACTCCATCTTTTTTTTTTTTCGTTCTTGCCATGTCGTAAAGTTATAACATGGTAAGAATAAAGAAGAAAAAAATAAAACAACATACTGAGGATGGAGTTTAGCTCTGAAATATATTTATGTTATACATTTCAAACAAGTAAAATATTTATTTTCCTAATATTACATTGTGATTTGGCTTTCAAGCGCACTTGATACATATCGTATTTTATTCAAATTAAATCAACGTTTCTATATGAAACTCACACCCTTGACGTTAGTAATTTTCTCTTTGTTTTCTAGATTTATTTTCGATTGATAGTGCTGCAAGTGCATTTAGTCTTTCATAACTTATAGTTGTTTTTTTTTTAATCTTTTCCTGGTTTAAAAACGTTCCGCTTTAGATGTAGTCATATGGACTTTCAAGAGGATATTTATCAATTATGTAATTTCACTAAGAACATTATCTAGATTATTTTCCGGAATAAATTTCAGGAGCTCAATTAATTTGCAATATCCATGAATATCTGACCTACTAGATAATATTTCTAGCTCAGTTTTAAGCTTTTCTTTAAGTATGCGGTATTCTTCAGTGATTGCAAGTATCTCTTTTTAGGCGGTTTGTTCTTAAAACTCAAATTTATCATTGTTTCATAAGTTGAATTTGAAAAAATAATAAACGTAATTTTTCATATGTAATTTTATTTTATTTGATAGATAAAAATGTAAAAATAAACTTTTTTCTTTAAAAAGTACTTTTGATAGGTAACGGGATAAATAGCAACTTTAGCGTAACAAAATGGCGAACTTAAATTTGATGTACTGGCGTACTAGCATACAAAAAAATTACTCTTTCTAAAAAAATGTGCTTGTAACAATATACAGAATAAAAAAAAAAAGTTACATTTTTGTATCGTAAGTTTACAAACAAAAAACATTTCAAGATACATAATTTTATTTACAACTTATTTTTATATAAAAACAAACTTTACTATGAGGACAATGTTCGACACAATGTCGATTTTTGTCTTTGTCATAAATCCAAAGACTAGTCTATCCCTCTGCATTCTATTAACTGGAGACTCATGAAATCAATAAAATAGCAACATGCAACCTTGACGCTGTCTCTATAAACTGGTAACTTGACAACTTCAGTAAAATGGTAAGACAAACTACTCGTGATTCTCATAAAATTTCTTAAACAAAACAACGTGGGCCGTAACCAAAATGCATGGTTTGTTTCATTATCATGGTTGTTATTTATAATTTTACATAAGGTCTTGTTTCAAGGAGCTAATCAGACATTTCGCACAATATTGCCTAGATAGTAATGACCAATCTGTGAGAGATTCATATCCTATTCATTTGATACAACCAAAGCAGACACTGGTCCCTGTATGTTACTCTGCGCAGTGTCAAAGACCTCGTTTTAATGCCTAGCGTGTGAATGTCCTTTTGTTTTACAGTCAAAAGTTCTAAAACTCAATATTATCAGTTGCATGACGAGTTGGTTAATGACAGTTACCTTGTTTTTCTTTGTGAGTTATATCTTACATTTTTTCTTATCCACCATGCATGTTTTTCTCTCAATGTGGCACGTGATCTTTTATACCAAAATATTTGCATTGTTTCTGCACATCTAAGCCTTACATGTCAGCTGTATCTTTTACTTTTGGATATTCTTCCCGGCTATAAAGAGCACATTTATCCAGGCAAAAACTTTATTCCAATGCCTTTAAGAAAAAATTGTACTTGGAGGAACGGATTATACAGGAGATAAACTTTTTTTAAATCAGTTTTGCCTCGAGAAAACTTTTGCATCAAAATAATCGAACGACTATTTACTTAGCATACAAATGAAAACAAAAACATGAAATAAAACAGAATAAAATAGGTTCCACCCACAATCAATAATATGAACATGGACCTACAACTAATTGTTTTCGTTTTTAATGAATGATACATTTTGATAACAGTTGCATGACGAGTTGATTAATGACAATTACCTTGTTTTTCTTTTTAAGTTATAGTTTACATTTTTTTATTATATGCGGTACACGTGTTTCCTAATTGTAGCACATGATCTTTTATAGCAAGATATTTGCATTGTTTCTGCACATCTAAGCCTAAAATATCAGCTGTATATTTTACTTTTGGACATTCTTCCCAGCTATGAAGAGCACATTTATCCAGGCAAAAACTTTATTCCAATGTATTTAAGAAAAAAAAACATATAATAGCAAAAAAGTCTACATTTCATAAAGCAATGATGGAGTAAGACTAGATTAATTATCCCAATTGTATTGAGAGGAACGGATTATACAGGAGATAAACTTTTTTCAAATCAGTTTTGTCTCTGGAAAAAATTTCATCAAATCAAAATAATCAAACGAGTACTTTTCAATCCTAAAATTGTCATAGCAATTACAACAATTGCAGGTTCTGAAACACAAAACCAGAGTTTGTGGGCCACCTGACATTTAGTTGTAAGTTCTTGTTATAGGGACAGCTACTATATAATACGACATAATGAATGGTGTTAATAGCTACGATATGTAAGAAGTTGAATATCGAATGAAAGCAGTGAGCTCTTTGGACATATGCTAGAAAGAACAGTTGGAAATAAGTTACACACCATCCACCCTTGCAAATTCTTTGCATACAGATGAAAACAAATCATGAAAGAAAACAAAATAAAATATTCTCCATCCATAATTAATCATATAAAAAGTGACCTACAACAAATTATTTACTTTTTGAGTTTATTATACAATTAATGAATGATACGTACAAGTATTGCACTACATTTTTATAAGAGTAAAAACGAAAGGAAATAATAGAACACGTACTTGCAACTAGAGGGATATGAAAAACTGTACATCTAAAGTTACATTGTAAATTATGTAAATATTTTATGAGAATGTGCTTCTTTAGCATCAGCAAATTTGATTTGTCTGAAGAGGAAGAGCTACATACTTTACTGGAATGTAGTTACTATGGAGTATACGTTTGACTTTGCTTCAACATTGTGTATCTTTGGAAAATGTAATTGATAATAGAATGCATTTTTGTTTTCCGTGTGTACATATGCAAAATATTTGATTTATTTTAAAAAGTATACAAAAATACTAAATTATCTAGTTTTTATTTTCGAGTATGTGTTCACGTGTGTTGCAATACATGTTTTTTTTCTTAAAGAGTTGTTGCAAATTATGCAGGATTATGGTTTCTCTCCTTTTTTTTATAAATTTTCTCATCAGTTTGTTCTATCTGGGAATGCAAACCATTCACCTACTAACTCATATATTGCAAACGAAAGATCTTTATAGAGATCTGATTACCCTTTTGAGTACAATTGTTTGAATCTCCTTTGCCCTTGGTTCACTGACTATATTTCCAAGATAGTTGTCGAAATACTTTTTATACTTATAGTTTAGTTGCTTGTATAATTATTGGAACAATCGAGATATTCCTAAGATTCCAGTTTCTTTCTATGTTATACATACTGTTACAATATTTTTGGACTATAATGGGGTATGATCCCGCATAATCGGGACATTCTATTTATAAACGACGCTGCAAGGAACTGACGAATCGAATTAATTCATGTTCTGCTACCAACTAATCAGAAACCAGAATTGCTCCATAAATATGAAACCTTTCTGTAGCAATTTTGCATATGTTTTCTCCGTCTCAACATGGGAAGAGTCTTTTGTTCTGTAGATTCCAACTCGAGAACTGTCTACTGCAAACCAGTCACCTCTCAGGACTTGTGTAGAACAACGAACCATCGGAAACTGTTCTGAAACTAAACATGGCTTACATTTCTAGAGGTTATGAACCCAACATGCGTCTTTATTTCGATATATTTACCCTGTTGAATGTAATTGTTTGAATCTCCTTTGCACTTGGTCACTGACTATTTTTCCAAGATCGTTGTTGAAATATTTTTTCTTGATTTTAGTTTCTTGTATAATTACTGGAACACTAGATCTTGCTAAGACCCTAATTTCTTTGTAAGTTATACATACAAACGTGGCATTTCATCTTATTTTCCCTTTAAGTTCTGTTTTACCAAACATCATGGGAACACTAACTTCTATTATCGTAGCTTTTCATTTTTGTCCAATATTACTATATTAGATTCTTTAGCTAAATTTTCTAGGTACATAGCTCCAATTTTTAGGTACATAAGCCTAGAGATTTGATACTCATAGTTGATAGTGTATGATTTATTTGCAATTGTTCTTTTTGGTGTATCTTCCCAGAACTTGCTGCTGAATTTGATATTCAACTTTTTACTCATCGTCCAATGGATATATTTACACATTTAATTGTGTTTTGTCATATAGTAGCCATCCCACAACAGAATCATACAGTTAAATGCCAGGGAGTTAATACCCTCTAGTTCTGTGTGGCAGACCCTGCACTTTTTGTCATTGCTTAGACTAGTATTTTTCTTAAAAACATTGGTCATCATGACTTAATCTTGGATAGCTATTACAATTTTCATAGTTGAGCGATCATCGTTTTAGAGCCGTCTTTATCAATAAAGTCCTAAGTGGAATTAATCCAGATAATACTTGGCATGCTGTTGGTTACCTCATCATTTCACAAAAGAAGGTTTTAATGTATTTATGTCGAGTTCTTTGGACTATTTTGGTAGCAGACTTGGTTTCTGATTCTACCTCATTTGTAAAACAGTCTTTTCCTTAATTATTGACCAGTTTTATGATGGAGGTTTGTCTGCTAACTCTTGTTTCATACCTTGTGAAAATTTCCAGGTGCGATTCTGGAAACTAATCAGATATTGTAAGGTACTATTGAAAGTCACATGATGCTGATAGTCAGTCTGAGGGATGCCTTCTGGTCTTCTGGGCAAATACAGTCAACACATACCCTTGTTAAGTTACAGTCTGTTTATGTCCTTTTATAGTCCAAAAGTAATGTGGTTCCTCTCTCTTTCGCATGTGTTGCTACATATTTTTTGTGTAAATAAAAGGCCACATACGTCACAAGATTGGAGTTAATTTCTTGTATGCGTTTTCATGTGTCGCAACATATTTTCTTTCGTTGTAAAAGAAGAGCCACACTCTTCACAAGAATATGGCTTCTCTCCAGTATGTATTCGCATATGTCGTAGCATACTGTGTTTCATTCTAAAAGATGAACCACATATTACACAAGGATATGGTTTCTCTCCAGTATGTGTTCGCATGTGTTGCAACATATGTGATTTTTGTGTAAAAGAAGAGCTACATACTTCACAAGAATAAGGTTTCTCTCCAGTGTGTTTTCGCATATGTTGCAAGATACTTTCTTTATGTGTAAAAGAAGAGCCACATAGTTCACAAGAATATGGTTTCTCTCCAGTATGTTTTCGCATGTGTTTCAGCATGCTTTGTTTCGTTGTAAAAATGGAGGCACATATTTCACAAGGATGTGGCTTCTCTCCAGTATGTATTCGCATATGTTGCAACATATTGTATTTCTGTGTAAAAGAAATGCCACATACTTCACAAGAATATGGTTTCTCTCCAGTATGAATTCTCATATGTTGCAACATACTTTGTTTTGTTGTAAAAGAAGAGCCACATACTTGACAAGAATATGGTTTCTCATTAGTATGTGTTTGCATATGTTGTAACAAGTTTTGTTTTCTTGCAAATGAAGAACTACATATTTTACAAGAAAATGGTTTCTCGCCAGTATGTGAACGCATATGTTGCATCATATTTTGTTTACTTGCTAATGAAGCGCCACATACTTTACAAGAATATAGCTTCTCTCCAGTATGTGTTCGCATATGTTGGAACATATTATTTTTCTGCGTAAAAGAAGAACCACATACTTCGCAAGAATATGGTTTTTCTCCAGTATGTGTTCGCATGTGTTTCAACATACTTTCTTTCTGTGTAAAAGAAGAGCCACATACTTCACAAGAATATGGTCTTTCTCCAGTGTGTGTTCGCTTATGTTGCAACATATTTTGTTTCTGTGTAAAAGATGAACCACATACTTCACAAGAATATGGTTTTTCTCCAGTATGTGTTCGCATATGTTGCAACAAGTTTTGTTTTCTTGCAAATGAAGATCCACATACTTCACAAGAATATGGTTTCTCTCCAGTGTTTGTTCGCATGTGTTGCATCATATTGTTTCTCTTTAAAAGAACAAGGATATACATATAACATATATAGCTTCTCTCATGTATGCATATAAAGTAAAAGGCTTCTCCTATGTATGCATTTGCATGTGTTGCAATATATTTACTTATTTGTACAAGAATATCCACATACTTCACAAGAATATGGTTTGCATATGAATTGTGCGTATTTGTTAGAAAAGAACTATATATTCCAAAGTATTGGATTTCGAGCTTGTGTAAAAAAAAACAGATTATTTTATATTATTTTAGGACAATTTCATTCTCTGTAGTTTATGTGAGAAATTAAATACAGTTGACAAGGAAACCTTTTGTTCAATATATCATAATAAGATATTATTTGATGAAAGAAGATAGTCACAATATTAGACAATTTACAGAAATACTTAAAGATGTTAAATATATTTTGTAATGCAGTTCCATATTTTAAGTCACTAAGAAAATGCAAATCCATTCAAATCCAATGATACTCGTTTTTGTCATCAATGAATGATATCCTGCAAAATAGCAAAGAATTAAAAGACACATTTCAAGAAAGGATAATAATTTTATACATATTCTGTGCGATCAATACAATTAAAAACTATTTTAAATGCACTGTCATATATACTGAGAAATAAATTCTTTATTTAATGAAACTCGATTTCTTATTTACAGTTGAAGGAAGACTCAAAAGTAATCATTGTTATCAGCAATTACATTTAAATCGACACGTTAAAGGAATTACAATTAAATAAAGACTTGAAATCAATTAATGTTGAAGAAAACCTTGACAGCAATTATAGATGTAAAGTGATCAAAGGTTCCCTTACAATTATTACAAACTAAGTGGTATTGATTGAGATTGTCGGACTGACTTCCTCATCTTGGTTATTATGGTCACAACGTTTCGGCCGTTTTACCCTCTGGCCTTCATCAGGTGTTTTGTCTCGAACTGGGGAAATGTTTGTTAGGAGTCTCGAACCCAACCCTTTATTATTATTACGGGGGTACCATGTTTGGACTCCAGCTAGGCTCTGGGAAATAGTTTCTGATTCTCTGTTTTGAATGTTACTTTTTTACTGCCTTCGTTCAGGATTGAATTCAGTACCTTTTGGGTAACTGTAAACTTTGATACAACGTCTAGGACCACTCGGCCATATGTCACTAGGACAATTCTTAGCTGGTTTTTGTTAATGTTAAACTTCTGTTGTTATTTAAGGTATTCTCTCTCTGTCAGAGGTGTCCAAATTGCATTCAGCTCTATGCTTGGTTTGCTCAGTAGGTTGTAAATACAAACAATTACTAAGTGGCATAATAATAAACTTAAAACTTATACAAAATATTCGTAATGCAGACACAGGGCAATCTTATTTCGGATAAATTTGAAAAGTGGAGGTAACGTGTCAGTGGAGCCTGATGAATAAATTTGATTGCATGGTAACCATGAATATAACAGGTGGTGCGTTAATAGTCTGCCAGCAATTAGATGAGAAAATGGCCAGCTTTGGGTTGGTTCACTATCTTTGTAAAACATAAAACAACAACTATTTACAAAAAGAAAGATGAGCGTAACAGTTCACAAATAAATAAATAAATAAATATACAAATTACTCATCTTAAAGAATTCCAGTCATTAAATAATCTACCACTCGGTAGGGACCCGATAATGGAAGATCAGATAACAAAAAAAAAAACAAAAAAAACTTGGATTTATAAGACCAAAAATCCAACCTTGATCACCCTTTGGGGCTGTGACACAGTGGATAGAGATGTTGAATCTCCATGGTTGAAGTTGGGCTTTGTCTGAATATAATGGTTGCAATCCTACCCAAAGCCAGCCAGAGAATTAGTCAGCCCAAACATGATGAGACGACAACAATGAAAAGCAGTAATTGCTAATACAGTAAAGAGTTTCAGTATTCCTATTTCATCGTGGTTAACCACCTAACAAAGACCAGAGGAATAGTAGGCAAAAACATGAAACAACAAAAAAGATAGTCCACAAATAAATAAATATGTAATGTTATGACCCTTTAGGCTGTGATCATAGTGTAGTATCTGTTAACTGTGGCAAGCGGGGTCAATGGTCAAAACATTATTATTATTGTTATTGTATTCTTATTAATTGATTTGAGTGACGGATGGATCAGTTATTATGATTAGAAGAAAAGACAATTAAATTGGGGAAGAAATGATAGATGTGTGAATCGCAAAAGGAATGTTAAAATAGAAAATATATGTAAACATTATTTTGGTGTTTTGAATAAACAAATAACTAGCTGGGGATTAGGTTGGTCTGAGACACATAATTAGGTGACATAAGAGAACATGTGATGTAGTTAGTTTTGGAGAGATTCAGAGAGTTGAGGATTGACCACCAAAAGCGGACAGACGTCTAGACAAGGGTGGACAGACAGCTAGGGAGCGAGCTGTAAGAATAGAAAATGTAGACAAACTGCAGATCCCGTGAAAACCATTTGAGACAACTGTAATAAATTTATATTATAAAAATAAAAAGAGTTGTTTTATGGTTTTCACAAATAAGAACAGATGTCTCAATTGGATGGTGCTGATCATTTCATGGTTCGTCACGGAGCAGCGGCAAGATACAGAAGAACTCTTCAAGTAAAAAAGGTATGAAGCATATATTATTATTCTTACATATGTACTGTAAAAATATCCCGTGTGATAAGTCTGATACAACATGACTCAATTTACACGTCAATATCATGTACCCCTGGCTAAACAACATACATACGATTTATACGTTTATTATCTGTCTGTTAAAAGAACAATATCTTACATCCACTAGATAACACATGACACGTTTTAATATATCATCTCCTCCAATATAAAACAATGTACAACAAATATACAAATCAATCATCTTAAAGAATTCCAATAATTTAATAATATACTATTTGGTATGAACCCGACAATGGAAAATCATATATACAAAAAAAAACTGTTACAATATTTTTTAGTGTAATGGGGTGTGATCCCATACAGTCAGGAGATTCTATTTATAAACGATGCTGCTAGGAACTGACGAATCGAATTAATTCACGTTCTACTACCAACCAATCAGAAACTAGAATTGCTCCATAAATATTAAACCTTTCTGTAGCAATTTTGCATATGTTTTCTTCGTGTCAACACGGGAAGAATATTTTGCTCTGTCGATTCCAACTCGAGAACTGTCTACTGTGAACCAGTCACCTCCCAGGACTTGTGTAGAACAACGAACCATCGCAAACTGTTCTGAAACTAAACATAGCTTACACTTCTAGAAAAAAACAAAAAAAATGGATTTATAAGATGAAAAATCCAACGTTGATCACCCTTCAGGGCCGTGTCACAGTGGATAGGGATGTTGAATCTCCACAGTTCAAATTGAGCATTGTCTGAAGATAGTGGTTTCAATCAAACCCAAAGCCGGTCAGAGAATTAGTTGGCAAAAACATGGTGAGACGACAACAGTAATTGCTAATGATACAGTAAAGCGTTTCAGTATTCCTATTCCATCATGGTTAACAACCTGACAAAGACCAGAGGAATAGTTGCCCAAAAAATGAAACAACAAAAAAAGATAAGGATAACAATCCACAAATAAATAAACAGTCTAACAATGATTAAAGTATTTTGAATAAAACGAACTTCAAAACAAAAACCAACATACGAAAATATTATCAACAGACTCTATTTTTTTAATATCATTTAAATGCAGAAACGTTCTTCTCATAATACTCATCAATATAGTTTTAATTTGTGGAATTAGATTTTTTTTCCAAAAACAATTTTTTAAATTGGTACTGTAAAAACAATATATAGTTTTAATTATTAGATTAACAAACAATTTGAATGAAATGAAACAGATGAATTTGGTTGACTAATTTTCACTGTACTTTCTTTGACCGAGAAGCGACCCACCCCTCAACCCCGCCGGACATTTAGTGAAACCAAAATGAAAGTCTTGTCATGAATAAATTTTAAAATGTTCTATTTTTCATGGATATGTTCTATGTACCGGAAAACAAAATGAGACCAAATTGACAACTCGGAAATTTGAAATGAAAAAACTTTAATGGTTAATACTTTTAAGATAAATAATTTAAACAATTTTTTTTTTTTTGGCTGAGTTACACGAGTGAGGCCTTTCTAGCAAAATACATACCGGCTCGGATGTTGTATGCAGTTTGTCTGTTGTATGCAGTTCATTCAAGGGAGCATTCATTATTCCAAAAAGGAAAGAAGTTTGGTGTGTGTGACCTTGTTTTTTTTTAATTATTTTATTCTGTCTTGAACTTTGCGCTTTTCGGATTATTTTGTTATTTTTTTTGGGGGGGGTGTATTTTTTTTTTTTTGCCGTGTTTTTTTTGGGGGGGGTGGATACTTTTTGGGGGGGGCATGTTTTTATTTTGGGGATGGACACTTTTTCTTTTTGCCGTGTTTTTTTTTTATAGATATTTGGGGAGAGGGAATGCTCTTTTTTTCATTTTGGATGGATATTTTTTGTTTGGACAGAGCTTGGGGGGGAGCAGATATATATATATTTTTTTTTTGCCGGAGATTATAGTTATAGTTAATTATTAACAGGAAAATTGGTGCAAACCCAGATCATCACTTGTGGCGATAAACAAAAATAAATGACGAGTGGGAACAAATAAATTCGACAAAATCCTTTATCGCATCGCATGCAGTTACTCTACATAAAAAATTTGGAAAAAAATTAATTTAAAAAAAAATGGGAAAAATTTTTTTTTTAAAACATTTGAAAAAAACATTAATTAACAAAAAAAAACATGTGGAAAAAATAATTTGTTTAAATTATTTTTAATGTTTTCTTTTGTTCTTGTTATTATTACTGCATTTATTCTACATAAGTATAAAATAAAATTTGTTTAAATTGTTTCTTTAGGAATTCCCCAGTTGTCAATTTGTTCTCATTTCATTTTCTAGTACGCTCGATCTGACTTTTTTTATCTACAGAACGGTGTACCATATTTAATATTCTTAATTAGCTATTTACACGAGACATACACATTTAAATCATGATTTTCTCTAGTTCAGATGGGTGCCGTAAATGAACTTTTAACTCGAGATGACCCCTAATGTACTAATGTATTACAAAAGAAGCAGAAAAGAAACATTTGCAATTCATATCATATACAGCTTTATTTTCTAATACAACCTCAATACGCTTTGAAGGGATTTTACTTTGTAAACTACTTGTTTGCTGAAATTTTAAACGTTAGTGTAATTTTAAAGGATTTTCCAGGGATGGAAAGAAATTCCCCTCCCCCACCCCCCAAAAACGTGGCCATAAAATGGGTTCTCATTTTAGGTTAAATTATTATAGAAAAGTGATCCCCCGCTTTTTTTAAACTAACATTTCTTCATATCTTGGAAACAACTCTTCTGCCGCAATTTTAAAAGTTAGTTTCGTCTTCAGAGCTCCGAAAACTGAAAAAGTTGTAATTTTAAAGTATTATTCGAGGGTGGAAAGATTTTTCATATTTACCTTCTAAACATAATATTGTTTTATGGAAGGCTAAAAAGTTTGACAAAACGATTAACATTAAATAAATAAGTTTAGAGTTCGATTGAAATATTAATGGAAATTAATTGAACATAAATGTCGTTAAAAAGGCAATTATTTTTGGATTAATGAATGAAATTTAAAAGTGTATGTTTTCGCTAAAATCAAATGGAACAAAAATATTGACAAAGAAAGTGAAGGAATTGATACTTACTCTGAATCAAATACGCATAGTTTGTCTGCCTTAAAAAAAACAAAAAAAAAAAAAACGAAGGATAAAACATATTATTTAAAAATTTAAACTTATTTTTTGTGGAAAGTCATATTTAAAGAATCTTTGAATAAATAAAATATTTCTCTTCCGTCGATTAAAGGTCAGAAATGGATTATTAATTATCTCCCCTTCTGTATTCGCTCTTCTTTGTATACAGTAGTGGGTGGGGTTAACTTTAGTAGGCGTTGAAACCAAAGATATTCTGGTAACTTTTTACTTGGTTTCCATCTAAACAATCACTTTTAAAATGACGCCTATGAAAGTTTTAGGATATGCTGAAAACGATTATCGCATTTAAATTTTTCGCAAACAAATAATTTGCCGGATGGTGGGCTATGAAAAGAGAACATTATTAACAATTTTTTTGACTCCCGAGTATACATCCGACACAATTAGACACAGTTAATTAATCGAGAACCACATCATCCACTCTATCCTAAATAAAAAAAATGAAAATATCGAAAAAAGTTTTAATTGCACGTATCCGTTATGGAATGAAGTTTTCTGAAAATACAATTTAACTTAATTTCATCAAGTAGTTTTTTTTTTGTTTGTTTTTTTTTTGTTTTTTTACAGCGAAAAAACAATTTGTTATGATACCGAGGAAAAGGTTCGATTTTTAAGAAGAAAAGCTAGTATTAAAGGTGGGGAGGGAGTGGCAGAACTTTAAGTTGAGTTATCTCCCCGTGGCGTGTTCAAAAAATTCCCAGATGTCTGACTTCAACGTGTTGTCATAAAAACGTGTTTTTCCGCTGTAAAAAAAAAAAAAAAAAAAAAAAAATATTTGATCAATTTAAGTGAATCTTTTTTCGGAGATCTTCAGTCCAACACGGATACATACACTATAACCTTTTTTCGATATTTTAATTTTTGAATCTCTTGATTAAACTGTACAAGTGCCAAAAACATATAAGATATTAACTGCTATATACTCGAGAGTCAAAATAATGAAAAGAATATTCTCTTGTCATAAACCTAATTATCAGTAGGGGTCATTGTTGAGTGCGCAAGCGTGCGCATATATTAATGTAAAGTAAAAACACTACAAACCTATTCAGCTACGTAGAAGAATAACTTATCTTGCCTTTGGTAACATTATTTGTTATATATTTTATTTTTTCTCGCAAATACATTCCTACTTTTGACTTCAATAAAATTTCGATATACGCTGTAGAGTTAAATGCAATAATCAAAGAAGAAAACGCTCGTGTGTGTGTATTATGTCGTTTTACAACTTACCCTTGGATGGGATCTGCAAGAAAGATAAATTAAAGATGGCAACCATGGATTTATAAGGTTTAGTCTCGTGGAATCTCACGAGATCTCATCTTCCACTGCACACTTATGCAAATGGAATGGGTCAGTTTTCTAATAAAAACTGCAAAATGAGGTAACAGAGTACCATGTGCCTGAACAAATGAGGCCTGCATACGAAGAGGAACTTCGGGATTGGATCAAGGATGGCTGGTTAATTCCCTACCCCTATGAGAAACTTGGACCACCCCCCTCCCCGGAGGCCTGATTTTGCTGCTGGCGGTCGCTCAGCACAACAAAGCAAAGGTGAGACCAGTGATGGACTACCGTGAACTGAACACGCATGTTGATGTGTTAACAGCAGACGCTGACGTTTTTGCCAGCAAGCTACGAGAGTTCCAATGTGTCCCTGCTGGATCTAAGAAAAGCATACCTGCAGGTCCAAATCAGTGAAACTATGTGGCCATTTCAGACGGTGGTGTTTGCTGGCAGGAGGTACTGCCTTAGCAGACTAGGCTTCGGGCTGAACATGGCCATCACTAACGCTGTGTTGTCACAGAAAGAAACAAAAGATGGGACGTCGGCGTATCTTGATGGCATATATGTGAACAAAGACATTGTCATCATCATGTGTAAGGTCCAAACTGGCTGAGTTTGGTTTGACTTGCAAGGACCCAGAACGTTTGGAGAATGGCATCCGTGTATTGGGCCTGAACGTTCAACAGGAGCGAGAGACTTTGAAATGGAGGCATGGAACTGCAGTTTTTGAAGTGCCAGATGTCTTCACAAGGCGAGCAGTATTCTCCCTGTGTGGAAAACTTGTGAGGCACCTACCAGTGTGTGTATGAACTCATGTGGCAGCAGGCATCATAAAAAGGAGGGCAAGTGCAGTTACCAAAGGCTGGGATGATGAAACAGGTGACGATCTGTTGGTTTGCAAGGTGAAGGAGACGATCGCAAGGGTAAAGCAGGATGACCCCACCAAAGGAGACTGGTGTGTCCAGGGAGACAAACTGAACGTGTGGGTGGATGTGAGCTCTCTGGCAATTGGTGTGCTGTTGGAGAAGAATTGGGCTGCGATTGAGGACACCTGCTGGTTGCGACCGGCGAATGACACTGCTCATATCAACCTGGCAGAGCTCGATGCAGTGATAAAAGGTATTAACCTGGCACTCTAGTCGAAAGTCAGGAAATTACGCATATGCACGAATTCGCTATGCGTGTACCACTGGATATCAGACACACTGACAGGCAACCAGCAAAATGCTGATCAGACGGAGGTTAAAGACCGTAAAAAAGCTGGTAACAGAGTACAACCTGTCAGTGGATATGGTACTGGTCACTTCAAGTTGCAACCTTGCTGATAGTCTAACTCAGGTGCCACAAAGATGGTATGACACCATGAAGAAGAAAGCCGAGTCAGTACCATTATGTGCCACCTCTGTTGAGGTGTCGGATGAAATCAGGAAGATACACCATCTCAGTGGACACCCTGGAGTGAGACGGACATGTTATTTTGTGCAGTTGTCCAATCTGTCAGTGTTCAAAAGTGCAGTGAAAGTCAAGGAGTGCCAAACATGACAGTCAATCGACCCCGCCCTGGCCAGATGGTGTAAAGGTCAGCTGGGAGCAGACCCGATTTGAAGCCGACTGGGTATGGATATCACCCACTACAGCAGCCAGCACTTCCTCACTCTGATCGATTGTGGACTGACAAGGTTCACGATCTGGCGCCTATTTATAAGACAGGATTCCTCCAATGTCATTCATGAGTTGGAGGCCGCCTGAAGAGATCCTCGCAGACAATGCCACGGCCTTCTGCAGTGGGGAATTCAGACGTTTCATAGACAAGTGGGAAATCCAACTCCGACACAGATGTGCATTTGTATTGAGTGGCAACGGCATAGCAGAGCGGTACAATCGAAGCGTGAAGAGGATTGTGGCAAGAAAACAATGCATGATCGCAGAGGCAGACTATAGATATAATACAACACCAAAGGATGGCATGAATGCTGCAAGCGCACCCACAAATGCTATCTATGGGTATCGAGTGCGCATCAAGTACATTGACGCCTGTCTGCCTGATCTGCAGGAAACCCGAGGGCTGGATGAGTTAGCGGACACTGTCTGGGTGAAGCCTCCCAATAATTGATGCACCAACAGCTTTCATAGAGGACGAATTATTGGCATCATCAGTGACCAAGCCATGCTAGTCGATGGGACCCTACACCATGTGAAGGATATCCAGCCTACCCTAAATACGAACCAGTTGGCGAGTAGCAGTAATGGTGAATCATCCAACAATGACCTGTGGATCCGATCTATTCCCCGTGATGATACAACTGCGAACCCCAATGTTGATGCTGATAGTTCCAGCACCCCTTCTGAGAGCTTCAAATAGGATGAAGAAGTCCAGTCTAATGGTATGACCCTAATGCTGATGCCAATGCTTCCAAGACCTCTTCTGAGATCTCCAATGAAGATGAAGTAGTCAAGCCAATCCCCCTTCGTAGGATTGCCTACAAGAAACGACCACGTCCAGCATGCCACATGTGTGGTCTGAAGACCAGGGGGAGTGTAGAGTTGAATGTAATAACCGTGTGTGTGTGTCGTACGGTTATACAACTTACCTTTGGATGTGATCTGAGAGAAAGAGAAATTAAAGATGGCAGCCATAGATTTATAAGGTGTAGTCTCGTGGAATCTCACGAGATCTCATCTTCCACTGCACACGTATGCAAATGGAATGGGGTCAGTTTTCTAATAAAATACCTGTTGGCAGAGGTGGTTGGCAGAACACATGCCGGAAGTTGAGAGAGAAAACTGGCAGTGACGAATTCTAGCTGAACTTTTGCTTATTGTGTTTATTTTATTTTGTTTTGCTGTTTACCAGCCCATTTAACTGCACACGCCACCTTCATCTTAAAAATTGATAAAGCCCGATTATAAATTGATTATTCTACCAATCTCACATCCTACAAACTTATCTTGCCTTTGGTAACATTTATTTGTTAGATATTTGATTTTCATGAGAACTTTTTTGAATCTATGTGGATTGTAAAATAAACCAAAAATATATTAACAAAAAAATTATAAAATTTATACAAACATATAAAATACATAAACTTTTTTTATCAATTGTTTTTTTTAATTTTTTAATCGCATATCTTTTTAAATAACTATGTTTCATTAAGTTAAAAAAACATAAAAAATAATTGACAATTGTATCGATTCTGTGCTTCCATACCTAAATTTAAAGACGCATGTGCCAACTTCCGGTGTGTTTAAAAAGTTAGTGTCTCCTTTTATGCACGATTATCTAAATAAACAATCTTTAGATATTTTTTCTCCTTATATTATCAATAGTGACCATTGTTGCGCACGCAGACATGCGCATATATTTATAGTATGTTTTTCTCTCTCCATATAAAAAATGTAAATGTTTAGAAGAAGAAAATAAAAAAACAAATGCGTTTGTTTTACAATTTGTTAACTAATATACAAGCACATGGAGAAATGGCCACGTAACAAACACATTACTCAGGCTGAATAAACATTATACGTTGCCCCATTGCGTGAAAAAAAATTGAATAATTCGACCTCCTGTATTTACAAGCTTATAACTACTTAAAAATGTAATTCAAACCCTCATTTTTTATCAATTAAAGGAGCAAATACCAAATTTAAAAAATAACAGGTTTAATAGCAAATTATGCGATATTTATTTTTTAAATTGGTTTTCTTTAAAAAGATTTGAAGAAAATCAACAAAATTTTACTTTGTTCAATTATAAAAAATCGATATAAATTCGAAAAAAATCACTTACCTATAAAAATACTATTGAATGTGTAGCGACTACCCCGGAACTAAAATTTGACAGAGACTTTTGAATTGTCACCGTTTCTGGAGAGCTCTAAAAAAGAGAACAAAAAAACGTGGCGCCAAATTCGAGTGCCCTCTCTTCCTCTTTCGCTCACTGACCCTTGAGGAGTTAACACGCGCTACTGCTGTGTCTGTCACATGTGCGCGACACGCGCTATGCCAGTTCTCATAATGAAATCAAAAAAACATTCTTCTTACCTTTCCACGCCACTTTTCACTCGAACGGCTATCCCAAAGAAAAATATTTAATTTATCTTTTCTTTTCGACTTAATGCCAAAAAGAGAACATTTACCCAGTCAGTCAAGATTTCTTTCTTTTCTACGGACACAAAAGAAACCACATGGGTGTGATACACAAAAGGGTAAATAAAATTACACTTCTTTTAACCAGCCAAGTCTGACTATTTATTTTCATTCATTTTTCTGAATATTTGTTTTTTATTAATGTTTATGAAAAATTATTTTAAAGGAGCTGTTCGTCGTTTTTGCCCGGCGAGCAGCTCACTTCACTGGTGACCCCTTTTCGTCAGACTTTGGTAGAACACGCGAGGAGCTGGACATTCTTAATTTAGCAGTTTAAAGACTTTCAAACTAAGTTTTTCTTAACCCAGGCCAGGGCGGCAAACCAACCATGGATAGTGATACCATATCGGCGACAACGGCAATACAGGCCGTTCTGAAAATCCCACCTTTCTGGACACACGACCCGACATGGTTCGCCCACGTGGAAGCTCAGTTTTTCACTCAGCGAATTCACAGCGAATTAACTAAGCTGAACCATGTGGTGGCCGCACTCACGCACGAAGTGATGGCTGAAGTCCGCGACTTGATAATGGCACCCCCAGGATCTATTTCTTATGACACTTTTAAGTCGGAGTTAATCAGAAGAACAACCGACTCCCAACAAAAGCATCTCCGGCAACTGTTGATCGAGGAGGAACTCGGCGACCGAAAACCATCCCAATTACTAAGACGGATGAAACAATTAATGGGCGAAAGCGTTCTACAGCCGGACATCCTCAAACAATTATTTGTTAGTAGGCTGCCGTCCAGTATTCAGATGATACTAGCGTCTTCCAAAGACACCACCTTGGTCGAGGAATTCGCGGAGTTGGCAGACAAAATCATGGAAGTAACGGTTTCAGTAGCCCCGGTGCACGCACAGGCACCAGAGGATTCCTTTCCTGACACCTCAGGCACCTCCACATATATCCGTGAAGAACTGGAGAGACAAGCCCAACTAATCCAAAACCTGAGTGACCAGATTCGTGATATGGAGCTCAGACCAAGCAGATACCCGCATCCGAGTGGACAGGACCATTCTCAACCACGAAGTAACAGTCGAAATGGTGACAGGCTGTGTCGATGCCATGCGCGTTATGGCGAAAAGGCTTTCCGGTGTCGCAGGCCTTGCTCTTTCATGAAGATCGATAAGCAAGCGGGAAACGGCCAGGCCAGGTGGTTGGGGCGACCGATACCCCTGGCAGAAACCACATTAGTCGCACCCTTTACCTCACAGACAAGAACACTGGTACACGATTCCTCGTTGATACCGGTGAAGAAGTCAGCATAATCCCCAAGGAACTGTTGAAAGAGAAACGTACCCCGCCGACTTTCTGTCTACAAGCCGTGAATCACTCATCTATTCCGACTTTCGGAGAAAAGTTGTTAACATTAGACCTGGGATTCCGACGCACCTTCCAATGGATTTTTACTATCGCGAAGCTGCCCATTCCAATTTTAGAAGCGGATTTCTTGCATCATTTTGGCATACTTGTGGACGTCAAACGCGGCAAATTAATCGAGAATAGCACTGGACTTACCGTGCAAGGGAAGATTAATAGAAAGATGACGATAAGCCCGGTCATATTGAAGGATGCTACGGACCCATACACAGACCTCTTAAAAGGTTTCCCTAATATAACTCGTCCTGTTTTTAGCAATGACAGGGTTACACACGATGTTACCCCCCACAATTCAGACCAGAGGACCTCCTGTGAGCGTGTACCTGCGCGGACTCAAACCTGACCGCCTGAAAGTCGCCAAGCAAGAATTTCAGCACGTGTTGGATTTGAGTATTATTCGACCCTCCGACAGTAATTGGTCATCGCCACTCCACATGGTGCCCAAAAAGTCAGCAGGCGACTGGCACCCTTGCGGGGATTATCAAGCACTGAACAGTCGATATTCAGATAATTACCCCATTCCTCACCTCCAGGATTTTTCAAACTCTCTCCATGGTAAATCGATATTCTCCAAAATCGATTTCGTCCGTGCGTACAATCAGATTCCTGTGGACCCTGAAGATATCCCCAAAATTGCTATAACTACCCCATTCGGACTCTTTGAATTTATACGAATGCCCTTTGGACTGAGAAATGCTGGCCAGTCCTTCCAGTGATTTACAGACGCAGTCTTACGTGGATTACCATCCGTTTACGCATACATCGATGATCTACTCGTAGCAAGTTCATCCGAAAGGCGAACACGTGCAGCATCTACAGCAACTGTTCCACAGATTGTCGGAATACGGTGTTATCATCAACCCCAGCAAGTGTGAGTTTGGAGTCTCTTCGCTTTCCTTCCTGGGACATTTAATTGATTCGGAGGGTATCCGCCCTCACCCGGAAAAAGTCCAATCCATTGTTGATTATCCGCCTCCCACTTCCCTTTGTAAACTTTGGGAATTCCTCAGGTTGATAAATTTTTACAGGCGTTTCGTTCCTCACTGTGCCGAAATCGCACAGCCCCTAATGGATGTACTCAGGAACAAAAAGAAAAAAAATGAGACAATCACTTTGAACGGAACGGAATTACACTCTTTCAACAAAGTAAAAGAAGCGTTAATGGCTGCCACTATGTTGGCTTTTCCCCACTCATATGCTCCCCTATTCCTGTCAGTAGACGCATCGGATGTGGGCATTGGAGGGGTATTACAACAGTTTGTAGACAACACATGGCAACCACTATCTTTTTTCTCCAGGCGACTTCAGAATGCTGAGACCAAATATAGTACCTTTGGCAGAGAACTTTTAGCCGCTTATTGTGCGGTCAAGCATTTTCGCTACATGCTAGAGGGATCCGACTTCCCTCTTTTTACGGACCATAAACTGCTATCGCACGCCTTGCTCGCCAACCCCAGCAAGCATTCACCCAGAGAAGCTCCTCATTTAGACTACATTTCTAAGTTCACTTCAGACATCAAATACATCAAAGGCACTGAGAATGTAGTCGCCGACACATTATCGCACATACACATTGATGCCATTCAACCTACTGATAGTATCGATCTTAAACAGATCACCATCGACCAAAGAAATGATGAGGAGTTGAATAACTTGCTACATTCTGAAAGCCTATCGTCCAAACAGGTTCCCATACCCTTTTCTAGCGAAGCGATTTGGTGTGATATCTCAACCGGACATGAGCGCCCTTATGTTCCTCCCAAACATAGGCGAGCTGTTTTCTCTCAGCTGCACAGCCTATCGCATCCTGGAATCTGCTCTACACAGAAGTTGGTGATGTCTCGTTTTATATGGACACCCATCAATCGAGATATACGCGAATGAACCAGGAGTTGCATACCTTGCCAAAAGTCTAAAATTCATAAGCACATTAAAAGCCCACTTTCGACCGTCTCACCCCTGAAGCTCGCTTTCAGCACGTCCATATAGACTTAGTGGGCCCACTTCCACCCTCCAGAGACTGTACACATCTGCTGACTTGCATTGACAGGTTTTCGAGATGGCCTGAAACCATACCCATTAAAGATACTTCTGCCAAAACTGTGGGCAATGCCCTTATCACACACTGGATAGCTCGTTACGGGGTGCCTAACACCATTACAACCGACAGACGTAGACAATTCGACTCTTACCTCTTTTCGGAACTGTCTCACCTAGTCAGATGTAAACACATACACACTATTTCATACCATCCGGCGGCAAACGGCATGATTGAGCGCTTTCATAGGCAATTGAAAGCGTCCTTGAAAGCATACTCCGACCCTAACAGATGGATGGAATACCTTCCCTTCGTTCTCTTAGGTATTAGGTCCACCATCAAAACGGACATTGGTCTAACCCCAGCTGAAATGGTCTACAGAGCCTCACTGACTTTGCCTGGGCAGATGGTCACACCTACCACCCCCGAACACATGCCAGACCCGGCGAATTACACCTCCCGTGTAAAGGATTATATGGCAATACCTTTCAACATTGCGCCAAGAGCACAAGATGTACACACGCATGTTCCCAAAGACATGAACTCATGGACCCATGTGTTCGTCCAGAATAGTGGCGTTACTACCCGCCTTCAGTCGCCGTATTCCGGCCCTTACAAAGTACTCAAGAGATACCTGAAAGTCTTCATAATCGAGATTAATGGCAGACGTGACTCGGTCAGTGTCAATCGCTTAAAGAAAGCGATTTTTGATGATGATATCACACACATGCAGAAACCAAAGACTACGGTCCATTTCGATGACCCCGACTCATCGAGCACGACCATTTCTACCAGGTCGGTTAGACGCATTCAGCGCCCACACCGATTTTCTGTTTACACTCAGTGACATTCTGTTCTCCTCATCGACATACTGTCTAGTAGGGGGGGGGGTAATGTAGCGTCTACCCCGGAACTAAAATTTGACAGAGACTTTTGAATTGTCACCGTTTCCGGAGAGCTCTAAAAAAGAGGACAAAAAAAAAACGTGGCGCTAAATTCGAGTGCCCTCTCTTCCTCTTTCGCTCGCTGACCCTTGAGGAGTTAACACGCGCTACTGCTGTGTCTGTCACATGTGCGCAACATGCGCTATGCCAGTTCTCATAATGAAACCAAAAAAACATTCTTCTTACCTTTCCACGCCACTTTTCACTCGAACGGCTATCCCAAAGAAAAATATATAATTTATCTTTTCTTTTCAACTTTACGCCAAAAAAGAGAACATTTACCCAGTCAGTCAAGATTTCTTTCTTTTCTATGGACACAAAAGAAACCACATGGGTATGATACACAAAATGGTAAATAAAATTACACTTCTTTTAACCAGCCAAGTCTGACTATTTATTTTCATTAATTTTTCTGAATATTTGTTTTTTTTTTATTAATGTTTATGAAAAATTATTTTAAAGGAGCTGTTCGTCGTTTTGCCCGGCAAGCAGCTCACTTCAAATGTGTAGTTCAATTCTTTATTGTTCAAAATTTATCCATATTTATATTTTAAATTCCATTTATTTTTTAAATAAAATTTTTTTTTAAACGACTGCTTTAAAAAAGCGCCATGACGCAATCATTTTTATGTCTTTAGCGAAAAACCGGAAGTCGCCGTTTGTTCTTGTTCAGACTGATAGAAGGCAGTAAAAACCACATATCCGTGTTAGCCTTGCGTCTGAAGAAATATGTGTTCCCATAGTTTAAAAATAGTCCAATTTTACTTACAAGATCTTGCCTTAAAAAAAAACATCCAAGGAATTTTTTTTTCACTTCTCAAAGAAATACATAAATTTTTGATTTATTATATTTTCATTCCTCTTTATCGAGTGATTTTTTTTTAATATCTAAAAAAAAAAAAACATTGAATGAAATAGAAAAAAATTGTCGTCATCGTTCATTACTTATTGGACAATATAAGCAGAACATAGGCTTCCAATTAAAAAAATATCAACGGGTTTTTTTTTTTTAAAGGTTTTAAACTTTGGACTTTACCGGTAAATTTCCAAAAAAAACACTTCTTTTGTTTTTGTTTTGATTTACAATATATTATTTATCGATCTTTTATCTTCAATTTGTGATATATAAAACTTTGGTACGTAAATTAATTATCAAAATTTTAAAAGACATTTCAAAATGGGGGGGGTGAATTTACAAAAAATAACGTTTGTCAATATTTTATTCAGTTTATTGGAAAGAGTATAAAATTTCACATTGACCCTGAAAATATCATAAAAATTCAACCAATAGAAAAAATTTGATAGATTTTTAAAGTTTAAAAATTGAAAAATATTTAACTTGTAAAACTCAATTGATTTCATTACGTAAAAAAAAAATGGCTGCATAAAGCCTGCACTTTGTAAACACTGGGTTTTTTTTTTAATAAAAAATAATATTTCTATTATTCAACTTTAATAGACAATTTTGGAAGTATATTCCATAAAGAAAATAAACAACCCACTTTTAAAAGAGAAATTACGAGTTTTTTTTAAATATTTTATTCGCAGTTTCGTGTTAGGGGTGTCAAAAATTCTGATACACCTACTCCTTCACTGTTGGAAAGTGGGGGGGGGGAGATTTTTCCTTAATTTAAAATATAATTAAATAAACGAAAATTCCAACACCCCCTACACACACACACTCCGTGAAGGAAAAACCCAAATCTTGTTTAATAAATTTTTTGTTTGTTTAATTATATTTTAAAATCCCCCCCACTCCTTGAAGGAAAAAAAACAACAAATCTTGTTTAATAATTCTTTTGTTTGTTTAATAATATTTTAAATAAAGGGAAACTCCCCCCCCCCGCCATCTCCAAAAAAGAAAGGGCAGGTTACTCTCGAAGAAAAAATCAACCAATCAGATTAAAGAACGACTATATGAAGAAGACAAGCGAAGCGCCCTTTTTTTATTTTCAATTTAGATGATGTCGATAAAGTAAACAAATTCACCGGCTTCGATATTTTGTTATATGCTTACAATGGTTACTTTTTTAAACAAACGCAAAATAATTCGTTTAGCAATAGTGCCGATCCTCCAAAAATTCTCTGGAATTTGTAACGCTAAACTTGGATTCAGCCCCGCCTACCTAGCTGTACTGATATGCAGAAGTTTAAATGAAACATAATCCAAAATCTTGGTTATTTTTCCTATACATGGTCCCAAATAGTAGCCCCTTACGTCCAAGTGGCGATATGGACTGTTAGAGGTGAACGTAAGTAAAAAAAAACAAAACAAAAAAAACTATTCAGTTGGATAGAATAATAACCTATCTTGCCTTTAATAACATTCATTTATTATATATTTTATTTTTACCACTTGTTAGAATTCTGTGGATTGTAAAATAAACCAAATAAATGAACAATCTTTGGATTCATAAAATTATTGCTTGCTGAGTGTTTCTCGACACTATGTGACTTACACATTATTTATTTATTAATTGAAATAAATGATTCAATAACGTAAAATAAAACAAAGTTTATAAACTCTTTTTATATGAAACAATAGTAATTTTCGAAAATTATATCATCGAGAATGTTTTCCGGCAGATTTTAAAGCGACCAAGACAGAAAAAAGGGGTTAGTATCTGTTCTTCAGATGCTGCACTTCAATTTCTTGTTCTCTGTCAGTGGAGGAGAAATCCTTCACGCCTGAGACAATTTTTATTTTTGTTCCTTTTCTCCACGTTAAAAAATGACCCTGGTGTCTAACTCTGTCTCGTGGGGAGGCATTGTAAAATAGGAACACTTACATGGGTAAATATGAAGAATTACTCCACCTCCGAAAATTCCTTTCAAATTTCCACTTTTATAGGTTTTTGGGGGCGCTGAAAACGGAAGCGACGTTTAAAATTACGGCAAACGAGTAGTTTCCAAGATATGAAGAAATGTTAGTAGCCAAAAAGCGAGGGGGGGTCACGTTTCTATAATAAGCTAACGTAAAATGGGCACCCACTTTATGGCCACATGGGAGGGCAACATACAATGAACACAATTTAACGTAAAATACTACTAACGTTTAACATTTCAGGAAACAAGTAGCTTCCATGAAGAATGGGGGGGATGCCGGTCTATGTTTTTCGAGAGGGATATTCAATTATAGAACTTATATAGTTTTTTAGCAGGTGCTTCTGCAGTTTAATTAACAGTTTTAACGTGAGTAACGCGCCGACATTAACCGTTTACATTTGCTGGGCGGTGGTGGAGATGCAGGGTCGCAGGGAGTGTTCACTGTGTTACTTGATTTAGCGACCCTGCCCGATTACATCCCACGCATTCGTGTTTGCTTAATTTTATTTTCACACAATTTTTTGATGAAAAATATTGTTTTTAAATGAAAAAGGATATTTGTAAACTGATTTTTTATATTCATTATTTATTGGAAAATGTGCATGTAAATAAACATATTCATTTCGAAAAAAAATATGTGAAAATTTTATATTTTAAAACTATGTTAAGTTAAAGTTCATTAATGCTTTATCCTTGTGACCTAGGCCTTCACTGGGCTGACTACCCTCCGGCCTAACAGGGATTATTCTGCCCTTTTCACTTGTACTCAATTAGTTCGCATAGTCTTTGAATTTAGCTGGATTCCTTACTAGTCTCCCTGAATGTGTCATCTCATTTCTTTAGTATTTTGGTTTGCTGGGGATGGTGTCGCCGATCTCATTCCTTCTCTTCTATTACTTTCGAGCCGAGGTGTTTGCGAATTACAAACCCCTTCTGTACTTGGCAGTTCAGTTATTGGTGCCTCCTCCCTAGGCCTTTGGTATGACTGAGGGATCAATGATGGTGATGGGAGTGCTTCTGCTGTTTTTTTAAAATCCACCCTATTACGTCGGAGCAAATCTCCATCAACTTTGACATGGTATGACCTCTCATTCAGTCTCTGCCACACAACTACATTCTTCCACTCTCACTGACCTTTTATGTGTGGTTAAATACGTACCACATCTCCATGTTGCACTGGCTGAAGTGGTTTTACTTTCTGGTTGAAATAATGCTTTTGCTTTCTGCTGTCCCACTTAATTGTTTTGCTTCGATTTTTGTGTAGTTCTGGTCTGAGTGGGTCCTCTATGGTTGGAAAAAGCGTCTTTGTTCTTCTGGACATTAGCTTCTGTGCAGGTGATAAGTGACCCTTGGCTGGCGTATTCCTGTGATCCAGCATTGCCCTCACTACTCCACAGCTAGCCCTCACTACTCTGCTAGCCCCCACTACTCTCCGACAAAGACAGATACTAAGCAAAAGTGGGGCTACACGGCTAGACACATAGAAATTAATTTTTAAATTTCTCATTTAAAAACGACTTTACATACCAGTCGACTAAATCGCATTGTAAGTTCTTTTAACAGTGACTACTTTTTCTTCAAAAACAAAATCGACTTGAATTGTACTCTCACCAAAATAACTATCGTTCAAAAACGACACCTTTTTTTTCCTTTTCAGCGCGACAGGATTTCATGTTAAATTCCGTATTTAAAAATAACTTAAATACATACAAGTCGTCTGAATCACATTTTAAGTTCTTTAACAGTTAAAACTTTTTTCAAACGCAATAAAATCCGACTCGAAGTGTACTTTCATTAACACCTTTTCTTTTTAACACAACAGGACTTCATTTTAAATTCCTCGTTGAAAAGCGAATTTAATGCATACAAGTCATTCGAATCGCATTTTAAGTTCTGTTAACAGCAACGACTTTTTCTTCAACAAATATAAGCAAATTTCATTCCAAATTCCACGTTTAAAAACGACGACTTTAATACAAACAAGTAGAACAAACTGCATTCCAACACGTTCATTTGACGATAGTTAAAGAAATCCAACGGAACCAAGTGGGATTAACAAACAAAAAGACAAAACAAGTCCGACTCACTTCATATCTTCAACCTTCGCAGTTTGACATGACACATTTAATTCTCTCTTTGACAACGCTTTTCAATTTTGAACATGACTTTTAATTTTTCAGATTTAATGCGAATCATTTAAAATTTTCCATTTCATCTCAGCTGCATTGGTCCCATATTAAAAGCGGAAATACTGGACTGGACTGGATTCTCAGCGAAATTCTCCACTCTAACCACAATCAGTCCGGTTCTCGAGAACTCAACGGCTCGACTCTCTCTAACTGTATTAGGAGGAATGGGTTATACAGGAGATAAATTAGATTAGCACATTTACCCAGACAAAACTTGATTCCAATATCTTTAAGAACAAAAACGTATAACAAAAAAAATCTATATTTCATAAAGCAATAAGGAATCAACACTCTCTTCGGAGTAACGAGCTATACAGGAGATAAACTTTTTTCAAATCATTTTTTTTACTTAGCATAGAAATGAAAACAAATACATGAAATAAAACAGAATAAAATAGCCTCCACCCACAATCAATAATATGAACATGGACCTACAACTAATTGTCTTCGTTTTTTTAGTTTATTGACAATTAATGAATGATACGTACAAGTATTGCACTACATTTTGATAAGAGTAAAAACGAAAGGAAATAATAGAACATGTACTTGCAACCAGAGGGATATGAAAAACTGTACATCTAAAGTTACATTGTAAATTATGTAAATATTCTATGAGAATGTGCTTCTTTAGCATCAGCAAATTAGATTTATCTGAAGAGGAAGAGCTAAATATTTTACTGAAATGTAGTTTCTATGGAGTGTTTCACTTTGCTTTGCTTCAACATTGTGTATCTATGGAAAATGTAATCGATGATACCCTAAGAATGTATTTTTGCTTGCCATGTGTACATATGCAAAATATTTGATTTATTTTTAAAAAGTATACAAAAATACGAAATTATCTAGTTTTTTTTTCAAGTATGTGTTCATGTGTGTTGCAATGTACGTTGTTTCTTAAAGAGTTGTCGCAAATTATGCAGGATTATTGTTCCTCTGTTTTTGTAAATTTTCTCATCAGTTTGTTCATGCTGGGAATAGGGCTTCCAGCCAGATGCAAAACATTCATCTACTGACTCATATATTCCAACCGAAAGATCTTTTTAAAGTTCTGATTACCGTTTTGAGTACAATTTTTGAATCTCGTTTACACTTGGTTCACTGACTATATTTCGTAGTTGTTGAAATACTTTTTCTTGAGTTAAGTCGGTTGTATGATTACTGGAACACTCGAGATCTTCCTAAGATTCCAGTTTCTTTGTAACAGACAAACTTGCTATTTCGTCATATTTTCCCTTTTAGTTCTGTTTTACCAAACATCATGGGAAAACTACGTTCTATTATTGTAGCTTTTTTCTTATTCTTGTCACATATTTCTCTATCAGATTCTTTAGCTCCAATTTTTACAAAACTTTAGATACTGTTAGCTCATTCTTCCAGTTTTTCACAAAGGAAGTTTTCGGTCTATTTTGTCGACTTCTTTGGATTATTTAAGTAGCAGACTTGCTTTCCGATTCTGTCTTGTAATAAAGCAGTCATTCTATAAATTCTTGGCCAGTTTTATGATGGAGGTTTGTCTGCTAGCTCTTGTTTCGTATGTTGAAAATTTTGAACTGCAATTCTGGAAACTAATCAGATATTGTCTGGTGCTATTAAAAGTCACACGATGCTGATGGTCAGTTTGAGGAGGACGATTTCTAGTCTTCTGGGCAAATACAGTTAATACATACACTTGTTGTGTTACAGTCTGTTTATGTCCTTTTATAGTGAAAAAGTAATTTGGTCTCTCTCTCTCTCTCTTTCGCATGTGTTGCAACATTTTTGAGTAAATAAACGTAAATACGACACAAGATAGGAGTTAATAACTTTCATGCATTTTTCTGTGTCGCAACATATTTTCTTTTGCTGTAAAATAAGACTCAGACTCTTCACAAGAATATGGCTTCTCTTTTTTTTCATTTTTCTTAAACTTTTTCTTCTAGGGGATGGGACATCCAACCAGATGTCTGACATTTACCCCTATTTTAGTGAGTCCAACCAAGAGATCTTTTCAGGATTCTAGCCGTTCCTTTCAGTGCAATCGTTTGTATTTCACTTGCACTTGGTTCACCTTCAGTATGTATTTGTATATGTCGTAATATATTGTTTCATTCTAAAAGATTCATCACGAATTACACAAGGATATGGTTTCTCTCCAGTATGTGTTCACGTGTTTTGCAATATATGTGATTTTTGTGTAAAAGAAGATCCACATACTTCAAAAGAATATGGCTTCTCTCCAGAATGTGTTCACATATGTCTCAGAATATTTTGTTTCGTTGTAAAGGAAGACCTACATACTTGACAAGATTATGGTTTTTCTCCAGTATGTGTTCGCATGTGTTTCAGCATGCTTTTTTTCTGTGTAAAAGATTCACATATTTTACAAGAATATGGTTTCTATCCAGTGGGTGTCCACATATGTTGCAACACATTTTGTTCGTGTAAAAGAAATGCCACATATTTCACAAGAATATGCTTTCTCTCCAGTGTGTTTTCGCATATGCTGCAAGATACTTTCGTTCTGTGTAAAAGAAGAGCCACATACTTCAAAAGAATAAGGTTTCACTCTTTTTTTTTTCATTTTTCTTCTAGGGGATGGGACATCCAACCACATATCTGACATTTACCCCTATTTTAGTAAGTCCAACCAAGAGATCTTTTCAGGATTCTAGCCGTCCCTTTCAGTGCAATCGTTTGTATTTCCCTTGCACTCCAGTATGTGTTCGCATATGTTGCAACATGTGTTGTTTCCTTGCAAATGAAGATCCACATACTTCACAAGAATATGGTTTCTCTCCAGTATGTGTTCGCATATGTTGCAACATATTTTGTTTCGTTGTAAAAGAAGATCCACATACTTCACAAGAATATGGTTTCTCTCCGGTATGTATTCGCATATGTTGCAACATATTGTATTTCTTTGTAAAAGAAGAGCCACATACTTCACAAGAATATGGTTTCTCTCCAGTATGAATTTGCATATGTTGCAACATACTTTGTTTTGTTGTAAAAGTAGAGCTACATACTTGACAAGAATATCGTTTCTCATTAGTATGTGTTTGCATATGTTGTAACAAGCATTGTTTTCTTGCAAATGAAGAACTACAGTTTCTACAAGAAAATGGTTTCTCGCCAGTATGTGAACGCATATGATGCATCATATTTTGTTTACTTGTAAATGAAGCGCCACATACTTTACAAGAATATAGCTTCTCTCCAGTATGTGTTCGCATATGTTGAACCATATTATTTTTTTGTGTAAAAGAAGAACCACATACTTCGCAAGAATATGGTTTTTCTCCAGTATGTGTTCGCATGTGTTTCAACATATTATTTTTCTGTGTAAAAGAAGAGCTACATACTTCACAAGAATATGGTTTTTCTCCAGTGTGTGTTCGCTTATGTTGCAACATATTTTGTTTCTGTGTAAAAGATGAGCCACATACTTCACAAGAATATGGTTTTTCTCCGGTATGTGTTCGCATATGTTGCAACATGTTTTGTTTTCTTGCAAATGAAGATCCACATATTTCACAAGGATATTGTTTCCCTCCAGTGTTTCTTCGCATGTGTTGCATCATATTGTTTCTCTTTAAAAGAACAAATATATACATATAACATATATAGCTTCTATCATGTATGTATATTAATTTTGCTTATTTGTTAGAAAAGAAGCATATATTCCGAAGTATTGGCTTTCGATATTTTTAAAAATACATATTATTTGATATTATTTTAGCACAGTTTGATTCTCAGCAGTTTATGTGAGAAATTGAATACCCTTGACAAGAAAACGTTTTCTTCAACATATCATAAGATGTAATTTAACGAGAGAAAAACATATGCATTATTCACATTGATTAGAGGATTTACATAAAAATTTAAAATATATTTTGTAATACAGTTCCATGTTTCAAGCCACTAAGAAAATGTAAATCCATTCAAATCCAATGATACTCGTTTTTCTCATAAATGGATGATATCCTGCAAAATAGCAATGAATTAAAAGATAAATTTCAAGAAAATATATTTTTTCATATTCTGCGAAATCATAATTAAAAACGATTTTTAATGTACCATCACATTCTATAAGACATAAATATACTCCTGTCTCTAGCCAATTTGTGAGTAAATATATCTCTGCAATATTCGTACCATTTAATTGCAGATTTACACAAAATGGCATTTGAAGTAACTGCAGATGTTATGGGTAGTTGACAAAATAAAAAATATGATAACACTAATAAACTAAGGCGTGACCCTTAAAAAAGGTCCCACACCTTATTGACAATGGTACATATTTACTATGCCTCCCCACGGGACAGAGTTAGACACCAGGGTCGTTTTTTAACGTGGAGAAAAGGTACAAAAATAAAAATTGTCTCAGTCGTGAAGAATCTCTCCTCCACTGAAAAAGAACAAGAAATGGAAGTGCAGCATCTGAAGACAGATACTACACTTTGATCTTGACCAAAAGGCCAAGAATGCAATGGAAAATGATTTTATTAATTCTTTGGCTTTACAATTCTATAAGACATAAAGATACTCCTGTCTGTAGCCAATTTGTGAGTAAATATATCTCTGCAATGTTCGCACCACTGAATTACAGATTGACATGAAATTCCATTCGAAGTTGCTGCACATGTCACAGGTAGTTGTCAGAAAAAATAAAAAATGATAATAACACTAATAAACTAAGATGTGACTCTTCAAAAAGGTCACACTCCCTATTGAAAATGGTTTTATTGAGGGTTCTAATGAAGTAGCCATTATAAGAACTTCATAGTTTTGGGAAATGTTAGGTCACGTGGCGTCCCATGAATACCTATTTCTTGGAAAGAGAATGTGTGTGTCGGGTGGAGGGGGTAACATTTACCAAAAAATAATATTTCATTTAATCTAAATAATCTTTGAAAAAGTAATTAAAAGATGGGGGAACAGACCGAATTTCTTCTCCCCCCCCCAAAAAAAAAAATTTGCAAAATAAAAATACCCAAAGGGAGATGAGGGCACTAGCGGAATAATAATAATAATAAGAAGAAGAAGAAGAAGAAAATTACTAATAATAATAATAATAGACGTCCATAAATATTTGGGACTTCTGGAAGCAGACACCATCAAGTCAACAGAAATGAAAGAAAGAATTGGAAAGAAATACCTCAGGAGAACAAGAAAAACTCCTGGAAACTAAATTATATAGCAGAAACCTAATGAAACGTATAAATACCTGGGCACTATCACTAGTAAGATACTCTGGACCGTTCATAGGATGGACTAAAGAAGAACTGAGACAGCTCGATCAGAACACCAGGAAACTCATGACCATGCATAATGCACTACACCCAAATTACGATGTTGATCGATTCTATATGAAAAAGAAAAATCACGGGATAGGACTTGTTTGCATAGAAGACTGTGTGTGAATGACATAAAAAAATCTAGAAAAATACATAATGCAAAACACTGAAAGGATTATTATGGCAGAAAGACACACTGAAAAAATCAACAAAACAGAAAACAGAGAGAGAGAGAATACAAGAAAAGAAAAAAGGGGAAGAGAAACAACTACATGGAAGATTCATAAGAATAACAAAAACACTTGGACATTAATGCAAATAAAGACACATAAACTAAAAAACTGTGTGTCTAATAACTGCATCACAAGATAATAAACACAAACCACATCAAAGCAAAGATCAACAACACACAAGAAAACAGCAAATGCAGACTCTTTGGAAAAAGAGACAAACAATAAACCATATAGTAAGCGAATGTAGCAAACTGGCTAAATAACAATACAAGACCAGGCACAACCAAGTGAGAAGTGCAGTACACTGGGAATTATGCAAATAACTGCATCGTGAACGCACAGGCAAGTGGTACAAGTATAAGCAGGCAACAGTAGTTGAAAATTATAATCACAAAATCCTATGGGACATGGATATACAAACAGATAAACCCATTCAAGCAAGAGGACCAGATGTCATAATAATTTACAAGAAAGAAAAGTCCTATCAAATCATAGAATTTGCTGTTCCAGCTGAGCAGAGGGTTAATATCAAAGAAAAGGATAAACTGGGCGGTTACACAGAGCTAGCCAGAGAGCTAAAAGGGATATGGATGATGAAGAAAATCAAGATAATACCTATAATAATAGGAGCACCAGGAACAATTCCAAAAAACTTTGAAAAAAATGGGAGAATTTGGAATCAGAGGAATGACTGGAAAGATACAATGAATAACGATGATGAAAACTGTTGAAATATTAAAGAAAACCCTTGAATGCGAAGATTAATACACATGAGCCACATGCGCAGGCCAGGCAAACTGCCGCAGAGGCAAAACATCAAAAGCATTACATGGAACGAAGAACATTGAAGCTCCATATCTATAAGTTGTCTATCCCCTCCCCTGCCCCCTTCCATTGCCTCATCACCCCCCTTGATGAGTGATGCCAAATAGTTAAGAAGGGTCAAGGAAGATGGTAAAACAGAGAAACAAGCGCTGCTTGACAATTTCGACAATTTGACAATTTATTTGCTATTGTTATCGAAAGAGATGAAGGGTACTGGTAATCTGGAAAGACCTGTTATCACCCAGCTTCCAGGGAACCCCACATGTTGTTTTTAAGGAGAGATCTTTGATGACCTTGTGAAAGCTCCTTGTGAGCTAGTAATAATAATGGCGATGGTGTGTAGTGTTGGGAATCCCAGATTAAATGCTATATAGGTAGTTTTTAGACAGAAAGATAGAAGCATATTTTATTTCCCATCCGCGAGTTGCCAGGGTCACAAAAGGTTAGGTTTGACAGGTATCAATCTAGAGAGAATGCACCGGAAATTAGGGGTGACATGCACCAGAAATTAGGGGTGACACAGGAACTGTGGTCGTAGGCTTCCAGTTGACAACCACATGGGCTGAGAGTGGTGTTATGCAGCAGATGAAGCGGACAGGAATTTGGATCCCTCCCCGATAACCAGGGTCCAGATATAGGCTTGCCTTTAATAAACAATTGAAGCTTCAAATCCCATCTTGTGTTCATTAGTGCATCTGTTTGCAACAGTGATTACTCCCCACGAGATGGCAGACCAGCGACCAGAAGGCATCATCTGCTGGCCAAGGCAAGCAGGTATGTATGCATGATGTTATTTGCACATACATGTCTCCAGACCTTCCAAGACAAGAAACGGTGTAAGGATGAACACACATACACACACCCATATATGTAAGAACACAGCCACTTTAAAGTGTCCTTAGTAGGAATAAGTAACAAGAAACAGTAAGAAGTAAACGAAATAGTAAAGTTGAAAACAAATAAATAATAAATAGAAGGACGCAAAAAGCTATCATTTAACAGGTGGTGGGGGTTAAAAGTTGTAAATAAATAAAATGATGATGGGTGGGAGGGCAGACTGAAATTTTCTGCAAGTAAAAAAATCACAAATTAATAATAATAATAATAAGTGGGGTGGGGTGAGGTGGAGGATGAAGGACCCAACATCAAAACGAAATTATCATCAATTCAAGTTAAAGAAATGGGGGGTCAATTTACTAGAATATTGTATGTGTAATTGAACCCATTTCAAATCTTTAATTTAACATTTAATCTAATGTCTTAACAATTTATGCACTTGAAGTGCACATTTACTAAAAACATATCTGCCAAAATCATGGTACCATGAAACTGCTTCAAAAAGGGCCAAATTTGACCTTTTTAAGGCCAATCTGAAACTTTTGGCACTTCTGCATTACAGACAGCGCCATTGGTACTTCATAGGGAACGTGGACCCAGCATAAACTTTCTTTTTCATTCACTCAAATGCACAAAAGGGTTTTGTTCACTTTTTTCGTGTAATTTTTATTTTAGCGTGTATTAGATTTTTTTTCTTTTTTTTAAGATTAGATCCACCTCCACAATTTTCTTTCAAATGACTTTTGTTTTCAACTATGCTGAATACGGAAATCGCATTGAAATTTTGCAGAAATAAGTAGTTATCGAGATAAAAGTTGTATTATGCATTGTATTCTTTAGCAGCCATGTTTTTTTTTGTTTTTCATGCGCGGCATAAACAAATGCACGTGGGGGGGGGGGATCGCCGCCAAAGAATACAATGCATGATATAAAGTTGTATCTCGGTAACTATTTCAATGCGATTTTCGTATTCAGCATAGTCGAAAACAAGTCATTTAAAAGAAAATTGTGGAGGTGGATCTAATATAAAAAAATTTATCAATTTTTTATATTCTCCACTGAATACTTTACTTTTGTTACATTCATTTTGCTTTTTTTTTCCACACATATTGAACTAATGCTTTTGCCCCCCTTTTTTTCCTCAAATAGTACCTTCAAAGTTTTCATGATTAAATAAACACATGAAATGCGTTTTCAGAGAGCAGTCATTTAAAAAAAACAAAAAAACTTTCCCCTTCACGTTCCTAGTGAAGTGCCGCGTGTTTTATTCAACAAGCTTCAATCTATAGTCCCCCCTCGCCAAACTTTCACAAGAAACACTCGTCTAGCTGTAAACACTATCAATAATTCCCCCCACTCTTTATCTGTGCCTAAACCTAAACGTAGATTCCATGAACAAAGCTTCTTTCTTAGAACTGCACGCCTGTGGAATTGTCTTCCGTTTTCCTGCTTTCCAGCTGACTACAATATGGTTGTGTTCAAGTCTAATGTAAATAAGTTCTTGATAAGCCGTTCTATATAAGTTATCAAATTTACCAATTTTTCATTACTAATGATTACTATATTGTCCAATTTCTACTGTACACTCTTTAACCCTTATCCTTGAGTGGCCTCTTGGCCTTGATAATGTGGTGATGCCTATATAAAAAAAAATAAATAAAAAATAAAATAAAATAAAATACTTCTTTAAGCAAGGATAAAAAAATGCGCAAGCAGATGTTTTTCACAGTTGAAATAAAGGGAGACAAATGTCTGCTTTACTTCTAGTTGAAATTTCTGGTGGATTTAAGCGCCAGAATTAATGTCTCTTTCAAGTGCGTGTGTAAAGTTAGTAAATATAGGCCACTATAGTTGAAAATAATCCCATTTCACTTATCAGTTTTTGCCGATAAAAAAAAACAGTTAAGCGATTTTTTATTATTTTAAATTCTCTTAAAGAAATACATGGGTTTTAGATTTAATATATTTTATTTCTACTTTATCTAATGAATTTTTTTTTAATCTAAAAAAACATTGAATGAAATAGAAAAAAATTTTGTAATTCTGGGAAACTTTCTGAACAATATAACAAAATTATAAAGTTTCACTTTAAAAAATTTAATGTAACTTTTAAAAAAAAGGTTTTAAACTTTGGACTTTACAGGTAAATTTGAAAATAACTGTTCTTTTTTGTTTTAAATAAGCTAATTTTATTTATTGATCTTTTATCTTCAATTTGTGATATATAAATTTGAGGTGAGAAAATTATTATTTTTTATTTTAATAGACATTTCAAAATATGGGTGAATTAAAAAAAGGCCTGTCTATAGTACATTCGATTAATTCGAAAGAGCATAAAATTTCACAGTGAAACTGAAAATATCTTAAAAATGGAACCAATAAAAAAATTCTCATAGATTTTTAAAGTGAAAAAATTGAAAAAAATTTAACTTGTAAAATTCATTTCCTAACGTCAAAAAATGGCTGCATGAAATGAATTTTGTATATTCCATAAAGAAAATAAACAACCCACTTTAAAAGGAGGAATTACAAGTTTTTTTTAATATATTTTATTCGCAGTTTTGTAAGGGGTGTCAAAAATTCCAAAAAAATTCAAATACACCTAGTGAATGTTAACGTGAACTGAGGATAGGTACAAAATACATCCTATGTGAAGAATGGCTTTCTAAATAATGTCATTATTTTAGCATGCGGGTCAAATAGTGCATAAGTACCAAAAAATCTATTAACTTGTAAGTTTTTCACATGTTCCAAACTTCAGGTTAATTTTTATTCATACATTTTTCGTAAAATATATTTAGGGAAATATTTTTTATTCAACATTTTTATTAAAATCAAAACGAAGATAATTGTTAAGCCTTTGATTCGAATATAATTTTTATTTAAGTAATTAATATACAATATACAAATTGCAACTGAAATGATTCTATTTACTATTGAAACTTTAAAATCTTTCTTAACGCAAATAGATAAAAAAATATGTAGATAAATCAAATTTTTTATCATTATTAATTTTCCATTTGTATTGTATTTTAATGAATTAAATTGTTAAGATATTCTATACAACATACAATATTACATATAATGAAATACATAATAGGATATTTTAATGAGAAAACAACGTAATATTTTTCTAAATGGTAAATATTAAGGATCTTTCCACCCTGAAAAAATCTTTTAAGATGACCACTTTTAAAGGACTTGAGGGGGGCGCTGAAAAGGAAAATAACGTTTAAAATTACGGTAAACGAGTATATTCCAAGCTATAAAAAAATGTTAGTTTAGACAAAGTGGGAGATCACTTTTCTCTAAAACATTTAATGTAAAATGAGAACCCACTTTATGGACAGCTTTTCTTTTGGGGGGGGGGGCTTTCTTTCAACCCACAGCCGTTAAAACACCCCCCCAACCGCCTCCCCACAAATATATACAAAATTTTTGTGAAATATTAAATGATTCTTTTGCTCGGTTTATGTCGAAAACTTACAGAAACGGTTTTTCTGATCGGTTAATGTTCGTGCATTACTAGGTGTATCAGAATCGACCATTAAAAATGCTGTATATGAACTTGAATAAATTAACTTACTAACTTTAGAAATTTATAACTACTTGAAAAATGTAATTCAAACGCTTATTAATTTTTTCAATTAAAGGAGCAAATACCAAATTTTAAAAAATAACAAGTTTAATAGCAAATTATGCAATATTTGTTTTTTTAATTAATTTTCTTTAAAAAAGATTTAAAGAAATCAACGAAATTTTACTTACTTCGATTATAAAAAATGTATATAAATTCCGAAAAATCACTTACCTATAAAAAATTCTACTCAATGTGTACTTCTATTGTTAATTGTTAAGAATTTATCTATATTTATACTTATATTCCATGTCCTTTTTATATTCCGTGTCCTTTTTAAATAAAATACTTTTTTAAACAAGGATTTTAAAAAAAGAGAACTCATTTCTTGACTGTTCAAATAAAGGGAGACAATTCTCTGATTTTTTTTTCGTGATTATCTAATGGTGACTTATAAACGTCATAATTAATATCTCTTTTTATTGCGTGCTGTTAACCAAGATTAGTATTTTGGGGCCTCCATGGGTGAAAAAAAGCACACATTCACTTATAAGTTTTTGCTGTTAAACGAAAAACCCAGACGACCAATTTTTTTTTTAATTCTCTTAATGAAATACACGAGTTTTTGATTATTATATTTTATCGAGTGGATTTTTTTTTAATATCTAAAAAAAGACAACATTGAATGAAATAGAAAAAAAATTTCGCCAGCGTCCGGTATTTACTTGAGCGTAACATGAGCTTTCATTAAAAAAAAAAAAAAATCAACGTGGTTCAAAAAAAAAAAGAAGGTTTTTACACTTTGGACTTTACAGGTAAATTTTTTAAAAACCCCTTTTTTTCTGTTTTAAATTCGAATATTTTATTTATTGATCTTTTATCTTTAATTTGTGATATATAACAATTTTGTGAGTAGATTAATTATTTAAATTTTAATAGACATTTCAAAATGGGGGAGGGGTGAATTAAAAAAAAAACGTTTGTCTAAAATATCATATTCAGTTTATTGGAAAGAGGATAAAATTTCATATTGACCTTGAAAATATCGTGAAAATTGAACAAATAGAAATATTTTCATAGATTTTTAAAGTTTCAAAATTGAAAAAAATTCACTCGTAAAATTCAATTGATTTTATACGTAAAAAAAATTGCTGGTTGAACGTGCACCGGTACTTTGTAAACAGTGTTTTTTTTATAATATTTCTATTGTTTTTTTAAACAACTTTAATATGTTATTTTGTAAGTATATTTCATACAGAAAATAAACACTTTACAAAGAAGAATTACGAGAGTTTTATATTTTTTCACAGTTTTCTGTTAGGGGTGTAATAAATTCCCCTAAAATTCTTATACACCTAGCGCGTTACTTACGTTAAAACGGTTAATTAAGCTGCAGAAACGCCTGTTAAAATCTATACAAGTTCTATAATTGAATACCTCTCTCCAAAAAAAAAAAAAAAAGGACGAAAAACATAAACCGGTAGCCCCCTCCCCTTCAAAAAACGATGAGCATAAAATGGGTGCATTTCTTCATATCTTGTAAACTACTTGTTTGCTGAAATTTTAAACGTTAGTGTAATTTTAAAGAATTTTCCAAGGCTGAAAGAAAATACCCCCACTCTTCCTAAAGAAAAAGTTGGCCATAAAATGGGTTCTCACTTTTGGTTAAATTATTACAGAAAAATGATTCCTCGCTTTTTTAAAACTAACATTTCTTCATATCTACTCCTCTGCCGTAATTTAAAAAGTTATTTTCTTTTTCAGATCCTCGGAAACTGAAAAAGTTGTAATTTTAAAGCATTATTCGAGGGTGGAAAGATTTTTCATATTTACCTTCTAAACATAATATTGTTTTATGGAAGGCTAAAAAGCTTGATAAAATGATTAACATTAAATAAATAAGTCTGGAGTTCGCTTGAAATATTAATGGAAATAAACTGAACATAAATGTCGTTAAAAAGAGAATTATTTTTGGATTAATGAATGAAATTTAAAAGTGTGTGTTTTCGCTAAAATCAAATGGAACAAAAACATTAACAAAGAAAGTGAAGGAATTGATACTTACTCTGAATCAAATACGCATAATTTGTCTGACTTAAAAACAACAACAAAAAACGAAGGATAAAAGATATGATTTGAAAATTTAAAATTATTTGTGTGTGTGTGGAAAGTCGTATCTTCGAAAGATTTCTTTTTCGTCGATTGAAAACCGGAAATAGATTCTTTTATTATCTCCCCTTCTCTATTCGATTTCGCTCTTCTTTCTCTTTTTATTTGGAGGGGGGGGGGTAACGAAGTAGGCTTGTTCCATCTAAACTTTAAAATTATGACTTTTGTAAGTTTTAGAATATGTTGAAGACGATTATCGCATTTAATTTTTCCGCAAACAAATCATTTTTCGGCTAGTAGGCAATATATTTCCATTAATCTTGTTTACAAAGCCATTTGGAGGAAGTGACGCCCGACGTATTTTTAGCTACGCATGACCAAAACCGTATAGAATGAACTTAAAAAAAAAAAACAATTTTTTTATAAGTTTTATTTAAACAATCTTTATTTGAAGTTAATGGACTGTTTTTGGTTGTTTTTTTTTTATTGTTTTTTATTAACTGTTTTATTCTTTTTATCAAACAAAAATAGAACTTTTATAATGAAATATATGTTATGGACTGTTTTCCAAACATCGAAATTTTAAAATTAAAGTTTGTCTTATTAAAAAAAAAAAAAAAAAAAAAAAAAAGGAGGGGGGAATAGCCGAGGTGTTTTTCTTTTCAAGATATTTTTTTCCCCACATTTCACTTTGAAATTTTCTTCAACAATAAAATGATAAACCAATTTACATTAAAAAATACAAAATTTATTTTTCAAAATGAAATTTTTGTAACGAGATTTTTTTCTAACGTAACATTTTCTTTCAAGAAATTTTAAAATCTTATGTTATAAAAGATCTATAAAGTTTTTTTTTATGTTTGCAAAAATGTTTTAAAAACTTCAAATAAACAAAGACAGTAATTTGGGGAATATCATGTATTGGATAAGATTAAATAAAGTTTGATTAAATACATGAGATATGTCAACAAAAAAAAAATTCGTTAAATATATTTTTAAAATTATTATAAAATTTTATATGTATGTAAAAGTTTGTTGAAAAGTTCATGTATAATGTAATTGAAAAAAAAACACCGTTTTTTTTGTTTTTTTTTAATAATATAAACTTTAATTTCAAAATTTCGATATCGACGTTTACCTAACTTTTATTATAAAAGTTAGGTAACTGTCATAAACATATTAATGGGGGAAAAAACAGTTCATAAATCTAAAAAAACAAAAATATTAAGTTCAAATAAAGACTGTTTAAATAAAACTTCTAAAAAAAAAAAAGGTTCATTCTATACAGTTTTGATCATCCGTAGCTAAAAATATGTCGGACGTTTCTTCCGCCCAATGGCTTTGTAAACAAAGGAAGACGAATCTTCAATATAACCATATTTCCTCTTATTATCAGTAGGGCTATGACAAGAGAATATTCGGTGCTAATGCACTTGTCGTAGCCCCATTGCACGCGCGTCAAATCTACTCCAAAACAAAATAATGGCGTGCTGCCTGAACAGTAAAACCCAGTTGCGCACGCGCGTGGATGTATAAACATCGTTTCAGCTGCGCGTACATTCTCTTTGCTCATCCACTCAAATTCGGTGGTTCTTAAACGAAATTTCAGTTATTCATGCGGACGTCAGTTAAGGCATCTTACGTCATAAGAAAGTTATTCTTTCCATCTAATCAGATTACAGGGAAAAACAAATTTGAAAAAATGTTTTTTTTCTGAATGCCTTGCCTCCCTGGAGCCGGTCGGACAGGGATAAAAAGGGCATTTTTAGCCCAAATCAAGGTCGACCTGAGAACACCATGGCGTAAACATCAACATCGACCCGTCCGCGTTTGGACGTTAAACATGCACGCGCCACGACATTTAATTCCTCCACGTGGACACGGACTTGCAACCCTAATGGACTTTGCATTTTTCCCCTCTTTTCTATCTCTATGCTAAGTAAGCAATGGACTTTTAATTCTTTGTGAAAAGACTGGTTATTTCTAACCAAGAACTCTTACTTGTCTCCTTCGGAATATTCAATTAATTCAGTAGAAGACTTTCCTTGATTATTTCAATACATTAAAAAAAACATTCAATTACTTCAGTTGCAGGACTTTTCGGGTTTGTATTACTGTACACATAGATTCGAAAAAGTTGTCAAAAAACAAATATAGAACAAATAAATGTTATCAAAGGCAAGATAAGTTACTTTTCTACCTAACTGGATATAATTCACGTGTTTTTATTCAGTGTAACATGTTTATTCAGCTCGAAAAACATGCAATGTTTACCGATGTATTGGAAAATTCAAAATGGCAGCCGACTGTCTCTCGGAGAGGGTACGTTTGGGAAAAGGTATTATAAATAATAAACTAGACAAAATACTGTTAGAAATTCGCTCAATATATGTTACCGTGACATAAGTTGACATGTATTCGGTTGTTTTCTAACAGTATTTTGTCTAGTTTATTATTTATAATACCTTTTCCCAAACGTACCCTCTCCGAGAGACAGTCGGCTGCCATTTTGAATTTTCCAATACATCGGTAAACATTGCATGTTTTTCGAGCTGAATAAACATGTTACACTGAATAAAAACACGTGAATTATATCCAGTTAGGTAGAAAAGTAACTTATCTTGCCTTTGATAACATTTATTTGTTCTATATTTGTTTTTTGACAACTTTTTCGAATCTATGTGTGCAGTAATACAAACCCACATTGAATTTATCTCAGTCACAGAGAGAGACTTTCGACGAAGAAGAAACTTATCTTCTCTTTTCATCCACAATCTTTTATAAAAATAAATTTTGTAAATAATTAATCCATTCGTCTCAGTCATCATTGCTTAATTGTTTCAACACCATTTTTTACACTTGATTTTTCTTCCGATTCTATTATCAATATTATCATTATTAGTCAACTCAACTATCCCTCTTGATTTATTATTATACCGTTTGAGTTTGCGACATCAACAGGCTGGGGACCCTGCGAGGTCTGCAACACTGATCTGCGCTATTTTTTTTCAATTGTATTTCCAAGTTTAATTAAAGTTTTAGGTATTATTATACAAACACCGTGACAGCGAATTAGTAAAATCTTTTACGTAGTATTCTGTTACGTTTCGGTGTGCTGAACACGAATCTGAAAACTGGGTTAGGGTTAGGGTTACGGTTACGGTTAGGGTTAGGGTACATTTTTTTCTACTAATTCGCTGTCACGGTATTTGTATAAATTTACCAAGTTTTATATGTTTTTTTTTTTATTCAATTGTAAGATTAAAGTATAGAATAGATACAAACCCATGTTAAGAAAGGCTTTTTAAATAATAACGTTATTATTTTAGCATGGATAAATAAGTGCACTTGTACCGAATATTCTTATCATTGTTTCGACTCTCGAGTATATATCCAACACAATTAGACACAGTTAATCAATCGAGAACCACGCACATCACTCCATCTAAGAACATAGACATTAAAAATGAAAAAAATCGAAAAAAACGTTTCAATTATACGATACGTACAATTTAAACATTATGAAATGAGGTTTACCAAAACAAAAAAAATTACTTAATTTCATCAAGTAATTATTTTTTTTTACAGCGAAAGAACAATTTGTTATGATACCGAGCAAAAGGTTCGATTTTTAAGAAGAAAAGCAAGTATTAAAGATGGGGAGGGAGTGTCGGCGCTTTAAGTTATCTCCCTGTGGCGTGTTCAAAAAATTCCAAGATGGCTATCTTGGACGTGCTCTCATCAGAACGTATTTTTCCGCTGTAAAAAGAAGAAACTACTCAATCAAATAACAATTTCAATACTAGAAGCTATTTTGGTGTATCAAACAGATTAACATGGCTGACTGGAGACTCTCAACTCAGATGTTGAGACCCTTCACTGGGAAGGGTGACCTAATTAAATGGCTGGAAAAATTAAAGATGGTGGCAAGGCTGCAAAAAATCGAAGAGGTGGCGCCCTGCTGCCGCTCTCACTATTTACCAGCAGATGCGCGATGAAGATAAGGGAGACCTTGCCTCAGTAGAGCAAAGAGTGAAATTAGCTTTCGCTGAGAGTCCATTTGAAGCACTCGGCAAGATTGCAAGTTTGAGGTGGATTGGCGAGTCTGTTGACGTCTTTGCTGCGGAGATCAGGAGACTGGCAGGATTGGCTGGTTACGTGGGGAGGAGCCTGAAGATGACGGTAAAGCTATACCTAGTGAACGGCTTCCCAGAAGAAATCTCCGCAAACATGCAGAGAATCACTGAGATCAATACGATGGAAGTGGACGATCTCTTAATCCACGCCAGAGTCCTAGTCAAGAATGTCAAGGGCCCAATTGTGGCTGCAGCTGTGAGTGGAAATAAGTGCATGAGGCCCACTTGAATGACGAGAGATAGGCAGTGAGGCGACAGGAGGGGAGACCTGCCATCAAGTGCTTCCGGTGCCAGGGTACTCACCTGCTCAAGGACTGCAAAGAGCCGAGACCAGGGGTCACCTGCTACCGATGTGTGCGAGTTGAGCACATTAGCTGCTATTGCGTTGCTATATGGGACGAGGGAAACGAGTAAAGGGGAGCCATTGTGCCAGTGGTTCCCCCTTCTATGTGGAAATGGTGCACAACGAAACGTTGCCTCAGTTACCAGTAGTAGTCAATTGGAAGAGAGCCATGCCCCTTGTTGACTCAGGCTGCACCACGACATTGGTAACGAGGAATGTCGCTAAATCATGGAGTGGAGCCAGGAGTATTAAGACCGTAGATGCCAGGGAGGTGAAATGCCTAGGAGAGACAATAGTGGAAGTACTGGTGCAAGGTGTGCCTATTGGACTACGAGCCCTGATGTTGGATTGTCTGGTTGGTGATGTTGATGCGGTTTTAGGTGTAAGTGCGATCAACCAACTGAGGGGCGCTATGTTGAGAGGGGCCAAGTAACTTTCGGACGCCTAAGCGCAGTAGGAATGGCAGGAATGAAAGTTGATAGAGATATCAGAACACAAAAACCAGAGGCTTGCTGCATTGAGGAGGAAGATTTCCTGGCGAGGTTCGATGGCGAGAGATGGATAGTGGAATGGAAATGGATCTCCGGGCCTCCGGAACTACGAAACAAACTAAGCTTCTACAAGAAATGGTCGCAAGAGTGACGAAAGAAGACCCAGTAAAGGGGGAATGGTACGTGGGGTGATTTGGTGCGATGCCAGCAGTCTGCCATTGGGCGTCGTATTAGAGATAGAAGGTGTAACTGTAGAAGATGCGGCATGGCTAAGAAAGAAAAACGACTATTCCCATATCAACCTAGCCAAACTGGAGGCCGCTATGAAAGGATTCAATCTGGCCTTGAAGTGGGGATTGAAAACGATTGAGATCAAATCCGATTCGGCAACGGTAGTTTCATGGATCAGGTCGGCAGTGACTGCTGATAAGAGAGTCAGGACCAGAAGTGCTGCGGAAATGCTGATGAAGCGCAGGCTTGGAGCACTTGCAGATTTGATAGCGAAATTCCAGTTGAAGGCATCTGTAGTGCTGGTCCCATAAAAAAAGAACAAGGCGAATTCGCTGACACAGGTAAAGAAGGCCTGGCTGCAAGAGAGAAAGGTTTCCTCAGTATGCTGTGCAGGGGAGGAAGTTAAAAACTTACATGAAATGCACCACTTTGGTCGAGAATGGACGTCATTCCTGACAAGACAGGTTTACCCGGAAATCACCAAGAAAGAGGTCAGGGAGGTAGTGGAGCACTGTCAGGAGTGCTAATCGATAGACCCTGGACCATCTAGACATGAAGCAGGAGAGTTGTACATTGCAGAGAGACTGGAAGCGATTGGCCATTGATGTGACCCATTATCGCCATAAGCTGTATCTGTCAATGGTCGACTGTGGACTGGGAAGTTTGCCATATGGAGAGAGATCAGGGCAGAAGCTGCATGGGCGATCGGATGAGTCATCGAAGAAATATTTTTGGAGAGAGAGCCGGTTGAGGAACTGTTAATGGACAATGACCCCGCTTTCCGATCAGAAGCCTGTAAAGTGGTGTGTCATAAGTGGGGAGTAAGGCAATTTTTTAGGGCGGCGTATCAGCCGAGTGGAAATGGGATAGTGGAGAGGAACCATTGCACCATCAAGGCTGCTGCGGAAAAAGCAACATTTCACCCATGGAAGCGGTGTTTTGGTACAGCATCTTACCGAAACCCAGACAAGATCAGACAACTGTGCCTCATAGAGCCATCTTTGCATATAAGTGGCAGCATCCGTGCAACAAAATGGTAAGAATTGAGGGTAAAGAAGCTACCATCAAAGTTGCGAGGAGGTGTGGGTGAAGCCCCCAATGCAAAATGTACCACTCGCTGACGGAGGGGGGTCGTAACAGGAACACAGTCGAAGAACAATGTGATGGTGAATGGCGTTCCCCGGCATATCCTAGACCTGCATCGTGTAACCCTGCCTCTTTTCTGTCTCTTCCTTTTTTTTTTTAGATAGGGTATAAAAGCTGGGAAAATTGTTCACTTGAGGTGGTTCGAACCAACGGTTAATTTGTATGTCAGGGGGAAGAAAGAAACACGGATTTTCTACAAGCGTCGAAACTGGAAGAGAAAACGGAGTGTCGTTTTGTTTTTTGTTTTTTGTATGTGCCGAGAGCATTGCAAGCTGAAGAATAAAAACCCCTTTTTTTGCATGAACATTTAAAAGTATTCGGCAGTTAAAAGGAAAACTTAAATTTCAATACTAGATTACCTCCCTTAGATTTAATGGTCTGTTGACATAAGCGCTGCTTAGTTGAGGCAGACTTTACACAAGTCCCAGCAACGATTCCGTGATCTCCAACCAGTTTTTCGCGGCTTGAATAATCAGCTCGAAATTACCACCATCTGGACTGAACTGCTTATAGGCATCGCCAAAACGGGGGGTATGTTATTGATCTAGATAAAAATGTCGGGGTTTTTTTTGTACTTTTGGTGAAATTTTAAAATTCTATTAAAAATAGAAAAACTTTTACATTATCCTGCTTTCTATATGATAAAATTCAGGGTTGTATCTTTCAGGGGGGGAGTTACTCAGAAATAATGGATTTTAATAAATTTAATTTCGTTTTAAACAACAACTTGAGTTTTCTGCCATTTTAGGCGGTGCATATGCTTATACAAAAAGTGGCACATATTAAAGTGTCATATAAAACACTGTAAACAGAAGAAATCTCTTACTAAACGCAAGCAACAATGGATGAATACGTTAGGGTTAGGGTTAGTGTTAGGGTTAACAGACTTTTTCTCTAGTATATCGCATTTGTAAACTGTTCCTTGTTAAATTACCATGATATTAATAATTTCTTCAATCACTAAAGCTCCCAGCAATAAATTTCCAACCAAGCAATATTATTTTTCCACATGAATGATGTTCCCTAATTTTTGTATTATAAAAAAATACACATCTCACAGCATCATTAATATACCCTAATCTTTTTTAATTTCGCCCACAGAGAAAGACACCGCACATTCAAGAAGGACTGTGAATTGCACTTATAGCACACACAAAAATGATCCTTTTCTGGTTAATAAAAATTGTTATTATAAATGTTTGTAATTGTTCTCGGACCATATCTATTTGCTTATGTATTTTTTTTCTTTGCTAGAGAAAGGTGTTTTGACACATGCTCTCAACTTTATCATGAATTATGAAACCGGTCAGTCCATCATCCATCTACAGCTTCAAACAAAATACGATTGATAAAATATATGATTTAAAAATTGAAAATGTAATTTTTCTGGCAAGTAGTATTTCAAGAACAAATAAAACTTTCTCTTTCATTGGTTGTAAACAGGAAATAGAAATACCTAAAATTAGTTAAAACTGTAAAAAAAAGAATCCAGTAAAATTTTGGCAAACTTCAAGAATTAGATGGAGTTATATCCCCTGCATCCTACTTTTTCGTTGCAAACGTCAATACAGGTTTAAACCAGTCGATAGAGCAATATTTACCTATATATTACTGCCATAGTTCATCAAAAATATTAAGTAAGTAGGCTTATTTTTCTTCTTTTTTTTTCAATAGAATTGTGCTTGTGTCATTATAGCATTTTTTCTATGGCATATTTCATTAAATAAAATAGTTGCGAAAAAAAAATTATGAAAAAGCCCGAAGGGGTTATCGACTGTTCTAGCCAAGGAAGGAACAAGTGCACTTACCTTAGTTGCGAAAGAATTGCCCCTTCCACGATACATAGTCTCTAATTGTATCAATCGCCAACAAGGTAGTCCAATCAATACAATCCTTGACGTGTCAATAAAACCCTCGAGGTTCAATAATAACGAGTCAATATGAAGAATATGGAAGAAGTCAAAAAAGGGCTTCCAAACAATTTCAGATCCAAAGAAAAAGAAAAAACAGCCACAGATGGTGAGTATCCTCAATATAACCCTTTCAATTTCTTTCACACACTCCCCAAAGGACAAGGATGCAAAAGGTCAATAAACGCATATATATTGTTTGATTTTTTTTTCATGTATATATGTGTGTAAACTTATCACAGAGATCCTAGACTAAGTCTGTGTGGCAACATTGTCGATTTCGGCCGTCACTCTGGCTTCGTGCTGGATCCAGTCTGTCTCTTTCATCATCTGGCGTCAGGACATACCTGAAATAAACTGCATCTTCATTCAGGTTGGCAATCGAGAAAGAAAGAAAAACTCTGGTTCATTTTCGTCAAAACCAACAAAATAATTATTCATAAATAGTTCTGCACTTGTTTAAAGTCGAGTTCCTTGATCCGAGCTTCATGATGCAGGTTGTATAACTTAAGTTCCTCTAATTAATTTCCCAGCTAAGAACAAGAGCTTTTCAACTTAGCTCTTATGAGGGTTTTGCTCCACCCCAGGCAGGGTGAGAGCAATGTGGACGCCTCGATGCCAGCCAGTAACAGGGCCCTAACTCTAAAAGGCCAATCGTTTTTATAAAACTGGCCTCTTCTCCCCTCTGTAATATTGAAGATTACTTTTTCTTTTTTTCTCTGAACCTCTTTTTTTCTCTATCCCATTATCTTATTCTTTTTCTTCTCTCGTGAACTCCTTTCTCTATCCCCTTATTTTATTCTTTTCATTTTCTATTTTCTTGTGACCCTCTTCTTCCTCTTTTATGACTATATCTCTCCCTAGGTTCAATTTATTTATCTGTCCAATTAACTTATCACTGGCTTGGTGGCCTGGTAGTTAAATACAACAGGTGGACCCAAATGACAACATCTCCCAGACACCAAAGCAGACCTTTTATACCCAAGTCATTGTACCTGTCTCACTCAATTAGTAGTTAAAATTCATTTTTACCAAATCCAACTAGAAAAACAATCTCTTGTTCCACGAACCCTATTATCAGATTTTATATTTTCTTTTCATTGAAATAGATACTATTTCTTCTCTGGTGGACAGAAATCTCATAAACATCTGTTTTGACTTGACCAAGTGTCAACATGTCCCCCTAACCATACCTCATCCTCTCCCATCTTCATCTAGCTGAACAGGATATCTGGCACTGCCTGGGATCCCGTTACAATTGTAGCTATTAACACCATTCATTGTGTCGTATTATATAGTAGCTGTCCCTATAACAAGATCTACAAACTGAATGTCAGGTGGCCCACACACTCTAGTTCTGTGTGACAGAACCTGTAATTGTTGTCATTGTTAAGATCACTTATCTTTTTAAAATATTTGTCATAAAGCCTTGACCCTAGGCGACCATTATAATCATCTTCTGATCATAGTTGAGCAATTGCCTTTTAAACCAATCGATAAAGCAATATTTATCTATATATTACTGCAATTGTTCATCAAAAATATTCAGTAAGATGTTCGTAGGCTCATTTTTCATTTTTTTATAGAATGGTGCTTGTGTTATTATTTTTTTACTATTTCAAACTGACTTTTTTTTATTTTGTTTCATTTTTCAAACAATCATGACCAAAATATCAGATTAATTCTGAGATGATTGTTGTTTATTGATATTTATATGTATATTAAGGCATCATTTTTTCTCTATGCCATATTTCATTACATAAAATAGACGTTTTTTGTCTATTCATTCTGTTTTCGATCATTTCCAACTTCCGACTGGCAGTCGTCACTTCTCGTGGCACTGGCTGATGTAATTGCAACGTTTATTATAAGTCCGAGTATTTTACAATTCTTCAATTTTCATCAGGGATAAATTAATCTATCTGGTTTTGAACGATTTATAATTTTTTTTTTAAGGATTAAAAAGTACTCGGACTTATGATAAATGTGGTGATCACATTAGCCAGTTCCTGCTAGAAGTAAAGACTGTTATTCAGAAGTTGGAAAGGATAGAAAATAGAGTTGATAGACAAAAAACCTCTATTTATTTATTAATATATAAATATATATATATATATATATATATATATATACGTTATAAATTCAGGAAAGTAATCAGACATTGCAATGGGCTCACAATAGTGTCTTGCTAATGTTCCAACTCATTTCGGCAGATACAAGAGAAAACCAACATAGACGCTGGTTCCTGTACGTTTCTGTGTAGAGTGTCAAAATATTCTCGTTTTAATGCCTATTTTTACCCTTTTATTGCATATCAATAATTTTAAAGCTCAATATTATCAGTTGCATGACAATTACCTTGTTTTTCTTTGTAGTTTATAATTTACATTTTTTACTATATGCGGTACACGTGTTTCCTAATTGTGGCACATGATCTTTTATAGCAATATATTTGCATTTTTTCTGCACATCTAAGCCTAAAATATCAGCTGTATATTTTACTTTTGGACATTCTTCCCAGCTATGTAGAGCACATTTATCCAGGCAAAACTTTATTCCAATGTCTTTAAGAAAAAAAACATATAATAGCAAAAAGGTCTATATTTCATAAATCAATGAGGGATTAAGACTAAATTATCCCAATTGTATTGAGAGGAACGGATTATACAGGAGATAAACTTTTTTCAAATCAGTTTTGTCTTAGGAAAATGTTTCATCAAATCAAAATAATCAAACGAGTACTTTTAAATCCTAAAACTGTCGCAGCAATGACAACAATTGCAGGTTCTGCCACAAAGAACTAGAGTGTGTGGGCCACCTGACATTCAGTTGTAAGGTCTTGTTATAGGGACAGCTACTATATAATACGACATTATGAATGGTGTTAATCGCTACGATATGTAAGAAGTTGAATATCGAATGAAAGCAGTGAACTCTTTGGACCTATGCTAGAAAGAACAGTTGGAAATAAGTTACACACCATCCACCCATGCAAATTCTTTGCATACAGATGAAAACAAATCATGAAAGAAAACAAAATAAAATATTCTCCATCCATAATTAATCATATAAAAAGTGACCTACAACTCATTATTTACTTTTTGAGTTTATTATACAATTAATGAATGATACGTACAAGTATTGCACTACATTTTGATAACAGTAAAAACGAAAAGAAATAATAGAACATGTACTTGCAACCAGAGGGATATGAAAAACTGTACATCTAAAGTTACATTGTATATACTTTACTGGAATGTAGTTTTTATGAAGTATGTGTTTCGCTTTGCTTTGCTTCAACATTGTGTATCTATGGAACATGTAATCGATAATACTCTAAGAATGTATTTTTGTTTGCCATGTGTACATATGAAACATATTTGAATTTATGTTAAAAAGTATACAAAAACACTAAATTATGAAGATTTTTGTTTCAAGTATGTGTTCATGTGTGTTGCAATGTACGTTGTTTCTTAAAGAGTTGTCGCAAATTATGCAGGATTATTGTTTCTCTGTTTTTTATAAATTTTTTCATCAGTTTGTTCATGCTGGGAATAGGGCTTCCGGCCAGATGCAAAACATTCATCTACTGACTCATATATTCCAACCGAAAGATTTTTTTAAAGTTCTGATTACCATTTAGAATATGGCTTCTCTTCACTATGTATTCACATATATCGTAACATATGTGTTTACTTCTAAAAGATTGACAACAAATTACACAAGGATATGGTTTCTCTCCAGTATGTGTTTGCATGTGTTCCATCATATGTGATTTTTGTGTAACAGAAGATCCAAATACTTCAAGAGAATATTGTTTCTCTCCAGTATGTGTTCACAAATGCATCAGCATCTTTTGTTTCATTGTAAAAGAAGAGCTAAATACTTGAGAAGATTATGGTTGTTGTCCAGTATGTGTTCGCATATGTTTCAACATGCTTGCTTTCTGCGTAAAAGAAGAGCCACACACTTTACAAGAATATGGTTTCTCTCCAGTGTGTGTCCGCATATGTTGCAACATATTTTGTTTCTGTGTAAAAGAAATGCCACATATTTCACAAGAATATGGTTTCTCTCCAGTATGTGTTCGCATATGTTGCAACATGTTTTCTTTTCTTGCAAATGAAGATCCACATATTTCACAAGGATAAGGTTTCTCTCCAGTATGTTTTCGCATGTGTTGCAACATATTTTGTTTTATTGTAAAAGAAGACCCACATAGTTCACAAGAATAAGGTTTCTCTCCAGTGTGTTTTCGCATATGCTGCAAGATACTTTCTTTATGTGTAAAGGAAGACCCACATAGTTCACAAGAATATGGTTTCTCTCCAGTATGTGTCCGCATATGTTTCAGTATACTTTGTTTCGTTGTAAAAGAAGAGCCACATACTTCACAAGAATATGGTTTTTCTCCAGTATGTGTTCGCATATGTTGCAACATACTTTGCTTTGTTGTAAAAGAAGACCCACATATTTTGCAAGGATATGGTTTCTCTCCAGTATGTGTTTGCATGTGTTGTAACATATTTTGTTTTGTTGTAAAAGAAGAGCCACATATTTCACAAGAATATGGTTTCTCTCCGGTATGTGTTTTCATATGGTGCAAGATACTTTCTTTCCTTGCAAATGAAGATCCACATATTTCGCAAGGATATGGTTTCTCTCCAGTATGTGTTTGCATGTGTTGTAACATATTTTGTTTTGTTGTAAAAGAAGAGCTACATACTTCACAAGAATAAGGTTTCTCTCCAGTGTGTTTTCGCATATGCTGCAAGATACTTTCTTTCCGTGTAAAAGAAGATCCACATACTTCACAAGAATATGGTTTCATTCCAGTATGTATTCGCATATGTAGCAACATGTTTTGTTTTCTTGCAAATGAAGATCCACATACTTCACAAGAATATGGTTTCTCTCCAGTATGTGTTCGCATATGTTGCAACATGTTTTGTTTCGTTGTAAAAGAAGATCCACATACTTCACAAGAATATGGTTTTTCTCCGGTATGTGTTCGCATATGTTGCAACATGTTTTGTTTTCTTGCAAATGAAGATCCACATATTTCACAAGGATATGTTTTGCCTCCAGTGTTTATTCGCATGTGTTGCATCATATTTTTTCTCTTTAAAACAACAAAGATATACATACAACATATATAGCTTCTCTTGTGTATGCAGAGTAATTTTGCTTATTTGTTAGAAACGAAACATATATTCCGAAGTAAAGGCTTTCAAACTTTTTTTAAAACACACATTATTTGATATTATTTTAGCACAGTTTGATTCTCAGTAGTTTATGTGGGAAATTGAATACACTTGACAAGAAAACGTTTTCTTTACTATATCATGAGATGTAATTCAATGAAAGAAAAACATATGTATTAATCACATTGATTAGAGGATTTACATAAAATTTAACATATATCTTGTAATACAGTTCAATGTTTCAAGTCACTAAGAAAATTTAAATCCATTAAAACCCAATGATACTCGTTTTTCTCAGAAATGAATGATATCCTGCAAAATAGCAATGAATTAAAAGATAAATTTCAAGAAAAGATATTTTTTACATATTCTGCAAAATCACAACAATTAAAAAACTATTTTTAATGCACCATCACATTCTTTAAGTATTGAATATACTCCTGTCTGTAGCCAATTTGTGAGTAAATATATCTCTGCAATGTTCGCACCACTGAATTGCAGATTGACATGAAATTCCATTCGATGTTGCTGCATATGTCATGGGTAGTTGTCAGACAAAAAAAAATAATGATAATAACACTAATAAACTAAGATGTGACTCTTCAAAAATGTCCCACTCTTTTTGAGAATGGTTTTGTTTACATTTAGAAAATCTCCAGGAAATTTTATATAATTCGACGTGGAAACAGAGTGTGTGTCGTGTGGGATAGGGGTAACATTTACCAAACAATAATATTTCATTTAATATAAATAATCTCTGTCTGAAAAAGTAATTAAAAAGATGTGGGGCAGACTGAATTTCTCCCCCCAATGCAAAATAATAATAAAAACGATCATAACCAAAGGGAGATGAGGGCACTAGGGGAATAACAATAATAATAATAATAGACATTCATAAATATTTGGGACTTCTGAAAGCAGACAACATCATTCATATGATGGACTAAAGAAGTACTGAGACGGATCGATCAGAACACCAGGAAACTCATGACCATGCATAATGCACTACACCCAAAGGACGATGTTGATCGATTCTATGTGAAAAAGAAAAAACATGGGATAGGACAGGTTTGTATAGAAGACTGTGTGTGAATGACATAAAAAAATCTATAAAAATACATAATGCAAAACACTGAAAAGATAATTATGGCAGAAAGACACACTGAAAAAAAATCAACAAAACAGAAAACAGAGCGACAAGGAATACAAGAAAAGAAAAAAGGGAAGAGAAACAACTACATGGAAGACTCATAAGAATGACAAAAGATCAGAATAAAAAAAACACTTGGACATGGATGTAAAAAAAGACACAAAAACTGAAAAACTGAATTTCTAATAACTGCATCACAAGATAATAAACACAAACCACATCAAAGAAAAGATCAACAACGCACAAGAAAACAGCAAATGCAGACTCTTTGGATAAAGAGACAAAACAATAAACCATATAGTAAGTGAATGCCGCAAACTGGCCCAATAAGAATACAAGACCAGGCTCGACCAAGTGAGAAGTGCAGTACACTGTGAATTATGCAAATAACTGCATCGTTAATGCACAGACAAGTGATACAAGTATAAGCTGGCAACAGTAGTTGAAAATCATAATCCAAAATCCTATGGGACATGGATATACAAACAGATAAACCCATTCAAACAAGAGGACCAGATGTCATAATAATTAACAAGAAAGAAAAGTCCTATCAAATCATAGAATTTGCTGTTCCAGCTAAGCAGAGGGTGAATATCAAAGAAAAGGATAAACTGGGCAATTACGCAGAGCTAACCAGAGAGCTAGAAGGGATATGGATGATGAAGAAAATCCAGATAATACCTATAATAATAGGAGCACTAGGAACAATTCAAAAAAACTTTGAAAAGAAAATGGGGGAATTTGGAATCAGAGGAATGACTGGAAAGATACGATGAATAACGATGATGAAAACAGTTGAAATATTAAAGAAAACCCTTGAATGCGAAGATTAATACACATGAGCCACATACGTAGGCCAGACAAACTGCTGCAGAGGCAAAACATCAAAAAGCGTTACATGGAACAAGAACATTGAAGCTGCATATCTATAAGTTGTCTATCCCCTCCCATTGCCTCCCCCAATGAGTGATGCCAAATAGTTAAGAAGGGTCAAGGAGGATGGTAAGACCAAGAAACAAACACTGCCCAGACCTTTGCTGGACAATTTCGAAGAGAACAGGGACCCCAAGGAGGCTTATCGCCACTCAAATTCTATGGAGACCAATTGCCGCTGCCAGCAAATCAATGGTAACAAGCTGTTGCAATAATGCAACTTTATTTGCTATTGTTATCGAAAGAGATGAAGAGTACTGGTAATCTGGGAAGACTTGTTATCACCCAGCTTCCAGCCAACACCACAGGTTGTTCTTAGGGGAGATCTTTGATGACCTTGTGAAAGCTCCTTGCGAGACAGCAATAATAATGGCGATGGTGTGTAGTAGGTGGAATCCCAGATTAAATGCTATATAGGTAGTTTTAAGAAATAGAAAGATATAAGTATATTTTATTTCCCATCCGCGAGTTGCCAGGGTCACAAAGGTTAGGTTTGACAGGTATCCATCTAGAGAGAATGCCCTGGAAATTAGGGGTGACATGCACCAGAAATTAGGGGTGACATGCCCTGGAAATTAGGGGTGACATGCACCGGAAATTAGGGGTGACATGCCCCGGAAATTAGGGGTGACATGCCCCGGAAATTAGGGGTGACATGCACCGAAAATTAGGGGTGACATGCCCTGGAAATTAGGGGTGACATGCACCGAAAATTAGGGGTGACATGCCCCGGAAATTAGGGGTGACATGCACCGAAAATTAGGGGTGACATGCACCGAAAATTAGGGGTGACATGCACCGAAAATTAGGGGTGACATGCCCTGGAAATAAGGGGTGACATGCACCGAAAATTAGGGGTGACATGCCCTGGAAATTAAAGGTGACATGCCCCGGAAATTAGTGGTGACATGCACCGAAAATTAGGGGTGACATGCACCGGAAATTAGGGGTGACATGCACCGGAAATTAGGGGTGACATGCACCGACAATTAGGGGTGACATGCACCGAAAATTAGGGGTGACATGCACCGAAAATTAGGGGTGACATGCACCGAAAATTAGGGGTGACATGCACCGGAAATTAGGGGTGACATGCACCGGAAATAAGGGGTGACATGCACCGAAAATTAGGGGTGACATGCCCCGGAAATTAAAGGTGACATGCCCCGGAAATTAGGGGTGACATGCACCGAAAATTAGGGGTGACATGCCCTGGAAATTAGGGGTGACATGCACCGGAAATAAGGGGTGACATGCCCCGGATTTTAGGGGTAACATGCCCCGGAAATTAGGGGTGACATGCATCGGAAATTAGGGGTGACATGCCCTGGAAATTAGGGGTGACATGCACCGAAAATTAGGGGTGACATGCCCTGGAAATTAGGGGTGACATGCACCGGAAATTAGGGGTGACATGCACCGACAATTAGGGGTGACATGCCCTGGAAATTAGGGGTGACATGCCCTGGAAATTAGGGGTGACATGCACCGAAAATTAGGGGTGACATGCCCTGGAAATTAGGGGTGACATGCACCGGAAATTAGGGGTGACATGCCCCGGAAATTAGGGGTGACATGCCCCGGAAATTAGGGGTAACACGGGAATTGTTGTCATAGGATACTGGTTGACGACCGCATGGGCTGAGAGTGGTGTTATGCAGCAGATGAAGCGGACAGGAATTTGGATCCCTCCCCGATAACCAGGGTCCAGATATAGGCTTGCCTTTAATAAACAATTAAAGCTTCAAATCCCACCTTGTGTTCATTAATGCATCTGTTTGCAGCAGTGACTACTCCCCACGAGATGGCAGACCAGCGACCAGAAGGCATCATCTGCTGGCCAAGGCAAGCAGGTATGTATGCATGATGTTATTTGCACATACATGTCTCCAGACCTTCCAAGGCAAGAAACGGTGTAAGGATGAACACACATACACACACCCATATATGTAAGAACACAGCCACTTTAAAGTGTCCTTAGTAGGAATAAGTAACAAGAAACAGTAAGAAGTAAACGAAATAGTAAAGTTGAAAACAAATAAATAATAAATAGAAGGACGCAAAAAGCTATCATTAAACAGGTGGTGGGGGTTAAAAGTTGTAAATAAATAAAATGATGATGCAGTGAGAGTGCAGATTGAAATTTTCCCCAAGTAAAAAAAATCACAAATTATTATTAATAATAATAATAATACTAATAATAATAATTGTGGGGCGGGTAAGATCGAGGATGAAGGACCCAACGTCAAAACAAAATTATGATCAATTCAAGTTCAAGAAATGGGGGATCAATTTACTAGAATATTGTATGTGTAATTGAACCCTTTCAAATTTTTGTCTTTGTTCATTTTATTTTTATAATCTGGTAGCTTAGCGTCTAATCGATATTAATCCACAGAAATAGTTGAAAGAAGATGAAAGGAACACATTGTATGGAGGCGGTGAATGTTTTGCAGTGTCAGAAAACGCCATTAAAAATGCGTGAAAAAAAATTGAATAATTTGACCTCCTATCTTCCGAAGCTTATAACTACTTGAAAAATGTAATTCAAACCCTAATTGTTTTTTTTACTTAAAGTAGGAAAGACTAATTTTTGAACAAATAACAGGTTTAATAGCAAATGATGCAATATTTGTTTTTTAAAATCAGTTTTCTTTTAAAAGATTTAAAGAAAATCAACGAATTTTAACTTACTTCGATAAAATATACGTATATATACATTCCAAAAAATCACTTACCTATAAAAATACTAATCAATGGGTCCTTCCATTCTTCATTGTTAAGAATTTGTCCATATTTATATTTTATATTCCACGTCCTTTTTAAATAAAATACTTTTCTGATACTTATGCACTATTTGACCCGCATGCTAAAATAATGACATTATTTAGAAAGCCATTCATCACATAGGATGTATTTTGTAACTATTCTCAGCTCCTGTTAACATTCACTAGGTGTATCAGAATTTTTTAAAAAAATGTAAAAAAAAACGCGCCATCAGATGTTTTTCACAGTTGAAATAAATGGAGACAAATGTCTGCTTTTCTTCTAGTTGAAATTTCTGGTGGATTTAAGCGCCAGAATCAATATCTCTTTCTATTGCATGTGTAAAGTTAGTAAAAATAGGCCACCATAGTGTAAAATAATCCCATTTCACTTATCAGTTTTGCCGATAAAAAAAACAGTCAAGCGATTTTGTATTATTTTAAATTCTCTTAAAGAAATACATGGGTTTAAATTTAATATATTTTATTTCTTCTTTATCGAGTAAATTTTTTTTATCTGAAAAAAATCATTGAATGAAATAGAAAAAATTGTTGTAATTCTGGGAAATTTTCTGAATAATATAACAAGATTATAAGATTTCACTTTAAAAACTTCAATGTAATTTAAAAAAAGGTTTTAAACTTTGGACTTTACAGGTAAATTTGAAAATAACTGTTCTTTTTTGTTGTAATTTAGCTTATTTTATTAACTGATCTTTTATCTTCGGTTTGTGATATATAAATTTAAGGTGAGAAATTTAATTATTTTCATTTTAATAGATATTTCAAAAAAGGGGGGTGAATTTTTTAAAAAAAGCCTGCCTATAGTACATTTGGTTAATTCGAAAGAGCATGAAATTTCACAGTGAAACTGAAAATATCTAAAAAAATTGAACCAATAGAAAATTTTGATAGATTTTTAAAGTGAAAAAATTGAAAAAAATTTAACTTGTAAAATTCAATTGATTTCATAATGTAAAAACATGGCTGCATGAAATAAACTTGTGCAGGCACTTTGTAAACATTGTTTTTTTTTAAATAAACAATAATATGTCTATTATTTTTTAAACAAATTTAATAGTTTATTTTGAAGTATATTCTATAAAGAAAATAAACAACCCACTTTAAAAAGAGGAATTACAAGTTTTTTATATATTGTATTCGAGTTTTGTGTTACGGGTGTAAAAAATTCCCAAAAAATTCTGATACACCTAGTGAATGTTAACGTGAACTGAGAATAGTTACAAAATACACCCTATGTGAAGAATGGCTTTCTAAATAATGTCATTATTTTAGCATGCGGGTCAAATAGTGCATAAGTACCAAACAATCTATTATCAGTTTTTCACATGTTCTAAACTTCAGATGAATTGTTATTCATACATTTTTTTTGTAAAATGTATTTAGAGAAATATTTTTTATATGACAGTTTTATTTTAAAAAAACGAAGATAATTGTTAAGCCTTTGATTCGAATATAATTTTTATTTAAGTAATTAATATACAATATACAAATGGCAACTGAAATGATTCTATTTCATATTGAAACTTTAAAATCTTTCTTAACGCAAATAGACCACAAATAAGTAGATAAATCAAATTTTTTTATCATTATTAATTTTCCATTTGTATTGTATTTAAATGAATTAAATTGTTAAGCAAGACATTCTTTAAAACATACAATATTACATATAATGCAATACATGATAGGATATTTTAATGAGAAAACAACGTAATATTTCTCTAAATGGTAAATATGAAGAATCTTTCCACCCTCGAAAAATCCTTTAAAATTACCACTTTTAAAGGATTTTGGGAGCGTTCAAAAGAAAAATAACGTTTAAAATTACAGTAGGCGAGTATATTCCAAGCTATGAAGAAATGTTAGTTTAGATAAAGTGGGGGATCACTTTTGTTTAAAAAAAATTAAAGTAAAATGAGAACCCACTTCATGGACGGCTTTTTGGGGGGAGAGGGGGGGGGCTCTCTTTCCACCCACAGCCATCACAAAACTCCCCACCCCGCACCAAATATATACACAATTTTTGTGAAATATTAAACGATTCTTTTGCTCGGTTAATGTCAAAAACTTACAGAAACGGTTCTTCTGATCGGTTAATGTTGGTGCGTTACTAGGTGTATCAGAATTGACCATTAAAAATGCTGTATATGAACTTGAATAAATAAAATTACATACTTTCTAAATTTATAACGACTTTAAAACTGTAAATCAAATCCTAATTGACAAAAACCAAATGAACAAAAACCAAATTTAAAAGAAAAAACAAGTTTAACAGCAAATTATGCAATATTTGTTTTTTTAATCGGTTTTCTTTAAAAAAGATTTAAAGAAAATCAATGAAATTTTACTTACTTCGATTATAAAATATATATAAATTCCAAAAAATCACTTACCTATAAAAAATTCTACTCAATGTGTACTTCTATTGTTTATTGTTAAGAATTTATCCATATTTATACTTATATTCCATGTCCTTTTTAAATAAAATACATTTTTAAACAAGGATAAAAAGAAAACGCCAACTCAATTTTTGACTGTTCAAATAAAGGGAGACAAATCTGATTTCTTTTTGCGATTACCTTACGGTGACTTATACACGCCATAATTGGTATCTCTTTTTATTGCATGCTGTTAACCAAAATTAGTATTTTGGGGCCTCCATAGGTGAAAAAAGCACACATTCACTTATAAGTTTTAGCTGTTAAACGAAAAACCCAGTCGACCAATTTTTTTTAAAATTCTCTCAATGAAATACACGAGTTTTTGATTATTATATTTTATTTCTACTTTATCGAGCGGATTTTTTTTTTTTAAATATCTAAAAAAAAAAAAAAAAAAAAAAGACAACATTGAATGAAATAGAAAAAATTTTTCGCCAGCGTCCGGTATTTACTTGACGATATAAGCGTAACATGAGCTTTCATTAAAAAAAAAAAAAAAAAAAAAAAATCAACGTGGTTCAAAAAAAAAAAAAAAAGGTTTTACACTTTGGACTGTACAGGAAAATTTCCAAAAAACACTTTGTTTTTTTTTTTTGTTTTTTTTGTTTTAAATTAGAATATTTTATTTTTTCATCTTTTATCTTTAATTTGTGATATATAACAATTTTGTGAGTAGATTAATTATTTAAATTTTAATAGGCATTTCAATATGGGGGGGGCGTGAATTAAAAAAAAAACGTTCGTCTAAAATATTATATTCGGTTTATTGGAAAGAGGATAAACTTTACTATTGACCTTGAAAATATCGTAAAAATTGAACAAATAGAAAAATTTTGATAGATTTTTAAAGTTTAAAACTAACATTTCTTCATATCTACTCCTCTGCCGTAATTTAAAAAGTTATTTTCTTTTTCAGATCCTTGGAAACTGAAAAAGTTGTAATTTTAAAGCATTATTCGAGGGTGGAGGATTTTTCATATTTACCTTCTAAACATAATATTGTTTTATGGAAGGCTAAAGAGTTTGATAAAATGATTAACATTAAATAAATAAGTTTGGAGTTCGATTGAAATATTAATGGAAATAAACTGAACATAAATGTCGTTAAAAAGGGAATTATCTTTGGATTAATAAATGAAATTTAAAATTGTGTGTTTTCGCTAAAATCAAATGGAACAAAAACATTGACAAAGAAATTGAAGGAATTGATACTTACTCTGAATCAAATACACATAATTTGTTTGCCTTAAAAAACAACAACAAAAAACGAAGGATAAAAGATATGATTTGAAAAATTAAAATTATTTTTTGTGTGTGTGGAAAGTCGTATCTTCGAAAGATTTCTTTTTCGTCGATTGAAAACCGGAAATAGATTTTTTTTTATTATTATCTCCCTTTCCTATTCGATTTCGCTCTTCTTTCTCTATTTATTGGGGGGGGGGTAACGAAGTAGACGTTGAAACCAAAGATATGCTTGTTGATAAATAAATAAGATAACTTTTTAATTGGTTTCCATCTAAACAATCACCTTTAAAATGACGACTTTTATAAGTTTTAGGATATGTTGAAAACGATTATCGCATTTAATTTTTCGGCAAACAAATAATTTTCCGATACTAGGCAATATATTTCCGGTAATCTTGAAGATTCGTCTTCCTTTGTTTACAAAGCCATTGGCGGAAGTGACGTCCGACATATTTTTAGCTACGGATGACCAAAACTGTATCGAATGAACTTAAAAAAAATTTTTTTAGAAGCTTTGTTCAAAAAGTCTTTATTTGAATTAATGGACTCTTTTTTTGTTATGTTTTTTTTGTTTTTTTATGAACTGTTTTATTCTTTTTATCAAACAAAAATAGGACTTTTAAAATGAAATATATATTATGGCTTGTTTTCCAAACATTGAAATTTTAAAATTAAATTTAGTCTTATTAAAAAAAAGAACAAAAAAAAAGAAAAGGTGTTCTTCTTTTCGAGATATTTTTTTTCCACATTTTACATTGAAATTTTATTTAACAGTAAAATGATAAACCAATTTCCAATAAAAAATACAAAATTTATTTTTCCAAATGAAATTTTTGTAACGATATTTTTTTCTACCGTGACTTTTTCTTTAAAGAAATTTGAAAATCTTATCTTATAAAAGATCAATAAAGTGTACTTTTGATGTTTGCAAAATTTGTTTAAAAGTTCAAATAATCAAAGACAATTATTTGGAGAATATCGTGTATTGGATAAGGTTTTTATGATGTCTGTATTAAATACATGGGAAATGTCAAAAAAACCAACTTTTCGTTAAATATATTTAAAAAATCATTATAGAATTTTATATAAATGTAAAAGTTTGTTGAAAAGTTCAAATAAAGTGTATAATGTAATTGAAAAAACACCTCGTTTTTTTTTTTTAAATAAATTAAACTTTAATTTCAAAATTTCGACATCAACGTTTACCTAACTTATATTATAAATGTTAGGTAAACGTTCATAAACATATTAATGGGGGAAAAACAGTTCATAAATCTAAAAAAAAAAAAAAACATTAAGTTCAAATAAAGAATATTAAAGACTATTTTTTAAAAAAAAGGTTCATTCTTTACAGTTTTGGTCATCCGTAGCTAAAAATATGTCGGACGTCATTTTCGCCCAATGGTTTTGTAAACAAAGGAAGACGAATCTTCAACATAACCATATTTCCTTATATTATAGTAGAGCTATGACAAGAGAATATTCGGTGCTAGTAGTTCCACTTACTGATCCGCGCTATTTTTTCAATCCTATTTCCAAGGTTAATTAAAGTTTTATGATATGTTTTTTTTTTATTCGATTGTAAGGTTAAAGTATAGAATAGGTACAAAACAACCTCCCCTTCCCATGTTAAGAATGGCTTTTTAAATAATAACGTTTTTATTTCAGCATGGATAAATAAGTGCACTGCCACTGCACTAGTACCGATTATTCTTATCATTGTTTTGACTCGAGTATATATCCGACAAAATTAGACACAGTTAATCAATCTAGAACCACCCACATCACTCCATCTAAAAACATAGACATTAAAAATGAAAACATCGAAAAAACAGTTTAAACGTTATGGAATGAAATTCTCCCAAAAAAAAAAAAAAATCACTTAATTTCATCAAGTAGAATTTTTTTTTTTACACAAGAACAATTTGTTATGATACCGAGCAAAAGGTTTGATTTTTAAGAAGAAAAGCAAGTATTAAAGATGGGGAGGGAGTGTCGGTGCTTTAAGGTAAGTTATCTCCCTGTGACGTGTTCAAAAAATTCCAAGATGGCTATCTTGAACGTGCTCTCATAAGAACGTATTTTTCCGCGGTAAAAAGAAGAAACTACTCGATCAAATTACAATTTCAATACTAGAAGCTATTTCGGCGAAGAACAATGTGATGGTGAATGGCGTTCCCCGGCATATCAATTAAAGTGGGCGAGGCGGTGTGGGTGAAGCCCCTATTGCAAAATGTACCACTCGCTGATGGGGGGGGGTCATAACAGGAATGCAGTCGAAGAACGTGATGGTGAATGGCGTTTCCCGTCATATCCTTGACCTGCGTCGTGTAACCCTGCAGGTGCGCACTAATAACAGTGAAGAGGAGGAAGTTGAGATCCGCCAAGAAGCTAACAATAAACCCCAATTCGACTTAGCCCCACATTGTGGTTCTTTACAAACTGACGAGAATGTCCGTAATGAACCTGAAAACGTTAACCCCCAAGAAATTGTCTCCCAGAGGCCTCAACGTGAGTGGAGGAGGCCTGCTTGGATGAAGGATTATGAAGTGTCTTATTGATCTCAGAGATCAGGGCGGCGGTTAGAAAGAAATAAAAACGTACCGGGCGTATCTGCATGCATCACTCGTTGGGAAAGAAGAAGAAAAGGATGACTAGCTCATTTATATACACGAAGGGCATCTGAAGAAGGCAGGGCATGATGCGAGAAGCTATTTTTTCCTGTCTCTTCCTTTTTTTTCTAGATAGGATATAAAAGCTGGGAAAATTGTTCACTTAAGGTAGTTCGAACGAACGGTTAATTTGCATGTCAGTGGGAAGAAAGAAACACGGATTTTCTACGAACATCGAAACTGGAAGAGAAAAAGGATTGGCATTTTTTTTGTGTGTGCTAAGAGCGTTGCAAGCTGAAGAATAAAAACCTCTTTTTTTTGCATGAACATTTAAAAGTATTCGGCAGTTAAAAGGAAAACTTGAATTTCAATACTAGATTACCTCCCTTAGATTTAATGATCTGTTGACATAAGCGCTGAGTTGAGACAGACTTTACACAAGTCCCAGCAACGATTCCGTGATCTCCGGCCAGTTTGTCGCAGCTTGAATAATCAGCTCGAAATTACCACCATCTGGACTCAACTGCTTATAGGCACCGCCAAAACGTATGTTATTGATCTAGACAAAAATGTCGGGGTTTTTTTTTTTTTAACTTTTGGTGAAAATTTAAATTCCGTTAAAAATAGTAGAAAACCTTTTACGTTGCTTTCTATATGATAAAATTCAGAGTTCTATCTTTCTTGAGGGGGGGAAGTTACTCAGAAATAATGGATTTGAATAAATTTAATTTCGTTTTACACAACAACTTGAGTTTTCTCCCATTTTTGGCGGTGCCTATGCTTACACAAAAAGTGGCACAAATTAAAGTGTCATATAAAACACTATAAACAGAAGAAATCTCTTACTAAGGAAGATTACGCAAGCAACAATGGATGAATACTTTATGCTAACAAACTTTTTCTCTCAAGTATTTCGCGTTAGTAAACTGGTTATTATAAAAAATACACCTCTCACAGGATCATTAATGCCACCAATCTTTTTTTATTTCGCCCACATGGGAAGACACCGCACATTCAAGAAGGACTGTGACTTGCACCTATAGCACACACAAAAATGATACTTTTCTCGTTAATAAAAATTGTTATTTTTAATGTTTGTAATTGTTCCCGGATCATAGCTATTTGCTTATGTATTTTTTTGCTAGACACATGCTCTCGACTTTATCATGAATTCAGAAACCGGTCAGTCCATCTTCCCTCTACAGCCTTAAACAAAAAACGATTGATAAAATATATGATTTAAAAATTGAAAATGTAATTTTTCTGGCAAGTAGTATTTCAAGAACAAATAAAACTTTCTCTTTCATTGGTTGTAAACAGGAAATAGAAATACCTAAAATTATTTAAAACTGTAAAAAAAAAGAATCTCGTAACATTTTGGCAAACTTCAAGAATTAGATGGAGTTATATCCTCTGCATCCTACTTTTTCGAAGCAAACATCAATACAGGTTTAAACCAGTCGATAGAGCAATATTTATCTATATATTACTGTCAAAGTTCATCAAAAATATTAAGTAATGTGTTAGTAGGGTCATTTTTATTTATTCTTTTTTTAATAGAATGCTGCTTGTGTTATTATAGTCTTTTTTTACTATTTCAAGTTGACTTGTTTTTGATTTTGTCTAATTTTTCAATCATGATGAAAATACTAAAATCATTCTGAAATGATTGTTGTTTGGCTGGCTCTTCTTTATTGGTATTTATATGTATATTTAGGCAGTATTTTTTCTCTATATCATATTTCATTAAATAAAATAGTTTCAAAAAAATAATTATGAAAAAGACCCAAGGGGTTAACGACCGTTCTAGCCAAGGAAGGAACAAGTGCACTTACCTTAGTTGCAAAAGAATTGCCCCTTCTGGGATACACAGTCTGTTAATTGTATCAACCGCCAACTAGGTAGTCCAATCCATACAATCCTTGAAGTGTCAATAAAACCCTCGAGGTTCAATAATAACGAGTCAATATGAAGAATAGGGAAGAAGTCAAAAAAGGGCGTCCAAACAATTTCAGATTCAATGAAAAAGGAAAAACAGCCACAGATGGTGAGTATCCTCTCCAATATATGCAGAAGTATCATGTGATCAAAGATCACATGATCCAAGGGAAATCCTTTAAAAATTGTAAAACAACAACAACAACAACAACAACGTCTTTTCCTTTTGTTAGTAATAAGGCAAGTACACAAATTCCTTTCCTCCAACAATCGCTAACCTCTTCAATTTCTTTCACACAGTCCCCAAAGGACAAGGAAAAAATTAAGTAGAAATAAGAACATGCAAAAGGTCAATAAACGCATTAGTATATATTGTTCAATATTTTTTTCATATATATATATATATATATATATATATAAATATATATATATGTAAATTAATCAAAGAAATCCTAGATTATTCTGGTAGAAGTCTAGGCCTTCCTTGGCGCCGTCTCTGAGGGGCGTAACATTGACATTACCATTTCTGCCTTACAGGAGGGGGGATTGAATTCCCACACACCTAAAATGGCACCAGTTGTCACAACTATCATAGCAGATCATAGCTCCGTTACCCTGTGGAGAACTACATATGCGACAAGGCCAGGTCGTTTCTGCCTCCGGAGGGGGAGTGCTAAGACCGTCCATAAGCTCATCAACAGAAGACGGCAAGGCTTAAACAGGATTATCCGTGTCAGACGACAATTCCAGAGGAAAGAGGTTCTTTAGTGAGTGAACCTGTATTGCGACACAGACTTGCTTAATATTTGCCGTCCTAACCACTCCATCCTCTCCGCTAAAGGTTTCCAAAACAATCCCAAGAACCGAAGGATAAATCAGGGAAAATTTAATCTAACTGGTTTGGAGCAATTTATAATTTTTTTTTTTCTTTTGAGGATTGAAAAGTACTCGGACTTATGATAAATATGGCGATTACATCAGCTAGTTCCCGCTAGAAATGAAGACTGTTATTACGAAGTTGGAAATGATTGAAAATACAATAGTAAAAAAACGTCCATTTTATTTATTGATACTTATATATATATATGTATATATATATACACACACACACACATATATATATATATATATATATACCATCATGAGTTAGAAATTCAGGAAAGTAATCAGACATTGGCATGGGCTCACAATAGTGCCTTGATAATGTTCCAACTCATTTCGGCAGATACAAGTGAAAACCAAAGTAGACACTGGTTCCTGTATGTTACTGTGTACAGTGTCAAAATATTCTCGTTTTAATGCCTATTTTTACCCTTTTATTGCCTATCAATAATTTTAAAGCTCAATATTATCAGTTGCATGACGAGTTGGTTAATGACAATGACCTTGTTTTTCTTTTTAAGTTATAGTTTACATTTTTTTACTATATGCCGCACACGTGTTTCCTAATTGTGGCACATGATCTTTTATAGCAAGATAGTTGCATTTTTTCTGCACATCTAAGCCTTAAATCTCAGCTGTATATTTTATTTTTGGACATTCTTCCCAGCTATGAAGAGCACATTCATCCAGCCAAAAACTTTATTCCAATGTCTTTAAGAAAAAAACATATAATAGCAAAAAAGTCTATATTTCATAAAGCAATGAGGGATTAAGACTAGATTAATTATCCCAATTGTATTGAGAGGAACGGATTATACAGGAGATAAACTTATTTCAAATCAGTTTTGTCTTAGGAAAACATTTCATCAAATCAAAATAATCGAACGAGTATTTTTCAATCCTAAAAGTGTCGCAGCAATGACAACAATTGCAGGTTCTGCAACACAGAACTAGAGTGTGTGGGCCACCTGACAATCAGTTGTAAGGTCTTGTTATAGAGACAGCTACTATATAATACATTATGAATAGTGCTGATAGCTACGATATGTAAGAAGTTGAATATCGAATGAAAGCAGTGAGCTCTTTGGACATATGTCAGAAAGAACAGTTGGAAAGAAGTTACACACCATCCACCCATGCAAATTCTTAGCATACAGATGAAAACAACAAACATGAAAGAAAACAAAATAAAATATTCTCCATCCATAATTAATCATATAAAAAGTGACCTACAACTAATTATTTACTTTTTTGAGTTTATTATACAATTAATTAATGATATGTACAAGTATTGCACTACATTTTTATAAGAGTAAAAACGAAAGGAAATAATAGAACATGTACTTGCAACTAGAGGGATATGAAAAACTGTACATCTAAAGTTACATTGTGAATTATGTAAATATTTTATGAGAATGTGCTTCTTTAGCATCAGCAAATTAGATTTGTCTGGGGAGGAAGAGCTACATACTTTACTGAAATGTAGTTTCTATGGAGTGTGTGTTTCACTTTGCTTTGCTTCAACATAGTGAATCTATGGAAAATTTAATTGATGATACCCTAAGAATGTATTTTTGTTTGCCATGTGTACATATGCAAAATATTTGATTTATTTTAAAAAGTATACAAAAATAAGAAATTATCTAGTTTTTTTTTCAAGTATGTGTTCATGTGTGTTGCAATGTACGTTGTTTCTTAAAGAGTTGTCGCAAATTATGCAGGATTATTCTTTCTCTGTTTTTTATAAATTTTCTCATCAGTTTGTTCAAGCTGGAAATAGGGCTTCCAGCCAGATGTAAAACATTCATCTACTGATTCATATATTCGAACCGAAAGATTTTTTTAAAGTTCTTATTACCCTTTAGAATTTTTTGAATTTCCTTTGCACTTAGTTCACTGATTATATTTCCAAGATAGTTGTTGAAATACTTTTTCTTCAGTTTAGTTGCTTGTATAATTACTGAAACACTCGAGATCTTCCTTAGATTCCAGTTTCTTTGTAACAGACTTGGTATTTCGTCATATTTTCCCTTTTAGTTCTGTTTTACCAAACATCATGGGAAAACTACCTTCTATTTGCGTAGCTTCTTTCTCATTATTGTTGCATATTACCCCATCAGATTCTTTAGCTCCAATTTTTAGGTACAAAACCCTAGCTCATTCTTCAAGTTGTGTCATATGCTTTCCGATTGTGTCTCATTTGTAAAGCAGGCATTCTATTAATTCTTGGCCAGTTATATGATGGAGGTTTGTCTGCTAGCTCTTGTTTTATATAATGAAAATTTTGACGTGCAATTCGGGAAACTCGTCAGATATTTTCTGGTGCTATTAAAAGTCACACGATGCTGATGGTCAGTTTGAGGAGGACGACTTCTAGTCTTCTGGGCAAATACAGTCAATACATACACTTGTTGTGTTACAGTCTGTTTATGTCTTTTTATAGTTAAAAAGAAATTTGGTTTATCTCTCTCATTCGCATGTGTTGCAACATTTTTGAGTAAATAAGAGGCCACATACGTTACAAGATAGGAGTTAATCTCTTGTATGGGGGTTCCTGTGTCGCAACATATTTTCTTTTGTTGTAAAAGAAGAGTCACACTCTTCACAAGAATATGGCTTCTCTTCAGTATGTATTCACATATGTCATAACATATGTGTTTCATTCTAAAATATTAACACCAAATTACACAAGGATATGGTTTCTCTCTAGTATGTGTTCGCATGTGTTCCAACATATGTGATTTTTGTGTAAAAGAAGATCTACATACTTCAAAAGAATATGGTTTCTCTCCAGTATGTGTTCACATATATCTCAGCATCCTTTGTTTCGTTGTAAAAGAGCTAAATACTTGACAAGATTATGGTTTTTCTCCAGTATGTGTTCGCATATGTTTCAACATGCTTGCTTTCTGCGTAAAAGAAGAGTCACACACTTTACAAGAATATGGTTTCTCTCCAGTGTGTGTTCGCATATGTTGCAACATATTTTGTTTCAGTGTAAAAGAAATGCCACATATTTTACAAGAATATGGTTTCTCTCCAGTGTGTGTTCGCATATGTTGCAACATATTTTGTTTCTGTGTAAAAGATGAGCCACATACATTACAAGAATATGGTTTCTCTCCAGTATGTGTTCGCATATGTTGCAACATGTTTTCTTTACTTGCAAATGAAGATTCACATATTTCACAAGGGTAAGGTTTCTCTCCAGTATGTGTTCGCATGTGTTGCAACATATTTTGTTTTATTGTAAAAGAAGAGCTACATACTTCACAAGAATAAGGTTTCTCTCCAGTGTGTTTTCGCATATGCTGCAGGATACTTTCTTTATGTGTAAAAGAAGAGCTACATACTTCACAAGAATATGGTTTCTCTCCAGTATGTGTTCGCATATGTCTCAGTATACTTTGTTTCTGTGTAAAAGAAGAGCCACATACTTCACAAGAATATGGTTTTTCTCCAGTATGTGTTCGCATATGTTGCAACATACTTTGCTTTGTTGTAAAAGAAAACCCACATACTTCACAAGAATATGGTTTTTCTCCCGTATGTGTTCGCATATGTTGCAACATACTTTGTTTCCTTGAAAAAGAAGACCCACATACTTCACAAGAATATGGTTTCTCTCCAGTATGTGTTCGCATATGTTGCAACATGTTTTGTTTCCTTGCAAATGAAGACCCACATATTTCACAAGGATATTGTTTCTCTGAAGTATGTGTTCGTATGTGTGGCATCATATTATTTCTCTTTAAAACAACAAAGATAACCACATAACATATATATTTATAGTTTATTCTCAGTAGTTTATGTGACAAATTAAATACACTTGACAAGAAAACATTTTCTTCAGTATATCATGAGATGTAATTTTACGAAAGAAAAACATATTATTCACATTGATTAGAGATTTACATAAAATTTAACATATGTTTTGTAATACAGTTCCATGTTTCAAGTCACTAAGAAAATTTAGATCCATTAAAATCCAATGATACTCGTTTTTCTCAGAAATGAATGATATCCTGCAAAATAGCAATGAATTGAAAGATAAATTCCTAGAAACAAAATTTATACATATTCTGCGAAATCACAATTAAAAACTATTTTTTAATGCACCATCACATTCTATAAGACATAAAGATACTCCTGTCTCTAGCCAATTTGTGAGTAAATATATCTCTGCAATGTTCGCACCACTGAATTACAGATTGACATGAAATTCCATTCGAAGTTGCTGCACATGTCACAGGTAGTTGTCAGACAAAATAAAAAATAATGATAATAACACTAATAAACTAAGATGTGACCCTTCAAAAAGGTCCCACTCCTCATTGAAAATGGTTGTATTAAAATTTAGAAACTCTCCAGGAAATTTTATATAATTCGACTTTTGAATAAGCGTGCATAGGATGCTTACATGAACAAAATTTGTTTTGGGCAAATAATTTTTTAGTTTGACAATATTGTACAGCTGATTCCTTGAAAATCTTTTTAATAAATCAGATCTTGAGGGTTCTGATGCAGTAGCCATTATAATAACTTCATAGTGCTAATAACACAAAATGTTTTGGGAAATGTTAGGTCATGTAGCGTCCTATGAATACCTGTTTCTTGGAAACAGAGTGTGTGTGTCGGGTGGGGGGGGTAACATTTACCAAAAAATATTATTTCATTTAATCTAAATAATCTCTCAAAGAGTAATTAAAAAGATGGGGGAGAAGACCGACTTTCTCCTCCCCGCCCCCCCCCAAAAAAAATTCGCAAAATAATTATAAAAACTATAATAACCAAAGGGAGATGAAGGCACTAGGGGAATAATAATAATAATAATAAGAAGAAGAAGAAGAAGAAGAAGAAGAAGAAGAAGAAGAAGAAAATTAATAATAATAATAATAATAGACGTCCATAAATATTTGGCACTTCTGGAAGCAGACACCCTCAATCAATAGAAATGAAAGAAAGAATTGGAAAGAAATACCCCAGGAGAACAAGAAAAACTCCTGGAAACGAAATTATATAGCAGAAACCTAATGAAAGGTATAAATACATGGGCAGTATCACTAGTAAGATACTCTGGACAATTCATATGATGGACTAAAGAAGTACTGAGACGGATCGATCAGAACACCAGGAAACTCATGACCATGCATAATGCACTACACCCAAATTACGATGTTGATCGAGTCTATGTGAAAAAGAAAAAACAAAGGGATAGGACTGGTTTGTATAGAAGACTGTGTGTGAATGACATAAAAAAATCTAGAAAAATACATAATGCAAAACACTGAAAGGATTATCATGGCAGAAAGACACAATGAAAAACATCAACAAAACAGAAAACAGAGAGACAAAGAAGACGACAAGAAAAAGAAAAATGGGAAGAGAAACAACTACATGGAAGATTCATAAGAATAACAAAAACACTTGGACATTAATGCAAAAAAGACACATAAACTGAAAAATTGAATGGCTAATAACTGCATCACAAGATACTAAACACAAACCACATCAAAGCAAAGATCAACAACACAGAAGAAAATAGCAAACTGGCCCAACAAGAATACAAGACCAGGCTCGACCCAGTGAGAAGCAGTACACTGGGAAATATGCACATAACTGCATCGTGAACACACAGACAAGTGGCACAATTATAAGCTGCAAACAGTAGTTGAAAATCATAATCATAAAATCCTATGGGACATGGATATACAAACAGATAAACCCATTCAAACAAGACGACCAGATGTCATAATAATTAACAAGAAAGAAAAGTCCTATCAAATCATAGAATTTGCTGTTTCAGCTGAGCAGAGGGTGAATATCAAAGAAAAGGATAAACTGGGCGGTTATACAGAGCGAGCCAGAGAGCTAAAAGGGAGATGGATGATGAAGAAAATCAAGATAATACCTATAATAATAGGAGCACTAGGAACAATTCCAAAAATCTTGGAAAAAAAATGGGAGAATTTGGAATCAGAGGAATGACTGGAAAGATACAATGAATAACGATCATGAAAACAGTTGAAATATTAAAGAAAACCCTTGAATGCGGAGATTAATACACATGAGCCACATGCGCTGACCAGACAAACTGCTGCAGAGGCAAAACATGAAAAGGCGTTACATTGAACAAGAACATTGAAGCTGCATACCTATGTCAATTCCCTCCCCTATCACCTCCCATTGCCCCCCAATGAGTGATGCCAAATAGTTCAGACGGCTCAAGGAGGATGGTAAGACCAATAAATAAACACTGCCCAGACCTCTGCTGGACAATTTCGAAGAGAACTGGGACCTCAAGAAGGATTATTGCCACTCAAATTCCAGTGGAGACCAATGGCCGCTGCCAGCAAATCAATGGCAAGCAGCTGTTACAATAATTCAAATTTATTTGCTATTGTTATCGAAAGAGATGAAGAGTACTGGTAATCTGGGAAGACTTGTTATCACCCAGCTACCAGGGAACACCACAGGTTGTTTTTAGGAGAGATCTTCGATGACCTTGTGAAAGCTCCTTGTGAGCCAGTAATAATAATGGCGATGGTGTGTAGTAGGTGGAATCTCAGATTAAATGCTATATAGATTGTTTGTACAAATAGAAAGATATAAGTATATTTTATTTCCCATCCGCGAGTTGCCAGGGTCACAAAGGTTAGGTTTGACAGGTATCAATCTAGAGAGAATGCCCTGGAAATTAGGGGTGACATGCACCGGAAATTAGGGGTGACATGATCTGGAAATTAGGGGGGACATGCCCCGGAAATTAGGGGTAACACAGGAATTGTTCTCATAGGATTCTGGTTGACAACCACATGGGCTGAGAGTGGTGTTATGCAGCAGATGAAGCGGACAGAAATTTGGATCCCTCCCCGATAACCAGGGTCCAGATATAGGCTTGCCTTTAATAAACAATTAAAGCTTCAAATCCCACCTTGTGTTCATTAATGCATCTGTTTGCAGCAGTGACTACTCCCCACGAGATGGCAGACCAGCGACCAGAACGCATCATCTGCTGGCCAAGGCAAGCAGGTATGTATGCATGATGTTATTTGCACATACATGTCTCCAGACCTTCCAAGGCAAGAAACGGTGTAAGGATGAACACACATACACACACCCATATATGTAAGAACACAGCCACTTTAAAGTATCCTTAGTAGGAATAAGTAACAAGAAACAGTAAGAAGTAAACGAAATAGTAAAGTTGAAAACAAATAAATAATAAATAGAAGGACGCAAAAAGTTATCATTTAACAGGTGATGGGGGTTAAAAGTTGTAAATAAATAAAATGATGATGGGTGGGAGGGCAGACTGAAATTTTCCCCAAAAAAAAATCACAAATTATTATTATTAATAATAATAATAATAATAATTGTGGGGGCGGGTAAGATCGAGGATGAAGGACCCAACGTCAAAACAAAATTATGATCAATTCAAGTTCAAGAAATGGGGGATCAATTTACTAGAATATTGTATGTGTAATTGAACCCTTTCAAATTTTTGTCTTTGTTCATTTTATTTTTATAATCTGGTAGCTTAGCGTCTAATCGATATTAATCCACAGAAATAGTTGAAAGAAGATGAAAGAAACACATTGTATGGGGGCGGTGAATGTTTAGCAGTGCCAGAAAACGCCATTAAAAATGCGTGAAAAAAAATTGAATAATTTGACCTCCTATCTTCCGAAGCTTATAACTACTTGAAAAATGTAATTCAAACCCTAATTGTTTTGTTTACTTAAAGGAGCAAAGACTAATTTTTGAACAAATAACAGGTTTAATAGCAAATTATGCTATATTTGTTTTTTAAATCAGTTTTCTTTTAAAAGATTTAAAGAAAATCAACGAATTTTACCTTACTTCGATAAAATATAGGTATATATACATTCCAAAAAATCACTTACCTATAAAAATACTAATCAATGGGTTCTTCCATTCTTCAGTGTTAAGAATTTGTCCATATTTATATTTTATATTTCACGTCCTTTGTAAGTAAAATACTTTTCTGGTACTTATGCACTATTTGACCCGCATGCTAAAATAATGACATTATTTAGAAAGCCATTCTCCACATAGGATGTATTTTGTAACTATTCTCAGTTCCCGTTAACATTCACTAGGTGTATCAGAATTTTTTAAAAAATGTAAAAAAAAAAACGTGCCATTCGATGTTTTTCACAGTTGAAATAAAGGGAGACAAATGTCTGCTTTTCTTCTAGTTGAAATTTCTGGTGGATTTAAGCGCCAGAATTAATGTTTCTTTCTATTGCGTGCATAAATTTAGTAAATATAGGCCACCATAGTTGAAAATAATCCCATTTCACTTATCAGTTTTTGCCGATAAAAAAAAACAGTCAAGCGATTTTTTTATTATTTTAAATTCTCTTAAAGAAATACATGGGTTTTAGATTTAATATATTTTATTTCTTCTTTATCGAGTGAATTTTTTTTAATCTAAAAAAACATTGAATGAAATAGAAAAAATTGTTGTAATTCTAGGAAATTTTCTGAACAAAAAAAACAAGATTATAAGGTTTCACTTAAAAAATTCAACATAATTTTAAAAAAAGTTTCTACACTTTGGACTTTACAGGTAAATTTGAAAATAACTGTTCTTTTTTGTTTTAAATTAGCTAATTTTATTTACTGATCTTTTATCTTCAATTTGTGATATATAAATGTAAGGTGAGAAATTTAATTATTTTCATTTTAATAGATATTTCAAAAAGGGAGGGGGTGAATTTAAAAAAAAGCCTGTCTATAGTACATTCGGTTAATTCGAAAGAGCATAAAATTTCACAGTGTAACTGAAAATATCTTAAAAATTGAACCAATAGAAAATTTTGATAGATTTTTAAAGTGAAAAAAATTGAAAAAAATTTAACTTGTAAAATTCAATTGATTTCATGATATAAAAACATGGCTGCATGAAATTAACTTGTGCAGGCACTTTGTAAAGACTGTTTTTTGTAAATAAACAATAATATGTCTCTTATTTTTTAAAATATTTTATAGTTTATTTTGAAGTATATTCTATAAAGAAAATAAACAACCCACTTCAAAAAGAGGAATTACGAGTTTTTTTAATATATTTTATTCGCAGTTTTGTGTTACGGGTGTCTAAAATTCCCAAAAAATTCTGATACACCTAGTGAATATTAATGGGAATTGAGAATAGTTACAAAATGCACCCAATGTGAAGAATGGCTTTCTAAAGAATGTCATTATTTTAGCATGCGGGTCAAATAGTGCATAAGTACCAAAAAAACTATTCTAAGTTTTTCACATATTCTAAACTTCAGATGAATTTTTATTCATACATCTTTCGTAAAATATATTTAGGGAAATATTTTTTATTCAACATTTTTATTAAAAACCAAACGAAGATAATTGTTAAGCCTTTTATTCGAATATAATTGTTATTTAAGTAATTAATATACAATATACAGATGGCAAGTGAAATGATTCTATTTCATATTGAAACTTTAAAATCTTTCTTAACGCAAATAGATCAAAAATAAGTAGATAAATCAAATTTTTTTATCATTATTAATTTTCCATTTGTATTGTATTTAAATGAATTTAATTGTTAAATAAGACATTCTTAAAACATACAATATTACATATAATGAAATACATGATAGGATATTTTAATGAGAAAACAACGTAATATTTTTCTAAATGGTAAATATGAAGAATCTTTCCACCCTCGAAAAATTCTTTAAAATTACCACTTTTACAGGATTTTGGATGTGCTGAAAAGGAAAATAACGTTTAAAATTACGGCAAATGAGTATATTCCAAGTTATAAAGAAATCTTAGTTTAGATAAAGTGGGGGATCACTTTTCTTTAAAATAATTTAAAGTAAAATGAGAACACACTTTATGGACGGCTTTTTAGGAGAGAGGGGGGCTTTCTTTTCACCCACAGCCGTCACAGCACCCCCAACCCCGCACGAAATGCATACAAAATTGTTGTGAAATATTAAACGATTCTTTTGCTCGGTTAATGTCGAAACCTTAAATTAACCGAATGTAGTATACAGGCTTTTTGTTTTAAAATTCAACCCCCCTTTTTTGAAATATCTATTAAAATATTAAACGATTCTTCTGATCGGTTAATGTTGGTGCGTTACTAGGTGTATCAGAATCGACCATTAAAAATGCTGTATATGAACTTAAATAAATAAAATTACTAACTTTCTAAGTTTATAACTACCTTAAAAATGTAATTCAAACACTAATTTTTTAAAAATTAAATGAGCAAAGACCAAATTTAAAAGAAAAAACAAGTTTAACAGCAAATTACGCAATATTTGTTTTTTAAATCGGTTTTCTTTAAAAAAGATTTAAAGAAAATCAACGAAATTTTACTTACTTCGATTATAAAAAATATATATAAATTCCAAAAAAATCACTTACCTATAAAAAATTCTACTCAATGTGTACTTCCACTGTTCATTGTTAAGAATTTATCCATATTTATACTTATATTCCATATCCTTTTTAAATAAAATACAGTTTTAAACAAGGATAAAAAGAAAACGCGAACTCATTTTTTGACTGTTCAAATAAAGGGAGACAAATCTGATTTCTTTTTGCGATTACCTTACGGTGACTTATACACGCCATAATTAGTATCTCTTTTTATTGCATGCTAGTAACCAAAATTAGTATTTTGGGGCCTCCATAGGTGAAAAAAGCACTCATTCACTTATAAGTTTTAGCTGTTAAACGAAAAACCCAGTCGACCAATTTTTTTAAAATTCTCTTAATGAAATATGCGAGTTTTTGATTATTATATTTTATTTCTACTTTATCGAATGGATTTTTTTAAAATATCTAAAAAAAAGACAACATTGATTGGAATAGAAAAAAGTTTCGCCAGCGTTCGGTATTTCCTTGACGATATAAGTGTAACATGAGCTTTCATTACAAAAAAAAAAATCAACGTGGTTCAAAAAAAAAAAAAAAAAAAAGGTTTTACACTTTGGACTTTACAGGAAAATTTCCAAAAAACAATTTTTTTTTTTTTTTTTTTTTAAATTCGAATATTTTATTTATTCATCTTTTATCTTTAATTTGTTAATTTAATTAGACATTTCAAAATGGGGGGAGCGTAAATTTAAAAAATAACGTTTGTCTAAAATATTATATTCGGTTTATTGGAAAGAGGATAAACTTTACTATTGACCTTGAAAATATCGTAAAAATTGAACAAATAGAAAATTTTTCACAGATTTTTAAAGCTTAAAAATTGAAAAAAATATTCACTCGTAAAATTCAATTGATTTTATATGTAAAAAAAACGCTGGTTGAACGTGCACCGGTACATTGTAAACAGTGTTTTTTAAAAAATAATAGAAATATTATTTTTTAAACAACTTAAATATTTTATTTTTGAAGTATATTCCATATAAAAATAAACATTTTACAAAGAGGAATTACGAGTGTTTTATATTTTATTCAGTTTTCTGTTAGGGGTGGCAAAAATTCCCCCCAAATTCTGGTACACCTAGCGCGTTACTTACGTTAAAACGATAAATTAAGCTGCAGAAACGCCTGTTAAAATCTATACAAGTTCTATAATTGAATACCTAGGTGTATCAGAATTTTTGTAGGAATTTTTGACACCCCTAACACGAAACTGCGAATAAAATATAAAAAAACTCGTAATTTCTCTTTTAAAAGTGGGTGTTTATTTTCTTTATGGATTATACTTCCAAAATAAACTATTAAAGTTGTTTTAAAAGTAATAGAAGTATTTTTTTATTTTTTTAAAAACAGTAATGAATTTTACCAACTCAATATTTTTCAATTTTTAAACTTTAAAAATCTATCCAAATTTTTCTATTGATTCAATTTTTACGATATTTTCAGGGTCAATGGGAAATTTTATGCTCTTTCCAATAAACTCAATATAATATTTCAGACAAACGTTTTTTGTAATTCAGGCCCCCCTCCATTTTCAAGTGTCTATTAAAAGTAAATAATTAATTTACTCACCAAAGTTTTATATATCACAAATTGAAGAGAAAAGGTCAATAAATAATATATTCAAATTTAAAACAAAAAAAGTAGTGTTTTTTAGAAATTTACCTTTAAAGTTCGAACTTTAAAACCTTTTTTTTATAAACCACGTTGTTTGTTTTTCTTTTGTTTCTTTTAATGAAACCTTGGTCCTTACTCGTTTAATTGAAAAAAAATTAGGGCTTGAATGCCCTTTTTCGAGTAGTTATAAGCTTGGAAAGACAGGGGGTCGAATAATTCACGCCTCCCATTTTCAAGTGTCTATTAAAAAGTAAATAATTAATTTACTCACAGAAAAGTAAATAATTAATTTACTCACAAATTGAAGAGAAAAGGTCAATAAATAATATATTCAAATTGAAAACAAAATGTAGTGCTTTTTAGAAATTTACCTGTAAAGCCCGAAGTTTAAAACCTTTTTTATAATAAAAAATACCCACATTGTTTTTTTTTTTTTTTTTTTTTTTTTAATGAAACCTTGGTCCTTGCTCCTTTAATTTAAAAAAAAATTAGGGCTTGAATTACATTTTTCGAGGAGTTATAAGCTTGGAAAGACTGGGTGGAATTATTCACTATTTTTCATGAAATTTCTGAAAAAAAAAAGAACAAAAAACATAAACCGGTAGCCCCCCCCCCCTTCAAAAAACGATGAGCATAAAATGGGTGCATTTCTTCATATCTTGTAAACTACTTTTTTGCTGAAATTTTAAACGTTAGTGTAATTTTAAAGGATTTTCCATGGCTGAAAGAAATCCCTCCACCCTACCTAAAAAAAAAAAGTTGGCCATAAAATGGGTTCTCACTTTTAGTTAAATTATTACAGAAAAATGATCCCTTGCTTTTTTAAAACTAACATTTCTTCATATCTACTCCTCTGTCGTAATTTAAAAAGTTATTTTCTTTTTCAGCGCCTCGGAAACTGAAAAAGTTGTAATTTTAAAGCATTATTCGAGGGTGGAGGATTTTTCATATTTACCTTCTAAACATAATATTGTTTTATGGAAGGCTAAAGAGTTTGATAAAATGATTAACATTAAATAAATAAGTCTGGAGTTCGATTGAAATATTAATGGAAATAAACAGAACATAAATGCCGTTAAAAAGACAATTATTTTTGGATTAATGAATGAAATTGAAAAGTGTGTGTTTTCGCTAAAATCAAATGGAACAAACACATTGACAAAGAAAGTGAATGAATTGATACTTACTCTGAATCAAATACGCATAATTTGTTTGCCTGAAAAAAAAAACCCCAAAAAATAAAAGAACGAAGGATAAAAGATATGATTTGAAAATTTAAAATTATTTTTTGTGTGTGTGGAAAGTCGTATCTTCGAAAGATTTCTTTTTCGTCGATTGAAAACCGGAAATAGATTTTTTTTTATTATCTCCCTTTCCTATTCGATTTCGCTCTTCTTTCTCTTTTTATTTGGGGGGGGGGTAACAAAGTCGGCGTTGAAACAAAAGATATGCTTGTTGATAAATAAATAAGATAACTTTTTACTTGGTTTCCATCTAAACAATCACCTTTAAAATAACGACTTGTATAAGTTTAAGGATATGTTGAAAACGATTATCGCATTTAATTTTTCCGCAAACAAATAATTTTCCGATACTAGGCAATATATTTCCGGTAATCTTGAAGATTCGTCTTCCTTTGTTTACAAAGCCATTTGGCGGAAGTGACGTCCGACATATTTTTAGCTACGGATGACCAAAACTGTATAGAATGACCTTAAAAAAAAAAAAAATATTTTTTAGAAGTTTTGTTCAAAAAGTCTTTATTTGAACTTAATGGACTCTTTTTTTTTTGTTATGTTTTTTGTTTTTTTATTAACTGTTTTATTCTTTTTATCAAACAAAAATAGAACTTTTATAATGAAATATATATTATGGCCTGTTTTCCAAACATCGAAATTTTAAAATTAAAGTTAGTCTAATTAAAAAAAAAAGAACAAAAAAAAAAAAAAAAACACAAGGTGTTTTCCTTTTCGAGGTTTTTTTTTTTTTTTTTTTTTTCCACATTTCACGTTGAAATTTTATTTAACAGTAAAATGATAAACCAATTTATAATAAAAAAATACAAAATTTATTTTTCAAATGAAATTTTTGTAACGAGATTTTTTCTAACGTGACTTTTTCTTTAAAGAAAGTTCTAAATCTTATCTTATAAAAGATCAATAAAGCGTACTTTTTATGTTTGCAAAATTTGTTTAAAAGTTCAAATAAACAAAGACAATTATTTGGAGAATATCGTGTATTGGATAAGGTTTTTATGATGTTTGTATTAAATACATGGGAAATGTAAAAAAAAACAAACTTTTCGTTAAATATATTTAAAAAATTATTATAGAATTTTATATAAATGTCAAAGTTTGTTGAAAAGTTCAAATAAAGTGTATAATCATGAAAAAACACCTCGTTTTTTTGTTTTTTTTTAAATAAAATAAACTTTAATTTCAAAATTTTGACATCGACGTTTACCTAACTTATATTATAAAAGTTAGGTAAACGTTTATAAACATATTAATGGGGTAAAAACAGATCACAAATCTAAAAAAAACCCATTAAGTTCAAATAAAGACTATTAAAGACTATTTAAAAAAAAGGTTCATTCTTTACAGTTGTGATCATCCATAACTAAAAATATTTCGGACGTCACTTTCGCCCAATGGTTTTGTAAACAAAGGAAGACGAATCTTCAGCATAACCATATTTCCTTATATTATCAGTAGAGCTATGACAAGAGAATATTCGGTGATCCGCGCTATTTTTTTCAATCCTATTTCCAAGGTTACTAAAAGATTTATTATATGTTTTTTTTTATTCAATTGTACGGTTAAAGTATAGAATAGGTACAAAACACCCTCCCCCTTCCCATGTAAAGAATGGCTTTTTAAATAATAACGTTATTATTTCAGCACGGATAAATAAGTGCACTAGTAGTTAGCAGTGTCAGAAATTTCGTGAAAATAGTGAATAATTCCACCCCATCTTTCCAAGCTTAACTCCTCGAAAAATGTAATTCAAGCCCTAACTTTTTTTTTTCAATTAAAGGAGTAAGGACCAAGGTTTTATTTAAAAAAAAAAAAAAAAAAAAAAAACAATGTGTTTTTTTTTTTTTTTTTTAAAGGTTTTAAACTTCGGACTTTACAGGTAAATTTCTAAAAAAGCGATTTGTTTTTTTGTTTTAAATTTGAATATATTATTTATTGACCTTTTCTCTTCAATTTGTGATATATAAAACTCCACGACATAAATTAATTATTTACTTTTTAATAGACATTTCAAAATGAGAGGCGTGAATTATTCGACCCCCTATCTTTCTAAGCTTATAACTCCTCGAAAAATGTAATTCAAGCCCTAATTTTTTTTTAAATTAAAGGAGCAAGGACCAAGGTTTCATTAAAAAAAAAAAAAAGACAAAAAGAAACAATGTGTTCTTATAAAATAAGGTTTTAAACTTCGGACTTTACAGGTAAATTTCTAAAAAAGCGATTTTTTTTTGTTTTAAATTTGAATATATTATTTATTGACCTTTTCTCTTCAATTTGTGATATGCACTAGTACCGATTATTCTTATCATTGTTTTGACTCGAGTATATATCCGACAAAATTAGCCACAGTTAATCAATCGAGAACCACCCACATCATTCCATCTAAAAACATAGACATTAAAAATGAAAAGATCGAAAATACAGTTTAAATTGTACGATACGTACAATTTAAACGTTATGGAATAAAGTTCTCCCCCCCCCAAAAAAAAAACAATCACTTAATTTCATCAAGTAGAATTTTTTTTTTTTTTTTTTTTAGAGCGAAAGAACAATTTGTTATGATACCGAGCAAAAGGTTCAATTTTTAAGAAGAAAAGCAAGTATTAAAGATGGGGAGGGAGTGTCGGCGCTTTAAGTTATCTCCCTGTGACGTGTTAGAAAAATTCCAAGATGGCTATCTTGAACGTGCTCTCATAAGAACGTATTTTTCCGCGGTAAAAAGAAGAAACTACTTAATCAAATTACAATTTCAATACTAGAAGCTATTTCGGCGAAGAACAACGTGATGGTGAATGGCGTTCCTCAGCGTATCCTAGACCTGTGTCTTGTAACCCTGTCGGTACGCACTGATCGCATTGAAGAGGAGGAAGTCGAGATCCACCAAGAAGCTAACGATGCACCCCAATTCGACGTAGCCCCGCAAGAATGTCTATAGTGAACCTGAAAACGTCAAGATCAGACAACTGTGCCTCATAGAGCCATCTTTGCATATGTGGCGGCATCCGTGCAAAAAAAAAACGGTAGGAATTGAGGGTGGAGAAGCTACAATTAAAGTGGGCGAGCCGGTGTGGGTGAAGCCCCTATTGCAACATGTACCAGTCGCTGACGGAGGGGGGTCATAACAGGAATGCAGTCGAAGAACGTGATGGTGAATGGCGTTTCCCGTCATATCCTAGACCTGCGTCGTGTAACCCTGCAGGTGCGCACTGATAACAGTGAAGAGGAAAAAGTCGAGATCCGCCAAGAAGCTAACGATGAACCCCAATTCGACTTAGCCCCACATTGTGGTTCTTTACAAACTGACGAGAATGTCCGTAATGAACCTGAAAACGTCAACCCCCAAGAAGTTGTCTCCCAGAGGCCTTAACGTGAGAGGAGGAGGCCTGCTTGGATGAAGGATTATGAAGTGTCTTATTAATCTCAGAGATCGGGGGGGGGGGCGGTTAGAAAGAAAAAAAAAGTACCGGGCGTATCTGCATCATTCATTGGGAAAGAAGAAGGAAAGGATGACTAGCTCATTTATATACACAAAGGGCATCTGGAGAAGGCAGGGCATGATGGGAGAAGCTATTTTTTTTCTGTCTCTTCCTTTTTTTTCTA
>NC_136526.1:49838886-49873886 GCF_053919585.1 Euprymna scolopes | reverse complement strand
TCAAAGGCCTTCGACAAGGTATGGCATAAGGGCCTACTTCACATTATTTCCAGCTACGGTAAAACTGGAAATGTTTTCTCAATCATTAAATCATTTCTCTCCAATAGGCTCATAAGAGTAGTGGTAGATGGACAAAAATTGGAGGCCTGCAATATAAATGCTGGAGTCCCTCAGACGTCAATCCTGGGCCCAACTCTCTTCCTGATCTACATCAATGACTTCCCTAAACACATACTTAAATCATTCGTTGACATCTATGCTGATAACACGACCATCTACAGCAACACATCAAAGGCTGTAAATGACAAAGTTCTATCCTTACATCATCAACGCCCTGATCGCCATCTGGCATCAATTGTGATGGATGGCTCTCGTCTGGGTGAAGCCCCGTGTTTTGACAAGCTTTTGGGTTTGTCCTTTACTCCTGATCTGAAATGGAACACATACATCAAATCTGTTGCCAAGTCGCTGGAAAGATGGTGGGATCCTTCTACCGCTCCAGAAGATATCTCACTACTGATGCAATTCTCTATCTACATAAAAGTCAAGTATGTCCAAGGATGGAATACTGTTGCCATATCTGGGCAGGAGCTGCTAAAAACAGCCTATCCTGCCTTGACCGAGTACAAAATAGACTTCGTGGCTTAGTGGGGGATGCCCTTTTCTCTACCTTGCAACCTCTCTACCACAGAAGAGACGTTGCGAGCCTATCCTTGTTTTATCGTTATTTCAATGGAAGGTGCTCGTCTGAACTCCAATCTCTGGTCCCCCCTCGCCAATCTTTCACAAAAAACAACCGTCTAGCTGAATCCACTGTGAAAAATTTCCCCCACTCTATATCTGTGCCTAAATCAAAACGCGGATTCCATGAACAAAGCTTCTTTCTTAGAACTGCATGCCTGTGGAACTCTGTTCCGTCTGCCTGCTTCCCACCGGACTACAACTTGGATGTCTTCAAGTCCAACGTTAACAAATTCCTAATGAACCGCCCCCTTAAGTAAACACATCATCAAATCTCCATACTAACGTAATGTACTTGCAATAACCCTTATTCCTGAGTGGCTTCCGGGCCTTGATAACTGGTGATCTCAAAAAATGAGGGATTAAGACTAGATTAATTATCCCATTGTATTCAGAGGAATGGATTATACAGGAGATAAACTTTTTTAAACTCAGTTTTGTCTTAGGAAAACATTTCATCAAATCAAAATAATCGAACGAGTACTTTTCAATCCTAAAATTGTCATAGCAATGACAACAATTGCATGGTCTGCCACACAGAACTAGAGTGTGTGGGTCACCTGACATTCAGTTGTAAGTTCTTGTTATAGGGACAGCTACTATATAATACGATACAATGAATGGAGTTAATAGTTACGATATGTAAGAAGTTGAATCTCGAATGAAAGCAGTGAGCTCTTTGGTCATATGCTAGAAAGAACAGTTGGAAATAAGTTACACACCATCCACCCATGCAAATTCTTAGCATACAGATGAAAACAACAAACATGAAAGAAAACAAAATAAAATATTCTCCATCGAAAATTAATCATATAAAAAGTGACCTACAACTAATTATTTACTTTTTTGAGTTTATTATACAATTAATGAATGATACGTACAAGTATTGCACTACATTTTTATAAGAGTAAAAACGAAAGGAAATAATAGAACATGTACTTGCAACTAGAGGGATATGAAAAACTGTACATCTAAAGTTACATTGTAAATTATGTAAATATTTTATGAGAATGTGCTTCTTTAGCATCAGCAAATTAGATTTATCTGAAGAGGAAGAGCTACATATTTTACTGAAATGTAGTTTCTATGGAGTGTGTGTTTCGCTTTGCTTTGCTTCAACATAGTGAATCTATGAAAAATGTAATCGATGATACCCTAAGAATGTATTTTTATTTGCCATGTGTACATATGCAAAATATTTGATTTATTTTAAAAAGTATACAAAAATACTATCTTTGTCGACTTCTTTGAATTATTTATGTAGCAGACTTGGTTTCGGATTTTGCCTCATTTGTAAAGCAGTTATTCTATAAATTCTTGGGCAGTTTTATGATGGAGGTTTGTCTGCTAGCTCTTGTTTCATATGTTGAAAATTTTGAACTGCAATTCTGAAAACTCATCAGATATTGTCTTGTGCTATTAAGTCACACGATGCTGATGGTCAGTTTGAGGAGGACGACTTCTAGTCTTCTGGGCAAATACCGTCAATACATACACTTGTTTTGTTACAGTCTGTTTATGTCCTGTTATAGTGACAAAATAATTTGGTCTCTCTCTCTCTCTTTGGCATGTGTTGCAACATTTTTGAGTAAATAAAAGGCCACATACGTCACAAGATAGGAGTTAATCTCTTGTATGGAGTTTCCTGTGTCGCAACATATTTTCTTTTGTTGTAAAAGAAGAGTCACACTCTTCACAAGAATATGGCTTCTCTTCAGTATGTATTCACATATTTCGTAACATGTGTTTCATTTTAAAAGATTAATCACGAATTACACAAGGATATTGTTTCTCTCCAGTATGTGTTCCAACATGTGATTTTTGTGTAAAAGAAGATCTACATACTTCAAAAGAATATGGTTTCTCTCCAGTATGTGTTCACATATATCTCAGCATCCTTTGTTCCGTTGTAAAAGAAGAGCTAAATAATTGACAAGATTATAGTTTTTCTGCAGTATGTGTTAGCATATGTCTCAACATGCTTTCTGTCTGTGTAAAAGAGCCACATACTTTACTAGTATATAGTTTCTCTCTAGTGTGTGCCCGCATATGCTGTAACATATTTTGTTTCTGTGTAAAAGAAATGCCACACATTTCACAAGAATATGGTTTCTCTCCAGTATGTGTTCGCATATGTTGCAACATGTTTTCTTTTCTTGCAAATGAAGATCCACATATTTTACAAGGATAAGGTTTTTCTCCAGTATGAGTTCGCATGTGTTGCCACATATTTTGTTTTGTTGTAAAAGAAGACCTGCAGAGTTCACAAGAATATGGTTTCTCTCCAGTGTGTTTTCGCATATGTTGCACGAGAGTTTCTTTATGTGCAAAAGAAGAGCAACATAGTTCACAAGAATATGGTTTCTCTCCAGTATGTGTTCGCATATGTTTTAGTATACTTTGTTTCGTTGTAAAAGAAGAGCCACATACTTCACAGGAATATGGTTTCTCTCCAGTATGTGTTCGCATATGTTTCAACATACTTTGCTTTATTGTAAAAGAAGACCCACATACTTCACAAGAATATGGTTTCTCTCCAGTATGTTTTCGCATATGTTGCAACATACTTTGCTTTGTTGTAAAAGAAGACCCACATACTTCACAAGAATATGGTTTTTCTCCAGTATGTGTTCGCATATGTTGCAACATGTTTTGTTTCGTTGTAAAAGAAGACCCACATACTTCACAAGAATATGGCTTCTCTCCGGTATGGGTTCGCATATGTAGCAATATGTTTTGTTTTCTTGCAAATGAAGATCCACATATTTCACAAGGATATGGTTTCTCTGCAGTATGTGTTCGTATGTATTGCATCATATTATTTCTCTTTAAAAGAACAAAGATATACATATAACATATATAGCTTCTCTCATGTATGCATATTAATTTTCCTTATTTGTTAGAAAAGAAGCATATATTCCGAAGTATTGGCTTTCAAGCTTTTTTAAAACACACATTATTTGATATTATTTTAGCACAGTTTTATTCTCAGTAGTTCATGTGAGAAATTGAATACACTTGACAAGAAAAGGATTTCTTCAACATATCATGAGATGTAATGTAGCGGAAGAAAAACATATGTATTAATCACATTGATTAGAGATTTACATAAAATTTGACATATATTTGGTAATACAGTTCAATGTTTCAAGTCACTAAGAAAATTTAAATCCATTAAAATCCAATGATACTCGTTTTTCTCATAAATAAATGATATTCTGTAAAATAGCAATGAATTAAAAGATAAATTTCAAGAAAAAATAATAATTTCATACATATTCTGCAAAATAAATACAATTAAAAACTATTTTTAATGCACCATCACATTTTATCAGACATTAATATACTCCTGTCATTAGGCAATTTGGGAGCAAATATATCTCTGCAATGTTCGTACCACTGAATTGCAGATTGACATGAAATTCCATTGAAAGTTGCTGCACATGTCACGGGTAGTTGTCAGACAAAATAAAACAATGATAATAACACTAATAAACTAAGATGTGACTCCTCAAAAAGGTCCCACTCCTTATTGAAAATGGTTTATTTACATTTAGAAAATCTCCAGGAAATTTTATATAATTTGCTTTTTTAATAGGCCTGCATGGACATAGGATGCTCACATGAACAAAAATTGTTTTGGGCAAATAATTTTTCAGCTTGACAATATTGTACAGCTGATTCCTTGGAATACCTCAGGAGAACAAGAAAAACACTTGGAAACAAAATTATATAGCAGAAACCTAATGAAAGATATAAATACCTGGGTACTATCACTAGTAAGATACTCTGGATCGTTCATAGGATGGATTAAAGAAGAACTGAGTCAGCTAGATCAGAACACCAGGAAATTCATGACCATGCACAATGCACTACACCCAAAGGACGATGTTGATCGACTCTATGTGAAAAAGAAAAACCACGGGAGACGACTGGTTTGTATAGAAGACTGTCTCTGAATGACACAAAAAAAACAACTAGAAAAATACATAATGCAAACCACTGAAAGGATTATCATGGCAAAATAAAAATACCCAAAGGGAGATGAGGGCACTAGCGGAATAATAATGATAAGAAGAAGAAAATTAATAATAATAATAATATTTGGGACTTCTGGAAGCAGACACCATCAAGAAAGAAATAATTGGAAAGAAATACCTCAGGAGAACAAGAAAAACTCCTGGACACTAAATCATATAGCAGAAACCTAATGAAAGGTATATAAATACATGGGCAGTATCACTAGTATGAAACTCATGACCATGCATAATGCACTACACCCAAAGGACGATGTTGATCGATTCTATATGAAAAAGAAAAAAACATGGGATAGGACTGGTTTGTATAGAAGACTGTGTGTGAATGACATAAAAAAATCTATAAAAATACATAATGCAAAACACTGAAAGGATTATCATGGCAGAAAGACACAATAAAAAACATCACAAAAACAGAAAACAGAGAGACAAAGAAGACGACAAGAAAAGAAAAATGGGAAGAGAAACAACTACATGGAAGATTCATAAGAATAACAAATACACTTGGACATTAATGCAAATAAAGACACATAAACTGAAAAACTGAATGTCTAATAACTGCATTACAAGATAATAAACACAAACCACATCAAAGCAAAAATTAACAAAACACAAGAAAACAGCAAATGCAGACTCTTTGGATAAAGAGACAAAACAATAAACCATATAGTAAGCGAATGTAGCAAACTGGCTCAATAACAATACAAGACCAGGCACAACCAAGTGAGAAGTGCAGTACACTGGGAATTATGCAAATAACTGCATCGTTAATGCACAGAAAAGTGGTACAAGTATACAAGTATAAACTGGCAACAGTAGTTGAAAATCATAATCACAAAATCTTATGGGATATGGATATACAAACAGATAAACCCATTCAAGCCAAAGGGGCAGATGTCATAATAATTAACAAGAAAGAAAAGTCCTATCAAATCATGGAATTTGCTGTTCCAGCTGAGCAGAGGGTGAATATCAAAGACAAGGATAAACTGGGCGGTTACACAGAGCTAGCCAGATTTTACCTCCTATATTTCGAAGCTTATTACTAATCGAAAAATATAATTCAAACCTTAACTGTTTTTTTTTACTTAAAGGATCAGAGACCCACTTTAAAAAATATAGCAGGTTTAATAGCAAATTATGCAATATTTGTTTTTTTTAATCAGTTTTCTTTTAAAAAGATTTAAAGAAAATCAACGAATTTTAACTTTCTTCGATAATATATATATATATACATTCCAAAAAAATCACTTACCTATAAAAATACTAATCAATGGCTACTTCCATTCTTCATTGTTAAGAATTTGTCCATATTTATATTTTATATTCCATGTCCATTTAAATAAAATACATTTTTAAGCAAGGATTAAATAAAAAGCGCAATCAGATGTTTTTCACAATTGAAATAAATGTCTGCTTTTGTTTGAGTTGAAATTTACGGTGGACTTAAGTGCCAAAATTAATGTGTCTTTCTACTGTGTTGTAAACAAAAGTTAGTAAATATAGGCCACCATAGTTGAAAATAATCTCATTTCACTTATCAGTTTTTGCCGATAAAAAAAAAACATTCAAGCGATTTTTTATTATTTTAAATTCTCTTAAAGAAATACATGGGTTTTAGATTTAATATATTTTATTTCTTCTTTATCGAGTGAATTTTTTTAAATCTAAAAAAACATTGAATACAATAAAAAAAATTGTTGTAATTCTGGGAAATTTTCTGAACAATATAACAAAATTATAAGGTTTCACTTAAAAAAATTCAATGTAATTTAAAAAAAAAAAAGCTTTTAAACTTTGGACTTTACAGGTAAATTTGAAAATAACTGTTCTTTTTTGTTTTAAATTAGCTTATTTTATTTATTGATCTTTTATTTTCAATTTGTGATGTATAAATTTGAGGTGAGAAAATTAATTATTTTCATTTTAATAGACTTTGCAAAATAGGGGGGTGAATTTTAAAAAAAAGCCTGTCTATGGTATATTCGATTTATTCGAAAGAGCATAAAATTTCACAGTGAAACTGAAAATATCTTAAAAATTGAACCTAATACACCTAGTGCATATTAATGTGAACTGAGAATAGTTACAAAATACTCCCTAACTATGTGAAGAATGACTTTCTAAATAATGTTATTATTTTAGCATCCAGGTCAAATAGTGCATAAGTACCAAAAAAATCTATTAACTTATAAGTTTTTCACATGCTCCAAATTTCGGATGAATTTTTATTCATACATTTTTTGTAAATTATATTTAGGGAAATATTTTTTATTCAACATTTTTATTAAAAACAAAACGAAGATAATTATTAAGCCTTTGATTTGAATATAATTTTTATTTAAGTAATTAATATACAATATTCAGATGGCAAGTGAAATGATTCTATTTCATATTGAAACTTTAAAATCTTTCTTAACGCAAATAGATCACAAATAAGTAGATAAATCAAATTTTTTATCATTATTAATTTTCCATTTGTATTGTATTTAAATGAATGAAATTGTTAAGTAAGACATTCTTAAAACATACAATATTACATATGAGATACATGATAGGATATTTTAACGAGAAAACAATGTAATATTTCTCTAAATGGTAAATTTGAGGAATCTTTCCACCCTGGAAAAATCCTTTAAAATGACCACTTTTAAAGGATTTTGGGGGCGCTGAAAAGGAAAATAACGTTTAAAATAACGGTAAACGAGTATATTCCAAGCTATAAAGAAATGTTAGTTTAGATAAAGTGGGGGACCACTTTTCTATAAAAAACTTAACGTAAAATGAGAACCCACTTTATGGACAGCTTTTTTTGTGGGGAGGAGGGTGGCTTTCTTTTCACCCACAGCCGTCACAACACCCCCCACCCCGCACCAAATGCATACAAAATTGTTGTGAAATATTAAACAATTCTTTTGCTCGGTTAATGTCGAAAACTTACAGAAACGGTTCTTCTGATCGGTTAATGTTCGTGCGTTACATGATGTATCAGAATCGACCATTAAAAATGCTGTATATGAACTTGAATAAATTAACTTACTAACTTTCGAAGTTTATAACTACTTGAAAAATGAAATTCAAACGCTTATTTATTTTTTCAATTAAAGGAGCAAATACCAAATTTTAAAAAATAACAAGTTTAATAGCAAATTATGCAATATTTGTTTTTTTAATTGATTTTCTTTAAAAAAGATTTAAAGAAATCAACGAAATTTTACTTACTTCGATTATAAAAAATGTATATAAATTCCGAAAAATCACTTACCAAAAAAAATTCTACTCAATGTGTACTTCTATTGTTAATTGTTAAGAATTTATCTATATTTATACTTATATTCCATGTCCTTTTTATATTCCGTGTCCTTTTTAAATAAAATACTTTTTTAAACAAGGATTTAAAAGAAAGAGAACTCATTTCTTGACTGTTCAAATAGAGGGAGACAATTCTCTGATTTTTTTTTTCGTGATTATCTAATGGTGACTTATAAACGTCATAATTAATATCTCTTTTTATTGCGTGCTGTTAACCAAGATTAGTATTTTGGGGCCTCCATGGGTGAAAAAAAGCACACATTCACTTATAAACACCCCCCCCAACCGCCTCCCCACCAAATATATACAAAATTTTTGTGAAATATTAAATGATTCTTTTGCTCGGTTAATGTTGAAAACTTACAGAAACGGTTCTTCTGATCGGTTAATGTTCGTGCATTACTAGGTGTATCAGAATCGACCATTAAAAATGCTGTATATGAACTTGAATAAATCAACTTACTAACTTTCGAAGTTTATAACTACTTGAAAAATGTAATTCAAATCCTAATTTTTTAAAATTAAAGTAGCAAAGACCAAATTTTAAAAAATAACAAGTTTAACAGCAAATTCTCCTATATTTGTTTTTTTTTAAATCGGTTTTCTTTAAAAAAAGATTTAAAGAAAATCAACGAAATTTTACTTACTTCGATTATAAAAAAATATATAAATTCCAAAAAATTACTTACCTATAAAAAAGAAGGTTTTACACTTTTGACTTTACAGGTTGATTTTCAAAAAAAACAAAAAAACACTTTTTTGTTTTAAATTAGAATATTTATTATTTATTGATCTTTTATCTTCAATTTGTGATATAAAAAAATTTGTGCGTACATTAATTATTTACTTTTTTAATAGACATTTACAAATGGAGAGGGGTGAATTAAAAAAAAAAAACCTTTGTCTAAAATATCATATTCCGTTTAATGGAAAGAGGATAAAATTTCATATTGACCTTGAAAATATCGTAAAAATTCAACAAGAGAAAAATTTTGATAGATTTTTAAAGTTTAAAAATTGAAAACAAAAATTCACTTGTAAAATTCAATTGATTTTATACGCAAAAGAAAAATTGCTGGTTCAATACAGAAAATAAACCCTTTACAAAGAGGAATTACGAGTTTTTTTTTTTTACATTTTATTCAAAGTTTTCTGTTAGGGGTGTCAAAAATTCCCCTAAAATTCTTATACACCTAGCGCGTTACTTACGTTAAAACGATTAATTAAGCTGCAGAAACGCCTGTTAAAATCTATACAAGTTCTATAATTGAATACCTCTCTCTCAAAAAAAAAAAAAAAAAAGAACGAAAAACATAAACGGGTAGTCCCCCCCCCACCTTCAAAAAACGATGAGCATAAAATGGGTGCATTTCTTCATATCTTGTAAACTACTTGTTTGCTGAAATTTTAAACGTTAGTTTAATTTTAAAGGATTTTCCATGGCTGAAAGAAAATACCCCTACCCTACCTAAAGAAAAAGTTGGCCATAAAATGGGTTTTCACTTTTGGTTAAATTATTATAGAAAAATGATCCCTCGCTTTTTTAAAACTAACATTTCTTCATATTTACTCCTCTGCCGTAATTTAAAAAGTTATTTTCTTTTTCAGCGCCTCAGAAACTGAAAAAGTTGTAATTTTAAAGCATTATTCGAGGGGGGGAAAGATTTTTCATATTTACCTTCTAAACATAATATTGTTTTATGGAAGGCTAAAGAGTTTGATAAAATGATTAACATTAAATAAATAAGTCTGGAGTTCGATTGAAATATTAATGGAAATAAACTGAACATAAATGTCGTTAAAAAGGGAATTATTTTTGGATTAATGAATGAAATTTAAAAGTGTGTTTCCGCTAAAATCAAATGGAACAAACACATTGACAAAGAAAGGGAAGGAATTGATACTTACTCTGAATCAAATACGCATAATCTGTTTGCCTGAAAAAAAAAACCCCAAAAAAACAAAAGAACGAAGGATAAAAGATATGATTTGAAAATTTAAAATTATTTTTTGTGTGTGTGGAAAGTCGTATCTTCGAAAGATTTCTTTTTCGTCGATTGAAAACCGGAAATAGATTTTTTTTATTTCCCTTTCCTATTCGATTTCGCTCTTCTTTCTCTTTATATTGGGGGGGGGGGGGGTAACAAAGTCGGCGTTGAAACCAAAGATATGCTTGTTGATAAATAAATAAGATAACTTTTTACTTGGTTTCCATCTAAACAATCACCTTTAAAATGACGACATTTAAAAGTTTTAGGATATGTTGAAAATGATTATCGCATTTAATTTTTCGGCAAACAAATAATTTTCCGATACTAGGTGATATATTTCCGGTAATCTAGAAGATTCATCTTCCTTTGTTTACATAGCCATTTGGCGGAAGTGACGTCCGACATATTTTTAACTACGGATGACCAAAACTGTATAGAATGAACTTTTTAAAAAAATTTTTTTAGAAGTTTTATTTAAACAATGGACTGTTTTTTGTTTTGTTTTGTTTTATTAACTGTTTTATTCTTTTTATCAAACAAAGATAGAACTTTTATAATGAAATATATATTACGGCCTGTTTTTCAAACATCGAAATTTTAAAATTAAAGTTAGTCTTATTAAAAAATAAAAAAAAGACGGTGTTTTTCTTTTCGCGATATTTTTTTCCCACTTTCCACTTTGAAATTTTAATCAACAGTAAAATGATAAACCAATTTAAAATAAAAAATATGAAATTTATTTATCAAAATGAAATTGTTGTAATGAGATTTTTTTTCTAACGTAACTTTTTCTTTAAAGAAATTTCAAAATCTTATCTTATAAAAGATCAATAAAGTGTACTTTTTATGTTTGCAAAATTTGTTATAAAGTTCAAATAAACAAAGACAATAATTTGGAGAATATCATGTATTGGATACGGGTTTTTATAATGTTTGATTAAATACATGAGAAATGTAAAAAAAAAAAAAAAAAAAACTTTTCGTTAAATATATTTAAAAAATTATTATAAAATTTTATATGTATGTAAAACTTTGTTGAAAAGTTCAAATAAAGTGTATAATGTAATTGAAAAAAAAAACACCTCGTTTATTTTTCTTTCTTTTTTTTTTAATAAAATAAACTTTAATTTCAAAATTTCGACATCGACGTTTACTTACCTTATATTATAAGAGTTAGGTAAACGTTCATAAACATATTAATGTGGGGGGGGGGAGTCCATAAATCTAAAACAAATCCATTAAGTTCAAATAAAGACTATTTAAATGAAACTTCTAAAAAAAAAAAAAAAAATGATTCTTTACAGTGTTCATCATCCGTAGCTAAAAATACGTCGGACGTCACTTTCGCCAAGTGGCTTTGTAAACAAAGGAAGACGAATCTCCAATATAACCATATTTTCTTATATTATCAGTAGGGAGGGCTATGACAAGAGAATATTCGTTGCTAGTAGTTCACTTACTGATCCGCGCTATTTTTTTCATCCTATTTCCGAGGTTAATTAAAGTTTTATATGTTTTTTTTTTATTCAATTAACGTAGAGAATAGGTACAAAACACCCCCTTTCCCATGTTAAGAATGGCTTTTTAAACAATAACGTTATTATTTCAGCACGGATAAAAAAGTGCACTAGTACCGATTATTCTTATCATTGTTTTGACTCTCGAGTATATATCCGACACAATTACACACAGTTAATCAATCAAGAACCACGCACCATCACTCCATCTAAAAACATAGACATTAAAAATGAAAACATAAAAAAAAAGTTTAAATTGTACGATACGTACAACTTAAACGTTATGGAATAAAGTTTTCCGAAAAAAATATCACTTAATTTCATCAAGTAGAATTTTTTTTTTTTTTTTTTTTTTTTTTTTTACAGCAAAAGAACAATTTGTTATGATACCGAGCAAAAGGTTCGATTTTTAAGAAGAAAAGCTAGTAATAAAGATGGGGAGGGAGTGTCGGCGCTTTAAGTTAAGTTATCTCCCTGTGGCGTGTTCAAAAAATTCCAAGATGGCTATCTTGAACGTGCTCTCATCCAGCTCGGCTAAGTTGATATGCTGAGAGTCACCTTCAGGTCGCAGCCAACATGCATCCTCCAACACAGTTTCGCACATCTCCAAGGCTGCACCAATTACTAGGGAGATAGCATCAACCCATACATTCAGCTCTTTGCCATCCACACACCAATTTCCCCGAACTGGATTGTTCCGCTGCACAGATTCCAAGGTTTCGAATATCATACGATGCAGTACGGCGTTCCTTGCTTCATCATTCCAGCCCTTTGTTACCGAACTTACTCTCCTTCTAAGTATTCCACAAGCCACATGAAGCCAACCGCACACCGGAAAGTGCCCGACAAGTCGACCACACAGGGAAAACATTGTTCATCACGTAACAATGCTGCGAGCCTCTGGAATTGCATTTCCTCGCTTCCACCGTAGTTCACTGTGTTCCATCCAGACCGCCAATCCCGTGCACTGTCCTTCAACCGCTCCTGGTTCTTGCACTCCAACCCAAACTGCACTAGGTGTTCTCTTACATGGGTCGCGGGCACCACGTCCTCGTTGACAAAAATGTCATCGATGTAAGCAGATGCTGCGCGGCTTACAACTTCTTCCTAAAACAATACTTCGCTGACAATTGCTCTCATGATCAGGGGAGCCACATTCAAACCAAACCCCAGACGGGTCAGGCAATACTTTTTCCCATCGATTTCCACAGTCTGGTACGGCCACAGTGTCTCATGGACCCGGACTTGTAGGTATGCTCTCCTGAGGTCCAGTAGAGACACGTTAGAACCTTTTTGTCTCCATTCGCGCAGCTTAGCCGCACAAACAACTTTGTTGGTCGTAAACGCGTCTACGTAATGATTTAGCTCTTGGTAGTCCATTACCGGGCACACTTTGGCTTTTTTCTGCTGCATCACAGCCATCAGGGGAATTAGGCCTTTGGGAGGTCCCAATTTATCCTCTGGGTATGGCATGAGCCAACCATTATCTATCCAGGTGCGGAGCTCCTGCGTATATTCTTCACGGATTTCTGTCGGCACTGGGTATTCTGACACTCGATTGTGTAGTCTTTCAGGGAAGTGGTCCTCAAACCCCAGCGGTTTGCCACGCACAACCAACACATCGATTCTGGCAGACACACTTTTGTCAGTGGACACAGAGACCGCTCCAACACCGCAGCACGCATGGGACATTCCACCAATTGTTTTTACATTTACGTTCGTTTTTCTCCAAGACCGGCACCGGTCTGTAAAACCAACACAAAGTCAAGTATCTCGATTCCTTTGTGTTCTTAAACCAAAGGAAATGGTTGATTGTTGAATTGCACCCCCGTTGTATCAAAGTACCTGCAGAATGTCTTCTTGGTTCCTCCTCTTCTCTTCTCTCTCCAATAATCGAGCACAGCATATAATAACAAAACTCTAAAGCACGTCTGACAGCACTGACTTCTGCCAACAGTCTGCCCCTCCTCTTAACAACACAGGCTTTTTATGTCGCAAAATCGTTCACCTCTATTTGCATATTCTTCTAACTCACGTGATCACTACTCTATAAATAAGAGTCTTGACCGTTTCTTTTCTTTCTTTTTATTTATTTTCGGTGACCGACCCGCACGTGGTCTATCCAGGTAGTCACGCATTTCTCCACACTCCCCCCTGATCTCATGATCACAAACAGGACATGCGGGCAATCGTGGTTGGCGGGTACTCCTTCGAAGAATCGTGGGCAGCACTTCCTCATTGCTGTTTTCTTCATTACCACCATCATCACTACCAGTCTGTTCCATTATCCCGTCCCATGGTTCCATAGGCGGTGTCTCACAATCAGGGCAGGGGGGCAGTATCCGTCTTTTTCGGGTACTTCTCCGAAGAATCGGAGGCGTCATCTCCTCGGTGTGCTCCATCATCGCTTCTCGCGGGGTTTTGCAATCACGGGGGGTAGGCAGCATTCATCTCTGTCGAGTATTTCGATGAGGCATTACTTCCTTGTGTCCATCGCTCTCATCACTATTGTCATCGGTATGTCCCATCATTCCCTCGTCTGGTTCTGTTGGTGGTGTTTCTATGCTCACCTGAAGGGGCAGTAAGTGATCAGGATCATCTCTGAACAGTGTGTGATCCTCCTCATCGTCCTCAGAATCCAAAGAGATATAACAAGGGCAGATATCTTTTACGTGACGTGGTATGCCACCAATCAACATGGTCTGAGGACTTATGGTTTCGTCTATTTTTCCCCAGAAAAATTTCGTAGTGCACCCAGCATTCGGGGGTTTTATCCAAACAAGGTCTCCCACCTGATATGGTGTATTGACAACACTCACCACTGATGGTATGCCATCAACTCCTTTCACACGCTGTTCATATTGGTAAATCCCATTGGCTGGTGCAGTTGCTGGTGTTGCATTGTCCTTCGGTGTTATATTATACCAGTACACAGCTTCTGGAATAGAGCACTGCATCCTGGCTGCAATTCTTTTGATGGTGCGGTGACACCGTTCTGCTATACCATTACCCTCGGGATAATATGCACACCGATAATGCATTTTAATCCTCCATTCGTGCACAAATTTCTGAAATTCTTGACATCGAAATGTGGCGGCATTATCAGTCAGAATTTCAATCGGGGCACCACGTCAAAAAAAGACGGCTCTCAACTGTCGTATAATGCTGGCTGCATCCTGTCGTGTCAACAGGCGCCATATTGTGAAACGCGTCGGGCCACAATCCGTCATGGTCAAAAAATGTTTGTACCCATAATGTGTTATGTCCATCCCTACTCGCTGCTAGTTGCCCTCCAACTCGAGCTTCCCTTTTTGCCATTGGATGGTGCCGGATCAATTCTCTGACACTCTTGACACGAACGTATGGCTGTTTTTACTGATGCTTTTGTAGTTGCAGGGCATCCTCTTCGGACAAAATATGCAGTCCTCTGAATTCCCGGATGTCCACTCTGCTGGTGTATCATACGGATCGTTAATTGATCCGTTACAGTCGCGCATGTTTGTTGTTGAAGATCGGATCCCTGCCTCATTGCATCGATCCACATCTTTGGTACTCGAGTCAAGCTATCAGCCAAATTCTGCATCGATGAGACTAACGTAATGTCTACCTGCAAGCTGTATTCATCAACTAGACGCTTAATTATTGCTAGTCTCCTTCGTACTAGCATTTCACTTGCAGCTCTAGTCTTAACTCGAGCCTTTCCAGTCAAGGTGTCGGTTAACCAATGATAAACACACAATGAGTCAGTGTGGAGATGCACAACATTAGTCTGCCATTGCAATGCGAGATTAAGACCTTTTAACGTGGCATCAAGTTCTGCCAAATTTATATGTTGGGCATCATTTTTCGGACGAAGCCAGCATGCATCTTCCACAACAACACCTAGTTGCTCCAACACAACACCTTTAGCCAACGAACTTGCGTCGACCCATGCATTTAGTTCGTTTCCAGACACTTGCCACTCACCCCGGGCAGGGTCATTCCTAAACACTCTGGACAACATTTAAGCCATCATTTGTTGGAGAGAATCATCATCCGCAACATCGTCCCATCCTTTTGTTACTGTAGTCACTCGTCTTTTCACCACTCCTGTTGCCGCTCGGAGCCATCCACAGACAGGTAGATGTCCTACCAATTTACCACAGATGGAAAACACAGTTCGTCTTGTTAATACATCGGGTAACTTTGGAAGTGGGCTCCCTCGCTTCCATCGACATGTATTGCCCTCCTCCCAGACCTCTAGGCCTAGCACGGGCACTCCATCCTTTAGGCGCTTAGGGTCTTTGCTTATTAACCCAAACGCTTTCAGTTTTATTCAAACTGCATCCGCATACATTATGTCCTCATTAACATAGATGTCATCTATGTAGGCTGAAGCAGCTTTTGCTGTGGTCTCATCCTGCATCAAAACAGTTTTAATAATGGTTGTCATAATCAAGGGTGCTACGTTTAGGCCAAAACCCAAACGTGTCAAACAATATAGTTTTCCCTTGAGTAGTACTGTCTGAAACGGCCATAATGACTCATGGACACGTATCTGCAGGTAGGCCCTCTTTAGATCCAGAAGTGCTACATTGCTCCCTTTTTGACGCCACTCTCTCAGTTTAGCAGCGCACACATCTGCGTTTCCGGTAAACGCATCAACATGCCGATTCAACTCTTGGTAATCCATTACGGGACGAATTCTTTCTTTGGTAGGTTGTTCAACAGCCATGAGCGGAATTAATCCCTTGGGTGGTCCCAGACGTTCCTGTGGGTATGGTATTAACAAACCGTTGTCAATCCACATCTGAAGTTCTTCTTTTATGTGGCCCTATTCTTGGTAGAAACTGCATACTCTGGAATCGTGTCGCACAGCCGATTTGGTTCCTGGCCCATGGCCCATTTCCACTTTGCAGTCCACACCCTTTCGTTGTCATCAAATGTAGCACAGAAGTCCTTTTCTTCAATCGACATGGCTGCACAGACCTCTTTCCCTTCTCCAAGCCTGATACCTCTAGCTGCTGTGATTGTAACGCCTCCTAGTGCTTGTATTGTATCAATTCCAAGCAACATGTCGTAGCCAAGGGGTTTCTCCTGCATCAACAGAACGTCAACTTTAGTTGTGTCACCCTTCTCAGTACAGATTGTGACTGTCCCTTCACCACAACATACTCGTGATAAGCCATTGATGGTCATAACGCCGACTGGGTTCCTCCGCCACACCGGACAGCAATGGGCACTAACTATAGACCGGGAACACCCCGTGTCTATAAGTGCTGAACACTGCACATCAAGTTTAACGCTAATGACAGGCAATCCTGTGTTTATTGGTTGGCAGGGGGCAAGGGTAGCGATAGTACCTTGCCCCCAACTTCGTTTCCCAAACAGTTGCGAGATATGTGCCCAAACTTATTGCAGCGATAGCATTGCACTGGTCTCTTTGATTGTGGATATACACCTCTCCTATCACTCCGGCACTCTTTAGCAAAATGATTGGCCTCCCCACATTTATAGCACACTGGGGTGGCATGCTTATTACCATCTGGGAGAGAGTCCACATTGCCTCCATGTCGAAAACGAGCTGCTGCTGCAATTGGTTCCTGTTCCTTACAGATGTTTCGAGCTCGGGCCAATAACTCATCAGTTGACAATTCATCGATTCTTGATGATGCCCGCAACAGTTTACTGACCTCCTCGGGTAGGCCTACCAAAAAAGCACAGCTTAATATTTATCGTTGACCCCACCAAACGGTACAGATAATTTTCGCAGGTCGGCTAGGTACACGTCGACTGTTTCCTTGGGTTGAAGTCTCCGGCTTGTAAACTGTTGCCACGCACCAAATGGATCTGTACCAAACGCTATATACAGGCTCTGCTTGATTTCATCCCAGTCTGGTTCATCCCCGAGTTGTTGGTAGACTGCATAGGCCCCTCCAGTTAGCCTCAAAGGGATAACTGTGGCTGGTTCTTTAATTTTGCACGGTTTACAGATTTTCTCTGCCTTCTCAATCCATTCGACGACAGCCGGTCAAGTGGTAGATCCGTCGAACTCGGGTATTAAGCGAATGTCGAATCTGTCCATTTTTAGTCACCGCACACCAAGCACCGAAATAGCTTAAAACCAACACAAAGTCAAGTATCTCGATTCCTTTGTGTTCTTAAACCAAAGGAAATGGTTGATTGTTGAATTGCGCCCCCGTTGTATCAAAGTACCTGCAGAATGTCTTCTTGGTTCCTCCTCTTCTCTTCTCTCTCCAATAATCGAGCACAGCATATAATAACAAAACTCTAAAGCACGTCTGACAGCACTGACTTCTGCCAACAGTCTGCCCCTCCTCTTAACAACACAGGCTTTTTATGTCGCAAAATCGTTCACCTCTATTTGCATATTCTTCTAACTCACGTGATCACTACTCTATAAATAAGAGTCTTGACCGTTTCTTTTCTTTCTTTTTATTTATTTTCGGTGACCGACCCGCACGTGGTCTATCCAGGTAAGTCACGCATTTCTCCACAGTCTGCATGTAAAATAGTCCTAGAGCATCCTGTATCAAAAAGCACCAAACATTGCGTACCATCAACATGGATGCTTATCACTGGGAGAGTCGTGTTTGCATCTTGGTGGGGAAGGAGACTGGCACTTAAATGTCCTCCCCATGCTTGTTTCCCGAGCAATTCCGAGCCCAGTGTCCACTCTCACCGCAACGGTAACACCGTGTTCCACGTTTTCGACAGTCCTTTGCAAAGTGGCCTTTCGTATTTCACTTGAAACAGGTCACACTAACAGGAATATTCTGGGCCTTGTGGTTGTTGGGTGAGTGTGTGGCCGCAACGATGTCCTGATTGTGTTCCCCAGTCGTCATCAAAATTCTCGCTCTCGACATTAGTTCCTCCATGGTCAGGACTTTCATGTTCGGCACCTGTTGAAGAGCAATTAAGATAGCGTCAGGGAACCCAGTGACGAAAGTCAATTTTGTGAGTCTCTCTAAGCTATCTCCTGTGAATCCAGCCAATCCAACCAACTGCCTGATTTTGTTGGTGTAAACATCCACACGTTCACCATCCCATCTAACCATAGTTATTTTTCTGTATGCTGCAAACGCGTCGTCGGTAAATGCCTCCTGTAATCGGGCCTCAATCTGGTCTATTTCTCTTTGATCGTCCTCCTCCATTTCCATGTAGAGGGCCAGTGCATCACCTTCGAGATATAAAGGTAGAAGACGCGCTACATCATCCACCTGCTGAAGTTGTGTGACAAGTCTCACTTTTTTCAGCCACGCTACGTCTCCCTCGCAAGAGAACGGCTTGATAATATCACTGCTTATCCGCACCTTCACCATAGAAAAGCCGGAATAGCTTGAAACAAAAATGTAGTAGGCAAAACAAACAAACAAACAAAAAATACAACTAAAAACAGACGGAACAAAAACTCGCTTCTCACAGACACGTGGGTCGTAACAAGCACAATCTACTCAACAGAATCACCTACACACAATCTGCAGGATGCTCCCTCTCCTTTCCAGTGTCCTGCCTTTATAACGGCCGGGAACGACGTATTTCCATAATCGCGTGAGAGCAGACATGATTCAGCGATAATTACATTGTGTAAATGCTAATAAAAGCCCATGGACGCCATCTTGGAACTCTCTCTTCTGCTCAGCCCCAAAACACACGTATCCAAGGTAAGCTCTCTATTTCTCATTTTGGTTACTGCTACTTTTGCTACAGTTTGGCTGGCTCTTCTTTATTAAGATTTATATGTATATTTAGGCAGCATTTTTTCTCTATGGCATATTTCATTAAATAAAATAGTTTCGATAAAAATAATTATGAAAAAGACCGAAGGTGTTAACGACCGTTCTAGCCAAGGAAGGACCAAGTGCACTTACCTTAGTTGCGAAAGAATTGCCCCTTCCGCGATACACGGTCTGTTAATTGTATCAATCGCCAACTAGGTAGTTAAATAAATACAATAAACGCATTCGTATGTATTGTTTAATTTTTTCATGTATATATGTGTGTAAACTTATCACAGAGATCCACGACTAAGTCCGTGTGGCAACATTGTTGATTTCAGCCGTCACTCTGGCTTTGTGCTGGATCCAGTCTGTCTCCTTCATCATCTGGCGTCAGGGCATACCTGAAATAAACTGCATCTTCATTCAGGCCGGCAATCCCGAAAGAAAGAAAAACTCTGGTTCATTTTCGTCAAAACCAACAAAATAATTATTCATAAATCGTTCTGCACTTGTTTAAAGACAAGTTCCTTGATCAGAGCTTCATGATGCAGGTTGTCTAACTTAAGTTCCTCTAATTAATTTCCCAGCTAAGAACAAGAGCTTTTCAACTTAGCTCTTATGAGGGTTTTGCCCCCACCCAGGCGGGGTGAGAGCAATGTGTACGCCTCGATGCCAGCCAGTAAAAGGACCCTAACTCTAAAAGGCCAATCGTTTTTATAAAACTGGCCTCTTCTCCCCTCTGTCATATTGAAGATTACTTTTCCTTTTTTTTCTCTGAACCTCTTTTTTTCTCTGTCCCATTATCTTATTCTTTTTCTTCTCTCGTGAACTCCTTTCTCTATCACCTTATTTTATTCTTTTAATTTTCTATTTCCGTGTGACCCTCTTATTCCTCTCTCATGGCCATATCTCTCCCTAGGTTCAATTTATTTATTTATCTGTCCAACTAACTTATCACTGGCTTGGTGGCCTGGTAGTTAAATACAACAGGTGGACCCAAATGACAACATCTCCCAGACACCATTCATTTTGTCGTATTATATAGTAGCTGCCCCTATAACAAGATCTACAAACTGAATGTCAGGTGGCCCACACATTCTAGTTCTGTGTGACAGAACCTGTAATTGTTGTCATTGCTAAGACCACTTATCTTTTTAAAATATTTGTCATAAAGCCTTGACCCGAAGCGACCATAATAATCTTCTGATCATAGTTGAGCAATTGCCTTTTAAACCAGTCGATAAAGCAATATTTACCTATATATTACTGCAATTGTTCATCAAAAATATTCAGTAAGATGTTAGTAGGCTCATTTTTTATTTTTTTTTATAGAATGGTGCTTGTGTTATTATAGTCTTTTTTTTTTACTATTTCAAGCTGATTTTTTTTTATTTTGTCTCATTTTTCCAACAATCATGATCAAAATACCAGATTCATTCTGAGATGATTGTTGTTTGGTTGGTTGTTCTTTATTGATATTTATATGTATATTAAGGCAACATTTTTTCTCTATGGCATATTTCATTAAAAAAAATAGACGTTTTTTGTCAATTCATTCTGTTTTCGATCCTTTCCAACTTCCGATTGACAGTCGTCATTTCTCGTGGGTACTGGCTGATGTAATTGCAACGTTTATTATAAGTCCAAGTATTTTACAATCCTTCAATTTTAATCAGGGATAAATTAATCTAACTGGTTTTGAACGATTTATAATTTTTTTTAAGGATTGAAAAGTACTCGCACTTATGATAAATGTGGTGATCACATTAGCCAGTCTCTGCTAGAAGTAAAGACTGCTATTCAGAAGTTGGAAAGGATAGAAAATAGAATTGATAGACAAAAAAACTCTATTTTATTTATTAATATATATATATATATATATATATATATATATATATATATATATATACCATCATAAGTTAGAAATTCAGGAAAGTAATCAGACATTGCCATGGGCTCACAATAGTGTCTTGATAATGTTCCAACTCATTTCGGCAGATACAAGTGAAAACCAAAATAGACACTGGTTCCTGTACGTTACTGTTTACAGTGTCAAAATATTCTCGTTTTAATGCCTATTTTTACCATTTTATTGCCTATCAATAATTTTAAAGCTCAATATTATCAGTTGCATGACGAGTTTATTAATGACAATTAACTTGTTTTTCTTTTTAAGTTATAGTTTACATTTTTTATTATATGCGGTACACGTGTTTCCTAATTGTGGCACATGATCTTTTATAGCAAGATATTTGCATTGTTTCTGCACATCTAAGCCTAAAATATCAGCTGTATATTTTACTTTTGGACATTCTTCCCAGCTATGAAGAGCACATTTATCGAGGCAAAAACTTTATTCCAATGTCTTTAAGAAAAAAAAAACATATAATAACAAAAAAGTCTACATTTCATAAAGCAATGAGGGATTAAGTCTAGATTAATTATCCCAATTGTATTGAGAGGAACGGATTATACAGGAGATAAACTTTTTTCAAATCAGTTTTGTCTCTGGAAAAAATTTCATCAAATCAAAATAATCGAACCAGTATTTTTCAATCCTAAAAGTTGTCTCAGCAATGACAATTGTAGGTTCTTGCCTCACAGAAATAGAGTGCGTCGGCCATCTGACATTCAGCTGTAAGGTCTTGTTATAGAGACAGCTACTATATAATACGACACAATGAATGGTGTTAATACCTACGATATGTAAGAAGTTGATATCGAATGAAAGCAGGGAGCTCTTCGGACCTATGCTAGAAAGAACATTTGGAAATAAGTTACACACCATCAACCCATGCAAATTCTTAGTATACAGATGAAAACAAATCATGAAAAAACATACGTACATGGGAAAAATACCTTCTATTATTGTATCTTCTTTCTCATTCTTGTCGCATATTTCTCTATCAGATTCTTTAGCTCCAATTTTTAGGTACAAAACCGTAGAGACTTGATACTCATAGTTGATAGTGTATGACTTATTTGCAATTGTTCTTTCTGGTGAATCTTCCCAGGACTTGCTGCTACATTTGATATTCAACTTTTTACTAATTGTTCAATGGAGATTATTACGCATTCAATTATGTTGGATCATATAGTAGTGGTTTATACCCTCTATTCTGTGCGGCAGACCCTGCACTTTTTGTCATTGCTTAGACTAGTATTTTTCTTAACCATATGGGTCATCATGCCTTAATCTTGGACAGCTATTAAAATTTTTATAGTTGAGTGATCCTCTTTTTAGGTGGTCTATAAAGTCGTCTATATCTATAAAGTTCTGAGTGTAATTCATCCAGATAATATTTGGCACATTGTTGGTTAGCTCATTCTTCAAGTTTTTCACAAAGGAAGTTTTTGGTCTATTTTGTCGACTTCTTTGGACTATTTCAGTAGCAGACTTGGTCTCCGATTCCGTCTCATTTTTAAAGCAGTCATTCTATTAATTCTTGGCCAGTTTTATGATGGAGGTTTGTCTGCTAGCTCTTGTTTCGTATGTTGAAAATTTTGAAGTGCAATTCTGGAAACTCATCAGATATTGTCTTGTGCTATTGAAAGTCACACGATGCTAATGGTCAGTTTGACGGGGGACGACTTCTAGTCTTCTGGTCAAATACAGTCAATACATACACTTGTTTTGTTACAGTCTGTTTATGTCCTTTTATAGTGAAAAAGAAATTTGGTGTCTCTCTTTCGTATGTGTTGCAACATTTTTAAGTAAATAAAAGGCCACATACGTCACAAGATAGGAGTTAATCTCTTGTATGCGTTTTCCTGTGTCGCAACATATTTTCTTTTGTTGTAAAAGAAAAGTCACACTCTCCACAAGAATATGGCTTCTCTTCAGTATGTATTCACATATGTCGTAACATGTGTTTCATTCTAAAAGATTGACAACACATTACATGTATGTGTTCGCATGTGTTCCATCATGTGATTTTTGTGTAAAAGAGGATCCACATACTTCAAAAGAATATGGTTTCTCTCCAGCATGTGTTCACATATGCATCAGCATCCTTGGTTTCGTTGTAAAAGAAGAGCTAAATGCTTGAAAAGATTATGGTTTTTCTCCAGTATGTGTTAGCATATGTTTCAACATGCTTGCTTTCTGCGTAAAAGAAGAGCCACACATTTTACAAGAATATGGTTTCTCTCCAGTGTGTGTCCGCATATGTTGCAACATATTTTGTTTCTGTGTAAAAGAAATGCCACATATTTCACAAGAATATGGTTTCTCTCCAGTATGTGTTCGCCTATGTTGCAACATGTTTTCTTTTCTTGCAAATGAAGATCCACATATTTCACAAGTATAAGGTTTCTCTCCAGTATGTGTCCGCATATGTTGCAACATATTTTGTTTTGCTGTAAAAGAAGAGCCACATACTTCACAAGAATATGGTTTCTCTCCAGTGTGTTTTCGCATATGCTGCAAGATACTTTCTTTATGAGTAAAGGAAGAGCCACATTGTTCACAAGAATATGGTTTCTCTCCAGTATGTGTTCGCATATGTTTCAGTATACTTTGTTTCGTTGTAAAAGAAGAGCCACATACTTCACAAGAATATGGTTTTTCTCCAGTATGTGTTCGCATATGTTGCAACATACTTTGCTTTGTTGTAAAAGAAGACCCACATATTTTACAAGAATATGGTTTTTCTCCAGTGTGTGTTCGCCTATGTTGCAACATACTTTGTTTCGTTGAAAAAGAATAGACACATATTTCACAAGAATATGGTTTCTCTCCAGTATGTGTTTTCATATGGTGCAAGATACTTTCTTTCCTTGCAAATGAAGATCCACATATTTCGCAAGGATAAGGTTTCTCTCCAGTATGTGTTTGCATGTGTTGCAACATATTTTGTTTTGTTGTAAAAGAAGACCCACATACTTCACAAGAAAAAGGTTTCTCTCCAGTGTGTTTTCGCATATGCTGCAAGATACTTTCTTTCTGTGTAAATGAAGAGCCACATACTTCACAAGAATATGGTTTCACTCCAGTATGTATTCGCATATGTTGCAACATGTTTTGTTTTCTTGTAAATGATGATCTACATACTTCACATGAATATGGTTTCTCTCCAGTATGTGTTCGCATATGTTGCAACATGTTTTGTTTCGTTGTAAAAGAAGATCCACATATTTCACAAGAATATGGTTTCTCACCAGTATGTGTTCGCATATGTTGCAACATGTTTTGTTTTCTTGCAAATGAAGATCCACATATTTCACAAGGATATGTTTTTTCTCCAGTGTTTGTTCGCATGTGTTGCATCATATTGTTTCTCTTTAAAAGAATAAAGATATACATACAGCAAATATAGCTTATCTCATGTATGCACAGTAATTTTGCTTATTTGTTAGAAAAGAAACATATTGCAAAGTATTGGCTTTCGAGCTTTTTTATAGCACACAATGTTTTATATTATTTTAGCACAGTTTGATTCTCAGTAGTTTATGTGAGAAATTGATTACACTTGACAAGAAAACGTTTTCTTCAATATATCATGAGATGTAATTTAACGAAAGAAAAACATATGTATTTATCACATTGATTAGAGGATTTACATAAATTTAAAATATATTTTGTAATACAGTTCCATGTTTCAAGTCACTAAGAAAATGTAAATCCATTCAAATCCAATGATACTCGTTTTTCTCATAAATGAATGATATCCTGCAAAATAACAATGAATTAAAAGATAAATTTCAAGAAAAGATATTTTTTACATATTCTGCGAAATCACAACAATTAAAAACTATTTTAATGTACCATCACATTCTTTAAGTAATCAATATACTCTTGTCTATAGCCAATTTGTGAGTAAATATATCTCTGCAATATTCGTACCATTTAATTGCAGATTGACATGAAATTCCATTCGATGCTGCTGCATATGTCATGGGTAGTTGTCAGACAAAATAAAAAATAATGATAATAACACTAATAAACTAAGACGTGACTCTTCAAAAAGGTCCCACTCCGTATTGAAAATGGTTTTATTTACGTTTAGAAAATCTCCAGGAAATTTGATATAATTCGACTTTTAAATACTCCTGCATGGACATAGGATGCTAACATGAACAAAACTTTTTTGGGGCAAATAATTTTTTAGCTTGACAATATTGTACAGCTGATTCCTTGAAAATTTTTTTTAATTAATCAGATCTTGAGGGTTCTGATGCAGTAGCCATTATAAGAACTTCATAGTGTTAATAGCACAAAAAGTTTTGGGAAATGTTAGGTCATGTGGCGTCCCATGAATACCTGTGTCTTGGAAAGAGAGTGTGTGTGTCGGGTGGGGTGGGGGTAACATTTACCAAAAAAAATTGATTTAATCTAAATAATCTCTGTCTGAGAAAGTAATTAAAAAGATGGGGGAGCAGACCGAATTTCTCTAATAATAATAATTAATAATAATAATAATAATAATAATAATAGTAATTGTGGGGCGGGTAAGATGGAGGATGAAGGACCCAACATCAAAACGAAACTATCGACAACTCAAGTTCAGGAAATGGGGAATCAATTTACTAGAATATTGTATGTGTAATTGAACCCTTTCAATTTTTTTTTTTCATTTTATTTTTATAATCTGGTAGCTTAGCGTCCAATCAATATTAATCCACAGAAATAGTTGAAAGAAGATGAAAGGAACGCATTGTATGGGGGTGGTGAATGTTTAGCAGTGTCAGAAAACGCCATTAAAATGCGTGGTAACAAATTAAATAATTTGACCTCCTACCTTCCGAAGCTTCTAACTACTTTAAAAATGTAATTGAAACCCTAATTGTTTTGTTTTTTTTACTTAAAGGAGCAAAGACTAATTTTAGAACAAATAACAGGTTTAATAGCAAATTATGCAATATTTGTTTTTTAAATCAGTTTTATTTTAAAAGATTTAAAGAAAATCAACGACTTACTTCAATAATATATATATATACATGCATTCCAAAAAATCACTTATCTATAAAAATACTGATCAATGGGTTCTTCCATTCTTCAGTGTTATTATTTGTAATAATTTATGAATTTATCCATATTTATATTTTATATTCCACGTCCTTTTTAAATAAAATACTTTTTTGGTACTTATGCACTATTTGACCCGTATGCTAAAATAATGACATTATTTAGAAAGCCATTCTTCACATAGGATGTATTTTGTAACTATTCTCAGTTCCCGTTAACATTCACTAGGTGTATCAGAATTATTTAAAAAATGTAAAAAAAAAAACGCGCCATCAGATGTTTTTCACAGTCAAAATAAAGGGAGACAAATGTCTGCTTTTCTTCTAGTTGAAATTTCTGGTGGATTTAAGCGCCAGAATTAATGTCTCTTTCGATTGCGTGCATAAATTTAGTAAATATAGGCAACAATAGTTGAAAATAATCCCATTTCACTTATCAGTTTTTGCCGATAAAAAAAAAACATTCAAGCGATTTTTCATTATTTTAAATTCTCTTAAAGAAATACATGGGTTTTAAATTTAATATATTTTATTTCTTCTTTATCGAGTGAATTTTTTTAATCTAAAAACCATTGAATGAAATAGAAAAAACTGTTGTAATTCTGGGAAATTTTCTGAACAATATAACAAGATTATAAGGTTTCACTTAAAAAAAATCAACATAATTTAAAAAAAGGTTTTAAACTTTGGACTTTACAGGTAAATTTGAAAATAACTGTTCTTTTTTGTTTTAAATTAGCTTATTTTATTTATTGATCTTTTATCTTCAATTTGTGATATATAAATTTAAGGTGAGAAAATTAATTATTTTCATTTTAATAAATATTTCAAAATAGGGAGGTGAATTTAAAAAAAAAGCCTGCCTATAGTACATTCGGTTAATTCGAAAGAGCAAAAAATCCTACAGTGAATCGGAAAGTATCTTAAAAATTGAACCAATAGAAAATTTTGATAGATTTTTAAAGTGAAAAAAATTGAAAAAAATTTAACTTGTAAAATTCAATTGATTTTATAACGTAAAAAAAATGGCTGCAGGAAATGAACTTGTGCAGGCACTTCATAAACACTGTTTTTTTTAAGTAAACAATAATATTTCTATTATTTTTTAAACAACTTTAATAGTTTATTTTGTATTTCTATAAAGAAAATAAACAAGCCACTTTAAAAAGAGAGGAATTACGAGTTTTTTTATATATTGTATTCCCAATTTTGTGTTAGGGGGTGTCAAAAATTCCCAATAAAATTCTGATACACCTAGTAAATGTTAACGTGAACTGAAAATAGTTACAAAATACATCCTATGTGAAGAATGGCTTTCTAAATAATATCATTATTTTAGCATGCGGGTCAAATAGTGCATAAGTACCAAACAATCTATTATAAGTTTTTCACATGTTCTAAACTTCAGATGAATCGTTATTCATACATTTTTTTGTAAAATGTATTTAGAGAAATATTTTTTATTTAACATTTTTATTAAAAACAAAACGAAGATAATTATTAAGCCTTTGATTCGAATATAATTTTTATTTAAGTAATTAATATACAATATACAGATGGCAAGTGAAATGATTCTATTTGATATTGAAACTTTAAAATCTTTCTTAACGCAAATAGATCACAAATAATTAGATAAATCAAATTTTTTTCATCATTATTAATTTTCCACTTGTATTGTATTTAAATGAATTAAATTGTTAAGTAAGACATTCTTAAAACATACAATATTACATATACTGCAATACATGATAGGATATTTTAATGAGAAAACAACGTGATATTTTTCTAAATGGTACATATGAAGAATCTTTCCACCCTCGAAAAATTCTTTAAAATTACCACTTTTAAAGGATTTGGGGGGCGCTAAAAACGAACATAACGTTTAAAATTACGGTAAACGAATATATTCCAAGTTATAAAGAAATCTTAATTTAGATAAAGTGGATCACTTTTCTATAAAAAATTTTACGTAAAATGAGAACCCACTTTATGGACAGCTTTTTTGGGGGGGAGAGGGGGTGCTTTCTTTTCACCCACAGTCGTCACAACACCCCCTTAACCGCCTCCCCACAAAATGCATACAAAATTGTAATGAAATATTAAACTATTCTTTTGCTCGGTTAATGTCAAAAACTTACAGAAACGGTTCTTCTGATCGGTTAATGTCGGTGCATTCATTACTAGGTGTATCAGAATCGATCATTAAAAATTATGTATATAAACTTGAATAAATAAAATTACTAAATTTCGAAGTTTATAACTACTTGGAAAATATAATTCCAACGCTAATTTTTATTTTCAATTAAAGGAGCAAAGACCAAATTGAAAAAAAAAATAACCAGTTCAACGGCAAATTATGCAATATTTGTTTCTTTAAATCGGATTTGTTTCAAAAAAGATTTAAAGAAAATCAACGAAATTTTACTTACTTCGATTATAAAAGATATATATAAATTCCGAAAAATCACTTATCTATAAAAAATTCTACTCAATGTGTACTTTTATTGTTCATTGTAAAGAATTTATCCATATTTATACTTATATTCCATGTCCTTTTTAAATAAAATACTTTTAGACAAGGATTCAAAAACAAAAAAGAAAACGCGAACTCATTTTTTGACTGTTCAAATAAAGGGAGACAATTCTGATCTTTTTTTTCGCGATTATCTAATGGTGACTTAAAAACGCCATCATTAATATCTCTTTTTATTGCGTGCTATTAACTAAATTAGAATTTTGGGGCCTCCATAGGTGAAAAAAAAGCACACATTCACTTATAAGTTTTTGCTGTTAAACAGAAAACCCAATTGACCGATTTTTTAAGAAATTCTCTTAATAAATAAGTTTAGAGTTTTTTTTTTTTTTTTTTTTTTTTTTTACATAGGCATCCACCACTTATCAAGGCCAAGAGGCTAAGGATAAGGGTTAAAGAGTGTACAGTAGAAATTGGATAATATAGTAATCATTAGTAATGAAAATTTGGTAAATTTGATAACTTATATGGAACGGCTCATCAAAAACTTGTTTACGTTAGACTTGAACACAACCATATTGTAGTCAGCCGGAAAGCAGGAAAACAGAAGACAATTCCACAGGCGTGCAGTTCTAAGAAAGAAGATTTGTTCATGGAATCTACGTTTAGGTTTAGGCACAGATAAAGAGTGGGGGGAATTATTGATAGTGTGTACAGCTAGACGAGTGTTTCTTGTGAAAGTTTGGCGAGGGGGGGGGCATAGATTGAAGCCCAGTCAAACAGTCAAACACTTTCCATGAAAATAACGCAACATCTCTTCTGTTCGAGTGAAATATTAATGGAAATAAATTGAACATAAATGTCGTTAAAAAGGGAATTATTTTTGGATTAATAAATGAAATTTAAAAGTGTGTGTTTTCGCTAAAATAAAATGGAACAAAAACATTAACAAAGAAATTGAAGGAATTGATACTTACTCGGAATCAAATACGCATAATTTGTCTGCCTTAAAAAAAAAAAAAAAAAAAAACGCAGGATAAAAGATATGATTTGAAAATTTAAAATTATTTGTGTGTGTGTGTGTGTGTGTGTGTGTGTGTGTGTATGTGGAAAGTCGTATCTTCGAAAGATTTCTTTTTCGTCGATTGAAAGCCGGAAATAGATTTTTTTTATTATCTCCCCTTCCTATTCAATTTCGCTCTTCTTTCTCTTTTTATTTGGGGGGGGGGATAACAAAGTAGACGTTGAAACTAAAGATCTTCTTGTTGATAAATAAATATTTTTACTTGGTTTCCATCTAAACAATCACCTTTAAAATAACGACTTTAGGATATGTTGAAAACGATTATCGCATTTAATTTTTCGGATACTAGGCAATATATTTCCGGTAACCTTGAAGATTCGTCATCCTTTGTTTCCAAAGTCATTTGGCGGAAGTGACGTCTGACATATTTTTAGCTACGGATGACCAAAACGATATAGAATTAACGTTTTTTTTTTAGAAGTTAAAACTTCTAAAAAAAAAAGTTAAAACAGTCTTTATTTTAACTTAATGGACTGTTGTTGTTGTTTTTTGTTTTGTTTTTTTATTAACTGGTTTATTCTTTTTATCAAACAAAAATAGAACTTTTATAATGAAATATATATTATGGACTGTTTTCCAAACATCGAAATTATAAAATTACAGCTAGTCTTATTAAAAAAAAAAAAAAAAAAGACAAGGTGTTTTTCTTTTCGAGATATTTTTCCCCCACTTTTCATTTTGAAATTTTATTCAACAGTGAAATGATAAACAAATTTACAATGAAAAATACAAAATTTATTTTTCAAAATGAAATTTTTGTCACGAGATTTGTTTCTAACGTGACATTTTCTTTAAAGAAATTTTAAAATCTTATGTTATAAAAGATCAATAAAGTGTATTTTTTATGTTTGCAAAAATTTGTTAAAAATTTCAAATAAACAAAGAATAATTTAGGGAATATTATGTATTGGATACGGTTATTTTTTTTATGATGTTTTATTAAATGCATGGGAAATGTAAAAAAAAAAAAAAAAAATTTCGTTAAATATATTTATAATATTATTATGATATTTTTTATGTATGTAAAAGTTTGTTGAAAGTTCAAATTAAGGGTATAATGTAAGTAGAAAAAAAAACACCTCGTTTTTTTTCTTTTTTAAAACAAACAAAAAAACTTTACTTTCAAAATTTCGACATCGACGTTTACCTAACTTATATTATAAAAGTTAGGTAAACATTCATAAACATATTAATGGGGGAAAACAGTTCATAAATCTAAAAAAAAAAAACCCCATTAAGTTCAAATAAAGATTGTTTAAATAAACCTTCTAAAAAAAGGTTCATTCTTTACAGTTTTTATCATCCGTAGCTAAAAATATGTCAGACTTCACTTCCGCCCAATGGTTTTGTAAACAAAGGAAGACGAATCTCCGATATAACAATATTTTCTTATATTATCAGTAGGGCTATGACAAGAGAATATTCGGTGCTCACTTACTGATCCGCGCTATTTCTTTCAATCCTAGTTCTAAGTTTAATTAAAGTTTTATGATATGTTTTTTTTTTTTTATTCAATTGTAAGGTTAAAGTATAGAATAGGTACAAAACACCCTCCCCTTCCCATGTTAAGTATTAAAGATGGGGAGGGAGTGTCGGCGCTTTAAGTTAAGTTATCTCCCTGTGGCGGGTTCAAAAAATTCCAAGATGTGCTCTCATCAGAACATATTTTTTCCGCTGTAAAAAGAAGAAACTACTCAAATTACAATTTCAGATGACGGTAAAGCTATACCTAGTGAATGGCTTCCCAGAAGAAATCTCCGCGAACATGCAGAGAATCACTGAGATCAATACGATGGAAGTGGATGATCTCTTGGTCTATGCCAGAGTCCTAGTCAAGAATGTCAAGGGCCCAATCGTGGCTGCAGCTGTGAGTGGAAATAAGTGCATGAGGCCCCACTTGAATGATGAGAAACAGGCAGCAAGGCGACAGGAGGGGAGACCTGCCATCAAGTGCTTCCTTTGCCAGGGTCCTCACCTGCTCAAGGACTCCAAAGAGCAGAGACCGGGCGTCACCTGCTACCGATGTGGGCGTGTTGGGAACATTAGCCGCTGTTGCATTGCTACATGGGACCAGGGAAACGAGTAAAGGGGAGCCATTGCGCCAGTGGTTCCTCTTTCTATGTGGAAATGGTGCACAACGAAATGTTGCCTCAGTTACCGGTAGTAGTCAATTGGAAGAGAGTCATGGCCCTTGTTGACTCAGGCTGCACCATGATATTAGTAATGAGGAATGTCGCTAAATCATGGAGCGGAGCCCAGAGTATGAGGACCGTGGATAGCAGGGAGGTGAAATGCCTAGGAGAGACAACAGCGGAAGTACTGGTGCAAGGTGTGCCTATTGGACTACGAGCCCTGATGTTGGATCGTCTGGTTGGTGATGTTGATGTGGTTTTAGGTATAAGCACGATCAACAAACTGGGGGGCGCTATATTGAGAGGGGCCAAGTAACTTTCGAACGCCTCGGCACAGTAGGAATGGCAGGAGTGGAAGGTGATAGAAATATCAGAACACAAAAACCGGAGGCTTGCATTGAGGACGTGGATTTCCTGGTGACAGATGGACAGTGGAATGGAAATGGATCTCCGGGCCTCCGGAACTACGAATCAAATTAAGCTGCTACAATAAATCATTGCGAGAGTGATGAAAGAAGACCCAGTAAAGGGGGAATGGTACATCACCGGCAGAGACGCGAGGGTGATTTGGTGCGATGCCAGCAGTCTGCCATTGGGCGTTGTATTAGAAATGGGAGGTGTAACTGTGGAAGATGCGGCATGGCTAAGAAACAAAAACGACTATTGCCATATCAATGTTGCCAAACTGGAGGCTGCTATGAAAGGATTCAATCTGGCCCTAAAGTGGGGATTGAAAACGATTGAAATCAAATCCGATTCGGCAATGGTAGTTTCATTGATCAGGTCGGCAGTGAGAGATGATAAGAGAGTTAGGACCAGAGGTGCTGCAGAAATGCTGATCAAGTGCAGACTTGGAGCACTTGCAGATTTGATAGCCGAATTCTAGTTGAAGGCATCTGTAGTGCTGGTCCCATCAAAAAAGAACAAGGCGGTTTCGATGACATGGGTAAAGAAGGCCTAGCTGCAAGAGAGAAAGCAGGTTTCCTCAGTATGCTGTGCAGGGGGGGAAGTTAAAAAGTTACATTAAATGTACCATTTTGGTCAAGAATGGACATCATTCCTGGCAATAGAGGTTTACCCGGATATCACTGAGAAGGAGACCAGGGATGTAGTGGAACACTGTCAGGAGCGCAAATCAATAGACCCCGGGCCATCCAGACACCAAGCAGGAGAGTTGCACATTGCGGAGAGACTGGAAGCGATTGGCTATTGATGTGACCCATTATCGCCATAAGCTGTATCTGTCGACGGTCGACTGTAGACCGGGGAAGTTTGCCATATGGAGAGAGATCAGGGCAGAAGCTGCATGGGCGATCGGAGGAGTCATCGAAGAAATATTTTTGGAGAGAGGGCCGATTGAGGAAATGTTAATGGACAATGGCTTTCGCTTTCCGATCAGAAGCATTTAAAGAGGTGTGTGATAAGTGGGGAGTAAGGCAATTTTATAGGGCAGCATATCGGCCGAGTGGCAATGGGATAGTGGAGAGGAACTATCGCACCATCAAGGCTGCTGCGGAAAAAAAGCAACATTTCACCCATGGAGGCGGTGTTTTGGTACAGCATCTCACCGAAAACCAGACAAGATCAGACAACTGTGCCTCATAGAGCAATCTTCACATATAAGTGGTTGCATCCGTGCAAGAAAACGGTAAGAATTGAGGTAAAGAAGCTACAATTAAAGTGGGCGAGGAGGTGTGGGTGAAGCCCCTAATGCAAAATGTACCACTTGCTGACAGAGGGGAGTCGTAACAGGAATGCAGTCGAAGAAGAACGTGATGGTGAATGGCGTTTCCCGGCATATCCTAGACCTGCATCGTGTAACCCTGCCGGTGCGCACTGATAACAGTGAAGAGGAGGAAGTTGAGATCCGCCAAGAAGCTAACGATGCACCCCAATTCGACTTAGCCCCACATTTTGGTTCTTTACAAACTGACGAGAATGTCCGTAATGAACCTGAAAACGTCAACCCCCAAGAAGTTGTCTTCCAGAGGCCTAAACGTGAGAGGAGGAGGCCTGCTTGGATGAAGGATTATGAAGTGTCTTATTGATCTCAGAGATCAGGGGGGCGTGTGGGATATATGGTTAGAAAAGAAAAAAGATGTACCGGGCGTATCTGCATCGCTCGTTGGGAAAAAAGAAGGAAAGGATGGCTAGCTTATTTATATACACGAAGGCCATCTTGAGAAGGCAGGGCATGATGGGAGAAGCTGTTTTTTTTTTCCTGTCTCTTCCTTTTTTTTCTAGATAGGATATAAAAGCTGGGAAAATTGTTCACTTGAGGTGGTTCGAACGAACGGTTAATTTGCATGTTAGTGGGAAGAAAGAAAGACGGATTTTCTACGAACGTCGAAACTGGAAGAGAAAAAGGATTGTCGTTTTTTTGTGTGTGTGTATGCCAAGAGCGTTGCAAGCTGAAGAAGAAAAACTTCTCTTTTTTTTGTATGAACATTTAAAAGTATTCGGCAGTTAAAAGGAAAACTTGAATTTCAATACTAGATTACCTCCCTTAGATTTAATGATCTGTTGACATAAGCGCTAAGTTGAGGCAGCCTTTACACAAGTGACAGCAACGATTCCATGATTTTCAGCCAGTTTTTCGCAGCTTGACTAATCAGCTCGAAATTACCACCATCTGAACTGAACTGCTTATAGGCATCGCCAAAACGGGGGATATGTTATTGATCTAGACAAAAATGTCGGGTTTTGTTTTTTTTTGTACTTTTGGTGAAATTTTAAAATTCTATTAAAAATAGTAGAAAACCGTTTACATTATCCTGCTTTCTATATGATAAAATTCAGAGTTGTATCTTTCTGGGGGGGGGGAGTTACTCAGAAATAATGAACTTTCATGAATTTAATTTCGTTTTATTTTTGGCGGTGCATATGCTTATACAAAAAGTGGCACAAATTAAAGTGTCATATAAAACACTACAAACAGAAAAAAAATCTCTTACTAAGGAAGATTACACAAGCAATGGATGAATACTTTATGCTAACAAACTTTTTCTCTCAAGTATTTCGCATTT
>NC_136526.1:49653886-49833886 GCF_053919585.1 Euprymna scolopes | reverse complement strand
GATTCTATCATAAATATCCTTAGAAATAAATCCGCTTTTATGAAGTTGAAGAAATCTTTTCTGGATTTTTATTTCCATACGAAAAGTATCATCATGGCTTAAATCACCCAAACGGAGAAATTTACTTTTATCGTCCAAGATTTGTAACATTTTGGAGATATAATCCGTTTTGTTAAGTATAACAACGCCCGATCCTTTATCCGGGCGAGAAAGATAAATGTCGGGATTAGACCTAATTAATTTTGCCGCTTCAAAATGATTTTTCTGCCAAACAAAATCACTAGATTTAGTATTTATGGCAGAAAACCTCCGACCTAATTCGCCCAACTGAATTTTAACACTAGTTAATTCATCAGTAGAGATAGGCGAATGGTGTTTTAATTGAGTATACAATAATTCAATTTCACTAAATACTGAGATTTTATCAACAGAAGGGGGAGGAATGCAAAATTGTAAGCCAGCAGATAAAACAAATTCTTCTGTATTGGACAAAACATGAGAAGAATAATTAAATATATGTTTATCCAAATTTGTTATAATCCCAAACTTCTTAGTAATTAAATTTTTTAAATATTTATCAAAAGAAGAAGTACATTTAATACGGGTAAAATTATCGCCGATGGATAAAAACCTAGAAAAACGGAGTTTATCAAAGAAAGATAGTTCTTTCCAAACCATGGCCCAAAGTAAAAGGTGTTTACTACGTAACGAATTATATGTATCGGAATTAAACAGGATTTCATCTTGTAGGAAAACACGTTGAACTGCCAATGTATTTCTACATTTAATTTTAGAAATACGATGGCAGATATAACCGGGAGCAACATGATTTAGGCGGCAAGATTTAAGAAATTCCATCCTACACTTCAAAACGATTAACTTATTTTTAATACGTATAACTTTGTTTAACGTTTTGATAAATTGTGAGTTGTACCGACCTCGAAAATATGTAAGTAAATTTTTGGTACAGCAAAATGGAAGGAGAAATTTCAGAGGAAACATAATTTAATTTAAATACCAAAAAACAAGAAATGGGCAGGTGAAATTATTAAAATTACCTTAAGGCCTTATCGTCTGACCCTCTAAGAGGAAACGTCAGAATGATAAATTAAAAACTAAGAAAACGAATGAGGGAAGAAGGGAATTTTGGTTTCAGTTGGAAGAACAGTGGGGGAAAAAAATCTCACTGTTCAGGAGGTTTTAAATCAAAGAATATCTCCAACTGGTGTTTCAGAATCTTTTGTCTACACAGGCTAGGTCGAGAGTTGTTAATAACTAACGCCTCAATTATATTGAGATGATAGTTCGACCTAGCACTGTATAGAACAGAAAACCACCCATCGGAATATTGATCGGCACACCTATTTATACTCAACAGGTGATTACCAATGGCGGACTCATGAGCTTGGGAGTGCCCGGATATTCTCGAAACCTGGTGTAGTCGAATATCCCGAGGGATATGTTGGGATATTCTCATTTCTAATCTTTGGGATGTTTTGCCAACATAGTCAGCTCCACACTGACAAACGAATTTATAAACAACAGAGTTCTTTTGAATGGTTGGCAAAACATCTTTACGAAAAGAAGAGAAAAAGGTTCGAGTTGTGTAAACTACTCTAAGCATAGTAGCTGGAAAACAACGTTGAGTAGCAGAAGAAATCCTTTTAACAATATGAAGGCCATCAGGACCCAACCATGGTAATTTTAGATAAATGGGACAACGTGATGGACCAATATGTTTACCACTATTAAATGTAGTAATTTTACGTTCAATAGTAGATTTTATTATATTAATGGGATATCCATTATTAAGAAAAATATTTGTGATTTCCTCAAGTTCCGTATCAAGACGGTTTGGTGAACAAATCATAAGTGCACGATGCGTAAGAGCGCTGATGAGGTTTATTTTTCTATCAATAATTTTAAAGCTCAACATTATCAGTTGCATGACGAGTTGGCCAATGACAATTACCTTGTTTTTCTTTTTAAGTTATAGTTTACATTTTTTTTTTACTATATGCGCTACACGTGTTTCCTACTTGTGGCACATGATCTTTTATAGCAAGATATTTGCATTGTTTCTGCACATCTAAGCCTAAAATATCAGCTGTATATTTTACTTTTGGACATTCTTCCCAGCTATGAAAAGCACATTTATCCAGGCAAAAACTTTATTCCAATGTCTTTAAGAAAAAAGAAACATATAATAGCAAAAACGTCTACATTTCATAAAGCAATGAAGGATTAAGACTAGATTAATTATCCCAATTGTATTGAGAGGAACGGATTATACAGGAGATAAACTTTTTTCAAATCAGTTTTGTCTTAGGAAAATGTTTCATCAAATCAAAATAATCGAACGAGTATTTTTCAATCCTAAAAGTGTCATAGAAATGACAACAATTGTAGGTTCTTCAACACAGACCTAGAGTGTGTGGGCCACCTGACAATCAGTTGTAAGGTCTTGTTATAGGGACAGCTACTATATAATACGACATAATGAATGGTGTTAATAGCTACGATATGTAAGAAGTTGAATATCGAATGAAAGCAGTGAGCTCTTTGGACCTATGCTAGAAAGAACAGTTGGAAATAAGTTACACATCATCCACCCTTGCAAATTCTTTGCATACAGATGAAAACAAATCATGAAAGAAAGCAAAATAAAATATTCTCCATGCATAATTAATCATAAAAAAAGTGACCTACAACTAATTATTTACTTTTTTGAGTTTATTATACAATTAATGAATGATACGTACAAGTATTGCACTACATTTTTATGAGAGAAAAAACGAAAGTAAATAATAGAACATGTACTTGCAACCAGAGGGATATGAAAAACAGTACATCTAAAGTTACATTGTAAATTATGTAAATATTTTATGAGAATGTGCTTCTTTAGCATCAGCAAATTTGATTTATCTGAAGAGGAAGAGCTACATACTTTACTGGAATGTAGTTTCTATGGAGTATGTTTCGCTTTGCTGTGCTTCAACATAGTGAATCTATGAAAAATGTAATCGATAATACTCTAAGAATGTATTTTTGTTTGCCATGTGTACATATGCAAAATATTTGATTTATTTTAAAACGTATACAAAAATAAGAAATTATCTAGTTTTTTGTTTCAAGTATGTGTTCATGTGTGTTGCAATGTACGTTATTTCTTAAAAAGTTGTCGCAAATTATGCAGGATTATTGTTTCTCTGTTTTTTATAAATTTTCTACTCAGTTTGTTCAAGCTGGAAATAGGGCTTCCAACCAGATGCAAAACATTCATCTACAGATTCATATATTCCAACCGAAAGATCTTTTTAAAGTTCTTATTACCCTTTAGAGTTTTTTGAATCTCCTTTGCACTTAGTTCACTGACTATATTTCCAAGATAGTTGTTGAAATACTTTCCCTTCAGTTTAGTTGTTTGTATAATTACTGAAACACTCGAGATCTTCCTTAGATTCCAGTTTCTTTGTAACAGACTTGGTATTTCGTCATATTTTCCCTTTTAGTTCTGTTTTACCAAACATCATGGGAAAACTACCTTCTATTTTCGTAGCTTCTTTCTCATTCTTGTCGCATATTACCCCATCAGATTCTTTAGCTCCAATTTTTAGGTTCTCAACCCTAGAGACTTAATACTCATAGTAAATAGTGTATGACTTATTTGCAATTGTTCTTTCTGATGAATCTTCCCAGGACTTGCTGCTACATTTGATATTCAACATTTTACTAATTGTTCAATGGAGATTATTACGCATTCAATTATGTTGGATCATATAGTAGCCAGCTCACGACAGAACCATAGTTAAATGTCAGGTGGTTTATACCCTCTACTTCTGTGTGGCAGACCCTGCACTTTTTGTCATTGCTTAGATTAGTATTTTTCTTAACCACATGGGTCATCATGCCTTAATCTTGGACAGCTATTATTATTTTTATAGTTGAGTCTTTATCTATAAAGTCTTGCGTGTAATTCATCCCGATAATACTTGGCGCGTTGTTGGTTAGCTTTTTCTTCCAGTTTTTCACAAAGGAAGTTTTTGGTCTATTTTGTCGACTTCTTTGGACTATTTCAGTAGCAGACTTGGTCTCCGATTCCGTCTCATTTGTAAAGCAGTAATTCTATTAATTCTTGGTCAGTTTTATGATGGAAGTGTGTCTGCTAGCTCTTGTTTCCTATGTTGAAAATTTTGAAGTGCGATTCTGGAAACTCATCAAATATTGTCTGGTGCTATTGAATGCCACACGATGCTGATGCCTAGTCTGGTCCTTTTGTTGTAAAAGAAGATCACTCTTCACAAGAATATGGCTTCTCTCTTTTTTTTTAAATTTTCTTCCTTTGAAGATTGTACTTCTGGGTATGGAGCAGCCAACCCAGCTGGCAACATTGCCCTGCTTTTTGTTGAAACCAACCGAGAGCTCTTTTTATTATCCTCGCTGTTCACTTTAGTGAAATTGTCTGGACCTCTTTTGCTCTTGGTTCACCAGGAATATTAGTTAGGAAGGACTTCAGGTTCAGTATGTATTCGCATATCTCATAGCATACTGTGTTTCATTCTACAGAATAAGCTTTTTACACACAATCCCAGAACTTTCTACAGGAATCTAATAAGAGAAGAAATTAAAATCCGAGATCCCCCATGTAAACAGGAATTAGACGATTACTGGAGACCCTTATTTGAAAAAGAGGAAGTACATAACGAAGAGGTCCAGTTGATCGAGGATATTATCACTGCAAATAAAAACAAGAGAAATGCCAGAGCCAGAAATAACGCCAGATAAAATAAGATCAAAACTGGAAAGAGCTTCAAATCACAAGAAACCTGACATCAACAACATATCTAACTTCTGGTTGAAACGGCTAATAGCATTGCATGATCATTATAGCAGATGTTTCATCAGACTGTTAAAACCTCATGAAGCGCCACCATCATGTCTATTAAAAGGCGATACAAGCTTAATAGTTAAAGCCACAGAAACCAAAAACCCCAGCAAATATCGCCCAATATGCTGCATAACCATGATTACAAGCTATTCACTGGATTAATAGCTGACAGCATATATGAGCATCTTTCATCCGGAGATTATCTTGAGGAGGAACAAACAGGACGTAGGAAAAACTGCCTGGGCACCAAAGATCAATTGCTCATCAATAAAACCATTTTGGAAGATTGCAGGAAAAGAAAAAGAAATCTAAATATGGCATGGATATATTGTCAGAAAGCATTTGATAGTGTAACCCAGTCGTGGATACTAAAATTCCTCGAATTATACAAAATCCACCCGACCATACGAAAAAGTATAGCTGCCCAAATGAAGGAGTTGCAAACATCCATTACCTTAAACACTAGCGGGGGAATGATATCGATTCCAAATATAAAAATAAAAAAGGAATCTTCCAAGGAGACAGCTTATCTCCTCTACTATTTTGCTTAGCAATTGATCCTCTAAGTAAGCTTCTAAAGAACTGCCAAGGTGCTTATAATCTAAGCTACAGCCGCCAAAGAGAATCCTCCAAGGTAATAAACCGTTTATTTTTCATGGATGATCTTAAGCTGTATGCTAGCTCGGATAAGGATTTAGATCATCTACTAAAAATTGTGCACATTTTTTCCCATGACATAAAATATGAAGCTCGGGCTGGATAAGTGTGCTAAACGTACTCTGAAAGCTGGCAAGAAGATATCTACTGAAAACATCCAGCACAATGAAAATAGTGAAATCAGAGAACTGGATGAACAGGAAACATACAAATACCTCGGCATTGATGAAAATGAGTCCATCCAGCATTCCAAGATGAGAGAGAAACAAAGCCAAGAATATTTACGCCGGGTAAGAAAAATCTGCAAAACTGAAATCACAAACAAGAACAAAGTTACAGCAATTAACCAACTTGCTATGCCAGTATAAACTTATAGTTTTGGCATTATTGACTGGCCTCAAAAAGACATAAATTGGCTTGACACAAAGACAAGGAAAATGTTAACCTTGTACCGAGTAATTTATCGAAATCAGTGCATGCCTCGTTTGTATCTACCCAGGCGAGGAGGTATGGGATTCTCGGAAGTCAATCATCAACACAGAGCCACAATCATCAGCATAAGTCAGTACGTAAGTTCCTGTAACCCCAAGCTGATGAAAATTAAAGACCATTATGAGAACCGAGCAAGTAGTACAACATCTATAATACAACTTCCCACTCATTTTGGAAAGGATTGCCTTACAAATGATGTAGAGAACAAAAACAAGCCTGCCACTGACATAGCCCAGAAAAGTCGGAAAAAATGCACTAGCCAGTTCCATAGTGTTAAAACAGAAGAATGAATCAACCATGAACGGGCAAACTACATACCGACTGAACTATCCCAAGAATATATCGATAGGGATGGTTCCCTGGACTGGCTCAAAAGAGGATCCCTCAATTACCACCAAGAGATGTTGATATTGGCTGCACAAGACCAGGGCCTCATGACGAACGCCTTCAAAAAGATGAGTGGTCTAAGCAACAATAATAAATTCAGGCTCTATAGCACAGAGGTTGAGAGTGTGGGCCACCTGATTTCTAGTTTCAAAGTCCTACTTGGAGATGGTTATTATACAGAGCGCCATAACGGAGTTTGAAAATACCTTCACTGGAAAATATGTAAGAAACTCAACATTCAGTATAGTACAAAAATCCTGGAAACATATACCCGAACGAACAGTAGGGAATGACAACTACACCAATCACTATGACTACATAATCCCTACGGGTGCATATCTAGCAAACGCAGCTGTTAAACCAGATATAGTGATTTGGGACAGAGCAAACAAAAAGAGACCATAATAGAGATCAGTGTAACCAATGATACAGGGCTTAACAGAGCTGAGAGGGAAAAGATAACAAAGTATTAGGGACTTATGTATGATATGAAACGAAATTGGAAATTAAAAGACGTTTCAATTATACCAGTCATCAGAGGAGTAACTGGACATATGAAAAAGAACTTTAAAAATTACATAGCAAGCATAGCCGGTGAACCAAGTGCAAGTGAAATACAAACGATTTCACTGAAAGGGACGGCAAGAATGCTGAAAAGACCTCTTGGTTGGACTCACTAAAATAGGGGTAAATGTCAGACACCTGGTTGGATGTCCCATCCCCTAGAAGAAAACGGTTGAGAAAAATGAAAAAAAAACAGGATGAACCACGAATTACACACGGATATAGTTTCTCTCTGGTATGTGTTCGCATATGTTGCCACGTATGTGATTTTTGTGTGAAAGAGCTACATACTTCACGAGAAAAAGGTTTCTCTCCAGTGTGTTTTTGTATATGCTGCAAGATACTTTCTTTATGTGTAAAAGAGCTAAATATTTAACAAGAATATGGTTTCTCTCCAGTATGTTTTCGCCTATGTTTCATCATACTTTGTTTCGTTGTAAAAACAGAGGCGCATATTTCACAAGCATATGGCTTCTCTCCAGTGTGTGTTCGCATATGTTGCAACATATTGCATTTCTGTGTAAAATAAGATCTACATACTTCACAAAAATATGGCTTCTCTCCTGTATGTATTCGAATATGCTGCAACATACTTTGTTTCATTGTAAAAGAAGAGCTACATACTTGACAAGAATATGGTTTTTCTCCAGTATGTGTTCGCATGTGTTTCAACATGCTTTCTTTCTGTGCAAAAGTAGAGCCACATACTTCACAGGAATATGGTTTCTCTCCAGTGTGTGTTCGCATATGTTGCAACATGTTTTCTTTCTGTGTAAAACAAGAGCCACATATTTCACAAGAATATGGTTTCTCTCCAGTGTGTGTTCGCATGTGTTTCAACATACTTTGTTTCGTTGTAAAAGACGAACCACATACTTCACAAGAATATGGTTTCTCCCCAGTATGTGTTCGCATGTGTTTCAACATACTTTGTTTCGTTGTAAAAGAAGAGCCACACACTTCACAAGAATATGGTTTCTCTCCAGTATGAGTTCGCATATGTTGCAACATGTTTGCTTTCCTTGCAAATGAAGATCCACATATTTCACAAGGATATGGTTTCTCTCCAGTATGAGTTCGCATGTGTTGCAACATATTTTGTTTTGTTGTAAAAGAAGAGCTACATACTTCGCAAGAATAAGGTTTCTCTCCAGTGTGTTTTCGCATATGCTGCAAGATACTTTCTTTCTGTGTAAAAGAAGAGCCACATAGTTCACAAGAATATGGCTTCTCTCCAGTATGTGTTCGCATATGTTGCAACATACTTTGTTTCGTTGTAAAAGAAGAGCCACACACTTCACAAGAATATGGTTTCTCTCCAGTGTGTGTTCGCATATGTTGCAACATGTTTTGTTTTCTTGCAAATGAAGATCCACATATTTCACAAGAATATTGTTTCTCTCCAGTGGGTGTTTGCATGTGTTGCATCATATTTTTTCTCTTAAAAAAACAAGGATATACGTATGAGCTTCTCTCATGTATGCATACACATGTGCGGCAATATATTTACTTATTTGTACAAGAATATCCAGATACTTCACAAGAATATTGTTTGCATATGAATTTTTCTTATTTGTTAGAAAGAACTATATATTCTGAAGTATTGGATTTCAAGCTTATTTTAAAACATGTATTATTTGATATTATTTTAGTACAGTTTGAATCTCAGCAGTTTGTGAGAAATTGAATACACTTAACAAGGAAAAGTTTTCTTTAATATATCATAAGATGTAATTTGACGAAAAGAAAACACATATTATTCACATTGATTAGAGGATTTACAGAAAATTTTAAAATATATTTTGTAATGCAGTTCCATGTTACATGTAAATCCATTCAAATCCAATGATATTCGTTGTTCTCATAAATGAATGATATCCTGCAAAATAGCAATGAATTAAAAGATAAGTTTCAAGAAAAGATAATAATTTCATACATATTCTGCAAAATCAATACAATTAAAAACTATTTTTAAATGCACCATCACATTTTATAAGAAATAAATATACTCCTGTCTGTAGCCATTTTGTGAGTAAATATATCTGGGGATTCTGATGAAGTAGCCATTATAAGAACTTCATAGTGCTAATTACACAAAAATTGTTGGGAAATTTTAGGTCATGTTGCGTCTCATGAATACCTGTTTCTTGGAAAGAGAGTGTGTGTGTGTCGGGTGGGATGGGGGTAACATTTACCAAAAATACTATTTAATTTAATCTAAATAATCTCTGAAAAAGTCGCAATTAACAAAATAGTGACGGGGGAGCAGACCGAACTTTTCCCCAAATAAAAAAAGAATCGCAAAATAATAATAATAAAAACTAATAACCAAAGGGAAATGAGGGCACTAGGGGAATAATAATAATAATAATAATAATAATAATAATAATAATAATAATAATAATAATAATAGACGCCTATAAATATTTGGGAGCTCTGGAAGCAGATACCATCAAGTCAACAGAAATGAAAAAAAGAATTGGAAAGGAATACATCAGAAGATCAAGAAAAACCCCTGGAAACAAAATTATATCGCAGAAACCTATTAAAAGGTATAATTATCTGAGCACTATCACTAATAAGATATTCTGGACCGTTCATAGGATGGACTACAGAAGAACTGAGACAGCTCAATCAGAACACCAGGAAATTCATAACCATGCACAATGCACTACACCCAAAGGAGGATGTTGATCGACTCTATGTGAAAAAGAAAAATGGCGGGAGAGCCAGATGTCATAATAATTAACAAGAAAGAGAAGTCCTATCAAATCATGGAATTTGCTGTTTCAGCTGAGCAGAGGGTGAATATCAAAGAAAAGGATAAACTGGGCAATTACACAGAGCTAGCCAGAAAGCTGAAAGGAATATGGATGATGAAGAAAATCAAGATAATACCTATAATAATAGGAGCACTAGGAACAATTCCTAAAAAATTTGAAAAAAAAATGGGAGAATTTGGAATCAGAGGAATGAATGGAAAGATACAATGAATAACAATAATGAAAACAGTTGAAATATTAAGGAAAACCCTTGCATCTGGAGATTAATACACATGAGTCTCATGCGCAGGCCGGACAAACTGCTGCAGATACAAAACATGAAGAAGCATTACATGGAACCTAGTACATTGAAGCTGCATATCTATAAGTTGTCTACCCCTCCCTTATCCGTTCCCATTGCCTCATCACCCCCCCATGAGTGATGTCAAATAGTTAAGAAAGGTCAAGGTGGAAGGTAAAACCAACAAACAAGCACTGCTCAGACCTCTGCTTGGCAATATTGAAGAGAACTGGGACCCTGAGGAGGCTTATTGCCACTCAGATTTCAGTGGAGACCAATGGCTGCTGCCAGCAAATCAATGGCAACCAGCTGTTGCGATAATGAAAATATATTTTCTAATGTTATCGAAAGAGGTGAAGAGTACTGGAAATCTGGGGAGACTTGTTGTAACCCAGCTTCCAGGAAACACCACAGGTTATTTTTAAGGAGAGATCTTGGATGACCTTCTGAAAGCTCATTGTGAGCCAATAATTATGATGGCGATGGTGGTGGGGGTTAAAAGTAAATAAAATAATGATGGGTGCGAGGGCAGACTTAAATTTTCCAAAATTAAAAAAAAAAATTACAAATTATTAATAATAATAATAATAATAATAATAGTGGGGGAGGGGGTGTAGAATGAAGGATCCAACGTCAAAACGAAACTATTATCAATGCAAGTTCAAGAAATGGGGGATCAATTTACTAGAATATTGTATGTGTAATTGAACCCCTTTCAAATCTTTTTTTCATTTAATTTTTATAATCTGATAGCTTAGCGTTCAATCAATATTAATCCACAGAAATAGTTGAAAGAAGAAAGGAACACATTGTATGGGGGCGTGAATGTTTAGCAGTGTCAGAAAACGCCATTAACAATCCGTGATAAAAAAGTTGAATAATTTGACCTCCTATCTTTCGAAGCTTACAACTACTTGAAAAATGTAATTCAAACCCTAACTTTTAAAAAACATAACTGGTTTAACAGCAAATTATGCAATATTTTTTTAAAATCAGTTTTCTTTTAAGAAGATTTAAAGAAAATCAACGAATTTTAACGTATTCTGATAAAATACGTATATATATACATTCCAAAAATCACTTACCTATAAAAAACAACTATTCAATGGGTTCTTCCATTCTTCATTGTTCAGAATTTATCCATATTTATATTTTATTTTCCATGTCCTTTTTAAATAAAATACTTTTTTATGCAAGGATAAAAAAAAACCCACTATCAGATGTTTTTCACAATTGAAATAAAGGGAGACACATGTCTGCTTTTCTTTTAATTGAAATTTCCGCTGGGTTTAAGCGCCAGAATTAATGTCTCTATTGCATGATGCAAACGAAAGTTACTAAATATAGGCCACCATAGTTGAAAATAATCCCATTTCACTCATCAATTTTTGCCGATAAAAAAAAAACAGTCAAGCAATTTTTTACTTTTTTAATTCTCTTAAAGAAATACATGAGTTTTGTTATTTAATATATTTTTCTTCTTTATCGAGTGAATTTTTTTTTAAATATCTAGAAAAAAACATTGAATGAAATAGAAAAAAATGTTGTAATTCTACGAAATTTTCTGAACAATATAACAAGATTGTAAGGTTTCACTTAAAAAAAAATTCAACGTAATTTAAAAAAGGTTTTGAACTTTGGACTTTTCAGGAAAATTTGCAAATAAATGTTCTATTTCTGTTTTAAATTAGCTTATTTTATTTATTGATCTTTTAGCTTCAGTTTATGATATATAAATTTGAGGTGAGAAAATTAATTATTTTCATTTTAATAGAAATTTCAAAATGGGGGGGGGGTGAATTTAAAAAAAAACGACTGTCTATAATATTATATTCAATTAATTGGAAAGAACATAAAATGTCACATTGAAACTGAAAATATCTTAAAAATTGAACCAATAGAAAAATTTGGATAGATTTTTAAAGTGAAAAAATTGAAAAAAATTTACCTCGTAAAATTCAATTGATTTCATGTGTATAAAAATGGCTGCATGCACGTGTGCAGGAACTTTGTAAACACTGTTTAAAAAAAAATATTTCTATTATTTGTTAAACAACTTTAATAGTTTATTTTGGAAACATATTCCATAAAGAAAATAAACAACCCACTTTAAAAAGAGGAATTACGAGTTTTTTATATTTTATGAGCAGTTTTGTGTTAGGTGTGTCAAAAATTCCCAAAAAATTCTGATACACCTAGTGAATGTTAACGTGAACTGAGAATAGTTACAAAATACATCCTATGTGAAGAACGGCTTTCTAAATAATGTTATTATTTTAGCGTGCGAGTCAAATAGTGCATAAATACCAAAAAATCTATTAACTTATAAGATTTTCAAATGTTCTGAACTTCAGATGAATTTTTATTCATACATTTTTCGTAAAATATATTTAGGGAAATATTTTTTTATTCAACATTTTTATTAAAAACAAAACAAAGATATTTGTAAAGCCGTTTACTTGTAATATTAACATTTTGTTTGATTCGAATATAATTTCTATTTAAGTAATTAATATACAATATACATATGGCAACTGAAATGATTCTATTTCATATTGAAACTTTAAAATCTTTCTTAACGCAAATAGATCACAAATAAGTAGATAAATCAAATTTTTTTATCATTACTAATTTTCCATTTGTATTGTATTTAAATGAATTTAATTGTTAAGTAAGACATTCTTTTAAAATACAATATTACATATAATGAAATACATGATTGGATATTTTAATGAGAAAACAACGTAACATTTTTCTAAATGCTAAATATGACGACTCTTTCCACCCTCGAAAAATCCTTGAAATTACCACTTTTAAAGGATTTTTGGGGCGTATAAAATTAAGGCAAACCAGTAGTCTCTAAGCTATGAAGAAATGTTAGTTTAGATAAAGTGGGGGATCACTTTTCTATAATGATTTAACGTAAAGTGAGAACCCACTTGATGTACACATTTTGGGGTGGGAAAGCCAGCTCTCTTTCCACCCACAACCGCCACAACACTCATCATCCGACCATCCCCACCACCACCACATGTAAGCAGAATTTTTGTGAAATATTAAACGATTCTTTTGCTCGCTTAATGTTGGAAAGTTACGGAAACGGTTCTTCTGATCGGTTAATGCCGGCACGTTACTCACGTTAAGACGGTTAATTAAGCTGCAGAAACGCCTGTTAAAATCTATACAAGTTCTATAATTGAATACCCCCCTACAAAAAAAAAAAAAAAAAAAACGAAAAACATAAACGGGTAGCCCCCTCCACTCCCTCCAAAAAAAAAATGGGTGCATTTCTTCATATCTTGTAAACTACTTGTTTGCTGAAATTTCAAACGTTAGTGTAATTTTAAAGGATTTTCCAAGGTTGTAAAAAAAAGTACCCCCCAACCCATCCCCAAAAACGTGGCCATAAAATGGGTTCTCATTTTAGGATAAATTATTATAGAAAAGTGATCCCCCGCTTTTTAAAACTAACATTTCTTCATATCTTGGAAACAACTCTTCTGCCGTAATTTAAAAAGTTATTTTCTTTTTCAGCGCCTCCGAAAACTTATAAAACTTGTAATTTTAAAGCATTATTCGAGGTGGGAAAGATTTTTCATATTTACCTTCTAAACATAATATTGTTTTATGGAAGGCTAAAAGTTTGATAAAATGGTTAACATTAAATAAATAAGTTTGAAGTTCGATTGAAATATTAATGGAAATAAACTGAACATAAATATCGTTAAAAAGGGAATTATTTTTGGATTAATGAATGAAATTTAAAAGTGTGTGTTTTTGTTAAAATCAAATGGAACAAAAACATTGACAAAAAAATTGAAGGAATTGATACTTACTCTGAATCAAATACACATAATTTGTTTGCCTTAAAAAAAAAAAAAAACGAAGGCTAAAACATATGATTTGAAAAATTAAAATTATTATTTTTTTTTTTGGGGTGGAAAGTCGTATTTAAAGAATCTTTGAATAAACAAAAGCTTTCCTTTCCGTCGATTGAAAGTCGGAAATAGATTTTTTTTAATTATCTCCCCTTCTGTATTCGATTTCGCTCTTCTTTCTCTCCTTTTTTTTGGGGGGGGGGAGGAGGGAGGGGGTAACCAAGTAGTCGTTTAAACCAAATTTGATTTCCATAAATAACGACTTCTCCAAGTTTTAGGATATGTTGAAACCGATTATCGCATTTAAATTTTTTGCAAACAAATAACTTTTCGGATACTAGGCAATATATTTCCGGCAATCCTGAAGATTCGTCTTCCTTTGTTTACAAAGCCATTTGGCCGAAGTGACGTCCCACATATTTTCAGCTACGGATGACCAAAAATGTATTGAATGAACTTTTTTTTAGAAGTTATATTCAAACAGTCTGGTTTTGAACTTAATGGACTTTTTATATCATTATTATTTATTTATTAACTGTTTTAATTTTTGTCAAACAAAAATAGAACTTTTATAATGAAATATGTATTATGGACTGTTTTCCAAACATCGAAATTTTAAAATTAAAGTTAGTTTTATAGGCACTTCCAAAATGTTGTGTACTACGTCATCAAACTAAACAAAAAACACGGCGTCTGAATGCGTTTCTTTTAATAAAAATACAAATTATAAAAAGATTGTTTTCAGTTTTCGTAACATGAAATATAGGGGGGGGTAGAACACCTAAAAAAAAAATCCTCTTATATATTTAACGAAACCTACCTTTAATATGTAAGTTTATTGAATAATGAATAAATATCGGAAATTTCAGGTAAATATGACTATTATTTGATTTTTGCTAGATTTTTAAATCATTGGTGTGTCAACGGCTTTAAACAATTTACTACATAGGAACGTTGTTTCAATGCGTCGATAATGCAAACCTGATTTTTGTCTCGCATTTTCATTATTTTTGTAAGCTGTAAAAATTTTTTTTTAAATATTAGCAGTTTAATTTAAGCTTCTTCTTTTAAATGGTAAAAAAAAATTAGGATGATAATAATAAATTAATTACAGTTACATCGTGTTACATACAGTGGGGTTAAAACTGTGACACGCGTTGCCGTTGGAGGTACTGTGGGGGTATATGGTTGGAAGAGAAGAAGAAAAAATGTACCGGGCGTATCTGCATCGCTCTTTGGGAAAGAAGAAGGAAAGGATGGCCAGCGTATTTGTATACGCGAAGGGCATCTTGGGAAGGCAGAGCATGATGGGAGAAACTATTTCCCTCCCCCCCTCCTGTCTCTTCCTTTTTTTTTTTTCTAGATAGGAGGATATAAAAGCTGGGAAAAATTCCGCGGGGGGGGGGAAGAAAAGAGTCGTGAACATCTTCTCTTGAAAAGAATTTCGTATTGCTGACGTTCGGATTGTGCGGTGTGACATTGGTGGCGAGAGGCAAGGTGTGGTCGATTGGAAAAGAAGAGGGCAAAAACGTGCTGTTGTCGAGAGAGTGACTCCACTGACTCACTCCTTCCCGAACCCCAGAACCGAATCCTGATTATAACCCTAGAGGTACCTATAGTTTTATTTTAAAAAAACAAAAAAAACACGAGGTGTTTTTTTTTTTTCGAGAAATTTTTCCTCCGCTTTTCACTTTGAAATTTTATTCAACAATAAAATGATAAACCAATTTACAATAAAAAATACAACATTTATTTTTCAAAATGAAATTTTTGTAACGAGATTTTTTTTTCTAGCGTGACATTTTCTTTAAAGAAATTTCAAAATCTTATCTTATAAAAGATCAATAAAGAAAGTGTGCTTTTTATGTTTGCAAAAATTTGTTATAAAGTTAAAAAAAAACAAGACAATAATTTGTGGAATATCATGTATTGGATACGGTTTTTTATAATGTTTGATTAAATACATGAGAAATGTAAAAAAAAAAATTTCGTTAAATATATTTAAAATATTATTATAAAATTTTATATGTATGTAAAAGTTTGTTGAAAAGTTCAAATAAAGTTTAATTGAAAAAAAAACTTGTTCTCCAAAATTTCGATATCTACGTTTACCTAACTTTTATTATAAAAGTTAGGTAAACGTTCATAAACATATTAATGGGGAAAATCAGTTCATAAATCTAAAAAAAAAAAAAAGAAAAAAGTCCATTAAGTTCAAATAAAGACTGTTTATATAAAACTTCTAAAAAACAAAACAAAAAAAAGGTTCATTCTATACAGTTTTGGTCATCCGTGCACTTACTGATCCGCGCTAATTTTTTCAATCCTATTTCCACGGTTAATTAAAGTTTTATGATATGTTTTTTTTTAAATTCAATTGTAAGGTTAAAGTATAGAATAGGTACAAAACACCCTCCCCTTCCCATGTTAAGAATGGCTTTTTAAATAATAACATTATTATTTCAGCACGGATCAATAAGTGCATTAGTACCGAATGTTCTTATCATTGTTTTGACTCTCGAGTATATATCCGACAAAATTAGACACAGTTTATCAATCGAGAAAAAAAACAGACATTCAAAAATGAAAATATCGAAAAAAAGAAGTGTATATTGTACGTATCCGTTATGGAATGAAGTTCTCCGAAAATAAAAAGAATCAGTTAATTTCATCAAGTAGATTTTTTTATTTTTATTTTTATTTTTTTTTACAGCGAAAAAACAATTTGTTATGATACCCAGCAAAAGTTCGATTTTTAAGAAGAAAAGCTAGTATTAAAGATGGGAAGGGAGTGTCGGCTCTTTAAGTTGAGTTATCTCCCTGTGGCGTGTGAAAACATTCCAAGATGGCTAGATGTCTATCTTGAACGTGCTCTGTCATAAAAACGTGTTTTTCCATGTAAAAAAAAAAAAAAAAAAAAAAAACTACTCGATAAAATTAAGTGATTTTTTTTTTTTCGGAGATCTTCAGTCTAACACTAATACGTACAATATAACCTTCCCCCCCCCCTTTTTTTCTCGATATTTTCATTTTTTAATGTCTTGATTAAACTGTACAAGTGCCAAAAACATAGAAGATATTAACTGATATAGGCAGATTTGTCGTTTAGGTGTACAAATATCCTCAAACCAGGTAATCACTAAAAGGGACTCTTAAAATCGACACCGGTATCTTAGCAGAAAGTTTTTTTTTGTTTTTTTTTTACATGTTTCACAAACTTTAAATGGGTAAAATATAATCACATAATTATTGAAAAAGTGATCATGTTATTAAAATTTAATTTAAATTAACCACGTTGTTTAACAAATAATGCAAGATGAAGTTTTAAAATGATTAAATATATTTTGTTTTATAATTTAACATTAAAACCATTGAACAATAAAAAATAAAATTCTGGGTACGTATGCATTTTTTTGTTACTGTGCTGAAATAATAATGTTATTATTTTGAAAGTCATTCTTAACATGGGGAGGATGTTTTGTAACTATTCTGTACTTACACCTTACAGGTAAAAAAAAAAAAAAAAAAGATATCATGAAACTTTAATGTACCTATTTACTATGCCTCCCCACGGGACAGAGTTAGACACCAGGGTCGTTTTTTAACGTGGAGAAAAGGTACAAAAATAAAAATTGTCTCAGTCGTGAAGGATCTCTCCTCCACCGAAAGAAAACAAGAAATAGAAGTGCAGCATCTGAAGAACAGATACTACACTTTGATCTTGTCCCAAAGGCCAAGTAATGTAACCTGAAAAAAACTATTTAAAAATAGCGTAATATCAAAAATCCATAAGCACCAAATTTTGGTTTAATTTTACTGTAGATATTGTTCTCGGATGCATACAATGGCAAATGATACCGTGCTATTTTTATAGTTTTTGTTTTTCAGTTTAAATTCAAGTTTCACAATATATATTTTTTTTTGTTAATTGTAAGGTGGAAGCACAGACTAGTTATAAAACACCCTCACCGCCTCATTAAGAATGGTTTTCAAAATAATAACGTTATTATTGTTACATGATAAGGGCTGTCCCCTTTTCATGTAAGTATAAAAATAGAGAGATTACTTAAAATGAAAATAAAATGAGAGAAAGCAGAAATAGAACATTGGATACAAGTTTTAAAGAACAATAGGTTTAAATGGAATGTCCAGTAAATTGTTAATTTTGATGAAATAAATAATAAATAAACTATTTAATTGTTAGAAAGAATGTGGATAATAAAATATGGGTTAAATAAATTAGATATATAGGTTAAAATTCCTTTTGTAAAAAAAAGAAAAGTTTTGGACATGCATGTCCAGAACACGTGAAAGAAGGCACATGTTTTAACATGTGTATGACGTCATGGAAAATAGAAAGTACTAGAAATAGTTAGAAAAACTTTAGAGTTAAAAGAGACAGGAGCGGAGAAACTCAGAGAGTCTGGAGTTTGAAATTCGAGCGTCTAGAAGCGAGACGATCACTTTTAAACTTAATATGTGAAGCACCAACACTACAAAAGTACCCAAGAATTTTTATTAGTTAATGTTTTTTAATTTTAAATAAAATAATGTGGTCGATCAACAGGCAAAAATCACTGCTCACACAAATTCTGCCAACTGATTTTGCCGCTTCTCAAACGTCAAATGATTTCTGTCATTTCCCACCGACAAGTGACCTGTTTTGTAAGGCACACGCACATAATCTCACTAGACTTCATTCATTACAAAATGTCACGGCCGCCATGATGCACTCTTTCTTTCTCAACGCGCGTGACTCACAGGACAGACACGAGGACGTTTGTACAGTAAGCCATTTTCCCCACACTCCCCCCTGATCAGAGATAGCAAGGGGATGGGGATCGACTTTGCCGGGTGCTTCTTCGAGGGGGCAACACATGCCTCATCTTCACTTGTGCTTTCATCTGCGATTTGAGGGTCGAGCATCTCTGTGTCTTCTGGGAGGCTACTAATCTTTGAGTCACTGTCTGATGATGGTGCTGCAATCCAAAGCGATGCTTCGCTAGATTCTGACTCTGATTTGTTTGTTTCCTCTAGTGATAGTTGCATTACTAACTGTATGTCTTTAACATGACGGGGCACGCTGTCGACCCGCACCGCTTGTGGGATGATTATTTCAGTGACGCACCCAAATCCATACCTTGTCGTGCACTTGCCCTGCGGGTTCTTGATCCACACAACATTCCCTTTCCTCACTCTCTCCCTTGCTATTTCCAGTTCAGGCAGCAGGTTTGTCTCTATGCCCTTCACCCTGACGTGATTCCTATGCAATGTATCAGCTGGCACTGTAAAGGACGAAACATCATTTTCCGGTGTTACATTGTACAAATAAACTGCCTCAAACACTTTGCAGCCTGATCCAGCCGCAATTGTTCTGACGGTTTGATAATTCCATTCAATGATCCCATTTCCACTAGGTACATGGACGTATCAAAACCTCAGATTTACTCCCCAGCTGTCAGTAAATGTTCTAAACTGTTCACTGGTAAATGCAGCACCATTGTCAAGCAATATCTCTGTTAGAGTTCCATGTTCAAGGAAAATATTGCTTAGTTGACAGACAATAGTGACTGTATCTTGTCGACGCAGCATACGCCATATGGCAAACCTTGATGGACTGCAGGAAATCCTTGCCATTGTGGTGAGTAATGTCTATCGCTAGCCAGCTCCAGTGGTTCCTAACTTCCAACTTCCCCTTTTCCCAGTGAATGGGTGCCAGATCAATGGACTGGCATTCCATGCAGTTTTTGACCACTTCCAGGACGTCTGCCCTTTGCACTCCTGGTTCAACCAACTTAGCGAAATATAGGATCCGCTTGACTCCAGGATGCCCACTTTGTTGGTGGATTTCCTTAATCTGATTAGATTGACCAGGGATCATAGATGCTGCACAGGGAGGTTCAACAGTTCTTTTTATGGCATCAAGCTATCTTTGAGGTACCCTTGTTAAACAATCTGCCTTGTTTATGCTGGATCTGACCAGGGACACCTCCATTGATAGTGCATATTCGTTCACCAGGCTCATGATCGTGGTGAGCCATCAACGGATGAGCATCTCGCTCATTGCTTTGCTTCATACTCTAGCCCGTCCGGTAAGATAGTCTGAAATCCACTTATGGACGCAAGTAGAATCTGTGAATAGTCACAGGTTGGTTGTCTTCCAAAAGATTGCAATGTTTATTCCCTTGATAAGTGGATCGAGTTATTCCAGGTTTATGTGTTGGGAGTCCTTTTCTGGGTGTAACCAGCAAGCGTCTTCCACTATGGCTCCATCATGGACTAATGACACGCCAATTGCAAAAGAGCTTGTGTCAACCCACACACTACAGTCCTGGCTGTCAACCCACCATCTGCCCGTGCTGGATCTTCTTTGTACACTCTGGTGAGGACCTCTTTGACCATTGCATTGAGAAGGGTGTCATAAATTTTGTTATCCCATCCAGTGGTGACGTCAGAGGCTCTCCGTTTGATGAATACCACTGCAATACGAAGCCAGCCACCCACAGTAACCATGAAAATCGTTCCGTCGCGTGAAAACACAGGGCATACCTGGGATTTCATTGCCTCGTTTCCAACACAGGACATTATCTTCTTCCCATACCTGCAAATCGAGTACTCTTGCACCATCCCATAGCCTTTTTTGTTCCTTGCTGAGAAGGCCAAAGTTGTGACGATGTTCTTTTACGCGCGTTGCAGACACAATTTCTTCATCCACATACACATCCTCAATATATGCAGATGTTGCCCGCTGAATGCGCTCATCCTTAGTCAATATAGTTTCAACAATCCTTTGCATAATTGATGGTGCCACATTAAGCCCAAATCCCATGCAGGTAAAGCAATCCCTCTCTCCCTTGATGAGCACTGTTTGATAAGGCCATAGTGACTGATGTACATGCACTTGAAGGTATACTTTACGAAGATCCAGCACAGATACATTAGTTCCTGCTTGCCACCATTCCCTCACCTTCTCGGTATATACATCCGCACGGGCTATAAAAGGATTTATGTGCTCGTTCCGTTCCCGATAGTTGAGTACCTGCCTCACCTTGTTTATTATGCTGGATAACCACCATTAACGGGATCAGACACTTTGGGGGTCCCAATTCCTTCTCTGGATAGGGAACTAGCCATCCATTTTTTATCCAAGTCTGTAGTTCCTTATCATATTCTCCACAAGCTCCAGGGGGAATTTTATATTCCGGAACCCTATTTTACAACTTCCTGGGTGGCTGCTTGTCCGACCATTTCCAGGAAACTGTCCAGGATCTCGTATGCTGGTCGAATGCCGCATGAAAGTCAGGCTGTTCCAGAGAAAGGCAGGTGTTAGAGAAATGTGCCCTACCCTCACTATCAATACGGACACCACCCAATTCCTTGATAACATCCATTCCTAGCAGCAGGTCATAACCAAGAAGATCGCCGCTAACAATCAGAACTCGTATGGTTATTGTAGGCCCATCACCGACATGTGTACAAATGACACTAACTCCGCAAAAGGCTAGCATGCCCCCCCCCCACGTCGACTGTCAGTACTGGAATCCTCTTCTTGTCCCATGCGTCACAGTATCTCTTGCGCACAAGTCTGCGTGCACCCTGTGTCTACAAGTGCAACGCCTTCACACCTGTTCACGTGCACTCTCACTGTGGGTAGCGCCCTATTTGTCAATGATCTGGGGAGAATACTGGCGCTATAATTTACTCCCCTTGTCCGTTTCTTGGACAATTTCTTGCTACATGACCTAGCTTGCTGCCCCGGTAGCAATGCATGTGTCTTGGTGTTTCCTGAGCAGACGTGTCCTTTACACTGCTTTGGCTTCAGAAGTCCCTAGAAAAGTTGTTTGGCCTGCCACATTTATAACAGCTTACGCCATCTTCTAATAGAGTAGATGTTTCTGCAGCTGCTAGCCCCGGCTTCGCATCTTTTTATTTTAAAATATTGCAGGCTCTAACCAACAATTCCTGAAGCCCAATCTCACTGAGCCTTGACAATGCTCGTAGCAGTCGGCTGGTGTCGTCTGGGAGTCCTTTGAGAAAGGCCCAACTTAATATGCGTTCAGTCACTCCACCAAACGGCACAGCTAATCTCTTTAAATCTGCCAGGTAGACGTCCACCATCTCACCCAACCCAAGCCGCCATTCGGTGAACTGCCTCCAGGCAATAAAAGGGTCCATATCAAAGGCCGTGTACAGTGCCTCTTAACCTCTTTCAGAGTTGGTTCATGACAATGTGATGACAATGTGGGATCCTTTCAAAACCTGCAAAACCAGCAGACAAGCTCAGCTTTTTTCCACCACTCAACTACCGAGTGTCCGGTAGAGTAGCTGTCGAACTCTGGTATCAATCTCAGATCAAACTTGTCCATTGCAAAAAAATGTGCCAAAATAGCTTGTGATCGATCAACAGTCAAAAATCACTGCTCACACAAATTCTCCCAACTGATTTTGCCGCTTCTATAACAGCAAATGATTTCTCGGTTCTTTCCTACCGACAAGTGATCTGTTTTTATAAGGCACGTGATCTCGTGAGACTTCATTCACTAGAAAACGTCACGGCCACTATGATAGACGTTTACTTTCTTTCTCGACTCGTGCCACTCATAGAACAAACAAACACAAGGAGGTTTGTACAATAAGTCATTTCCCCCACAAATAAGACACCTTTAACCATTTTAAAACTTCATCTTGCATTATATTTTTTATTTGTTAAAAAACATGGTGAATTTAAATTAAATTTTAATAACATGATCACATTTTCAATAATCATATGATTATATTTTACCTATTTACAGGTTGTAAAACATGTAAACAAACTTTAGCCCGATACCGGTGTCGACCTTCAAAAGTCCCTTTTAGTGATTACCTGGTTTGAGGATGTTTGTACAGCTAAATGGCAAATCTGCCCTGATATATACCCGAGAGTCAAAATAATGAAAAGAATATTCTCTTGTCATAAACCTAATTATCAGTAGGGGTCATTGTTGAGTGTGCAAGCGTGCGCATATATTTATGTCAAGTAAAAACACTACAAACCTATTCAGCTACGTAGAAGAATAACTTATCTTGCCTTTGGTAACATTATTTGTTATATATTTTATTTATTCCTGCGAATACACTCCTACTTTCTACATCAATAAAATTTCGATACATGCAACCTTGGTCTTAAAAATTGATAAATCCCGATTATAAATTGGCTATCCTTCCGATCTCACATCCTACAACCTTATCTTGCCTTTGGTGACATATATTTGTTAGATATTTGATTTTTGTAACAATTTTTCGAATCTATGTTGATTGTAAAATAAACTAAATATACACACAGAAAAAATTTATAAAATTTATACAAATATATAAAAATACATAAACTTTTAATTAGGCACCGCCAAAACGGGGGGGGGGGCAGGTAAGTACTTTTTGACAGACCGTCTTTTTAAAAATCTACCAAAAATCAGGTAATTATCCCATCAATACGAAATTTTCAGCGATTATTAAGAGAAGAATGAATTTTATAACAGTGTACTTATTTTTTATAAGCAATATTTATATATATATATTTTTTAAACTTAAAACCCCCCTTGTTTTGAGGGGGTTCCAAATATGCTTAAAATAATCATCTGAAACTAAACAAAACATATTATTTTGTTGTACCTATTCACAATGCCTCCCCACGGGGCAGAGTTAGACACCAGGGTCGTTTTTTAATGTGGAGAAAAGGTATTATGTTGTTGTGAGGGACAGAATTATAGATTAAAAAAACAAAACTTGTTTGCATACCTTATTTTGATGTCTGAATATCAGAACTTCGAGTGTGTTTAATTATCCCACTTTTGAGTTTTGAAGTGTGAAATTCGGTGAATATGTTAAGTAAAATAATTAATTTAAGTTAAGCAAAACAAAAAAAAATTTTTTTTTAATATTTATACGAAAAAAGCCATTTTAAAATCTTTGATAAATAAATTAACGATTTCTTTTTAGCGAGCCGAATAATGCATGACCATTATTAAACAGGGCATGCTTTGAAGAATTGTCGGAATTTTATTTTTTTAGGACCTCGTCATTATCAGTGCAAAGGGAAAGGGTGGAGGTGTCAGCATTTTCGCCAACTTGTAAACTTCACCTAACCTCTACCCTCCTCCTCATCTTGACCGCATCTAGCAGTTGGTGAACTGAGGGACCTTTCAGCGAGTGAAGATGTGTATGTCTATCACTCACTCACTCTCTCTCGATGTTTTCCCTTTTTCTTGGTAGCCATCAGCATTGCTTAACGCTGATTGGCTGGACAATTCCAGAAATCTTTCTTCCTCCATCTTTAAATCAGTTCCATAGAAGACATCGGACAGTGAAGTCCTGTTTTTTTTTAATTTCGTCGGCCCCAGCGAGTGACGTAAAATACTCAACTTCTTCATTAAGGGTGGAAGGCCCATATTAAGAGGTAAAAATTGGTGTTTCAGAAAACACCATTTATTGAAGACGGTAACCCCTTTCAGAGAAAGGAGACCAATGGAAGGAGCGTGATAGAGCCTGTCACAAAGAAGAAATAACATGACCTTAACTATCAGAAAAGGAAAATTATTTCGGAAAAGAAACCTATCAGAGATAGGAAGAATTATTTCTGGGGATTCTGAAGAAAAGATAACCCCTTTTTAAGAGAGCCAGGAAAAGAGAGAATAAGACCCCTCCTTTTTCAGAGAACTTTCTTTTAAACCTTTTGAAGGTTTTGTTTGTTAAAAAAAAGAAAAGAGACAAAGAAGACAGAAAAAAAGAACTTTGAAAGAACTTTGCTATCTGCATGTTTTTCTTTTTTAAAAAAAAAAAGAGAACTTTTTATTGAAAGACTGAAAAAAGAATATTTTATGGCATGTGCTTTTATTTCAGCCTCTCTGTCAAGTAAGATTTGTGTTTTGCATTTGTTTTTATTCCATGTTACTTACAGAAAATGTTACTTAGGAAAATATAAGCAACCATGACTGATTTCTTTAAATAAATTCGAATCATTTTAAATTCATTTTGGGTCTATATTTCATTTGCTCATTCTTTACTTTGCTTGTTTATTTTTTTCCTTTTTTTTCTTTAATTTGTTACTTAAAAAGCGGATTTTGGAGACGACTGCCCAAAATTTCGTTAGAATCGATACAAAAAAAAAAAAAAAAAAATTCGATAAATATTGTGTTAAAAATATCATTATTTTTTCGATCAAGTTTGGAAACGTTTGCCGTCTTTCGACTACGGTGGACCAAACGCGCTGAAATATTTTTTATTCTGCTTTAAATTGCCCCCTCCCCATTTTGGGGAGCCTGACCCCCACACATACACATTAAAAACCAAACTCATGCAAATGGTCACCCATCTGGTACTGGCTAGCCTCAGCGTTAATAATACATTGAAATTTTCGTCACTGAAAAATAAGTTTTTTTTTGTTTGGCTTTTTTTGGTCTTCCGTAGTTTGCTTTTTATCAAGTACAAATGTAAACAGACTAATCAAATCGACTTGAAGTAACTGGTTGCCTATATGAATAAGTGGAATTATTTTAAATCCAGGTACTTATATCATAATATTTTTGCTTATTCTCATAGAAAATCACCATAAATCTTAGTTAGACAAGAAATAAACAAATTAATTCTTTCAAAAACCTTTTCTTTCTTTTTTAACTATTATATACGTTTTTTGTGCAAAACAAAAAACGCCAATTGTTAACTTTTGGTGGAAATTTAACATTTAAAATTTAATTACAAATAGTAGAAAAAGTTTTACATTATTCTGCTTTCTATATGATAAAATTCAGGGTTTTATCTTTCTGGAAAAAAAAGGTACTCAGAAATAATGGATTTTAATAAATGTAATTTAGTTTTAAAAAACAACAACTTGATTTTTCGGCCATTTTTGGCGGTACCTAGATTTAATTAATCAAAATCAAAAATTAAGTAAACTTTTTAATTAACAAAGATGACGAAAATTTTTTGAAGGAGATTTTGAAGTATTTAAACTGTCATTTTTTAAAAATTAAAAAAAAAAAATTACATTGACGGTTGAAAAACTTCAAAATATCCTTCCAAAAAGTTTCGTTATTTTCGTTAATTAACAAATTTATTTATGTTTGTTGTGGATTAACTACCACCGTTACATTGTAACAGTTTACTTTTGTTTTGTGTACGTTAATAAGTTTATTTTGTTACTTAACATTGTTATATTTTAAGTTCGTTTATTAACTTCGCTAACTTGTTTCCTTTTTGTAAACTGTTTAAGCAATTTCCGGAACTCGGTTACAGTAATCGTGTAATTATTTTATTTTTTTTTCATTTAACATTCTCTCATTGTTCTATTGATTATTTCAGCGTCCAAAATTATATCTTGCAAAATTTGCTTATTTTTCCTTATATGTCTATGCTGATTATCTCCCTTAGATTTGATGATCTGTTGACATAAGCGCCCGGTTTAAATGTAAATGAAGATCGATAATTACATAACAGTTATCAATTGATTTGTTTTAAATATATTTTTTGACGAGATTTAATGATCTGTTGACATAAGCGCTGAGTTGAGGCAGACTTTACACAAGTCCCAGTAATGATTCTGTGATCTCCAGCCAGTTTTCACAGCTTGAATAATCAGCTCGAAATCACTACCATCTGGACTCAACTGCTTATAGGCACCGCCAAAACGGGGGGGGGGTATGTTATAGATCTAGATAAAAATGTCGTGGGTTTTTTTTACTTTTAGTTAGTGTTGGAACGATTCCTAATTTTTATACGATTCCGATTCCGATTCCAGGAAAATATTAGAAAACCTTTTACATTATCCTGCTTTCTATATGATAAAATTCAGAGTTCTATCTTTCTGGGGGTGGTTACTCAGAAATAATGGATTTTAATAAATTTAATTTCGTTTTACACAACAACTTGAGTTTTCTGCCATGTTTGGCAGTGCATACGCTGATACAAAAAGTGGCACAAATTAAAGTGTCATATAAAACACTGTAAACAGAAGAAATCTCTTACTAAGGAAGCTTACACAAGCAACAATGGATGAATACTTTATGTTAACAAACTTTTCTCTCTAGTATTTCGCGTTTGTAATCTGTTCTTTGTTAAATTACCTCGATATTAATAACTTCTTCAGTTTCGAAGGATTTCTTCAGTCACGAGAAGCTCCCAGCAATACATTTCCAACCAAGCAATATTATTTTTCCACGTGAATGATGTTCCTGAATTTTTGTATTATAAAAAATACACATCTCACAGCATCATTAATATATCCCAATCTTTTTTTATTTCGCCCACATGGGAAGACACCGCACATTCAAGAAGGGACGTGACTTGCACCTATAGCACACACAAAAATTATCCTTCCTGGTTAATAAGAATTGTTATTTTAAATGTTTGTAATTGTTCCCGAACCATAGCTATTTGCTTATGTATTTTTTTTCTTGCTAGAGAAAGGTGTTTTGACACATGCTCACGACTTTATCATGAATTCAGAAACCGGTCAGTACTCCATCTTCCGTCTACAGCTTTAAACAAAAAACGATTGATAAAATATATGATTTAAAAATTGAAAATGTAATTTTTCTGGCAAGTAGTATTTCAAGAACAAATAAAACTTTCTCTTTCATTGGTTGTAAACAGGAAATAGAAATACCTAAAATTATTTAAAACTGTAACAAAAAAGAATCTCGTAACATTTTGGCAAACTTCAAGAATTAGATGGAGTTATATTCCCTGCATCCTACGTTTTCGTTGCAAACATCAATACAGGTTTAAACCAGTCGATAAAGACATTATTTATCTATATATTACTGCCATAGTTCATCCAAAATATTAAGTAATGTGTTTGTAGGGTCATTTTTCTTTCTTCTTTTTTAATAGAATGGTGCTTGTGTTATTATAGTCTTTTTTTACTATTTCAAGCTGACTTTCCTTTGATTTTGTCTCATTTTTCAATCATGACCAAAATACCTGATTCATTCTAAGATGATTGTTGTTTGGATGGCTCTTCTTTATTGATATTTATATGTATATTTAGGCAGCAGTTTTTCTCTATGCCATATTTCATTACATAAAATAGACGTTTTTTTGTCTATTCATTGTTTTCAATCCTTTCCAACTTCCGACTGACAGTCGTCACTTCTCGTGGGCACTGGCTGATGTAATTGCAACGTTTATTATAAGTCCGAGTATTTTACAATCCTTCAGTTTTCATCATGGATAAATTAATCTAACTGGTTTTGAACAATTTATAATATTTTTTTAAGGATTGAAAAGTACTCAGACTTATAATAAATATAGCGATGAAATCAGCCAGTTCCCGCTAGAAATGAAGACTCTTATTACGAAGTTGGAAATGATTGAAAATACAATAGTAAAAAACGTCCATTTTATTTATTGATATTTATATATATATATATATATATATATATATATATATATATATACACACACACACACACACACATTCAGAAGTTGGAAAGGATTGAAAATAAAATAGTAAAAGAAAAGTCCATTATATATATATATATATATATATATATATATATATATATATATATATATATATACCATCATGAGTTAGAAATTCAGGAAAGTAATCAGACATTGCCATGGGCTCACAACAGTGTCTTGATAATGTTTCAACTCATTTCGGCAGATACTTGTGAAAACCAAAGTAGACACTGGTTCCTGAAGGTTACTGTGTACAGTGTCAAAATATTCTCGTTTAATGACTATTTTTACCCTTTTATTGCCTATTAATAATTTTAAAGCTCAATATTATCAGTTGCATGACGAGTTTATTAATGACAATTACCTTGTTTTTCTTTTTAAGTTATAGTTAACATTTTTTTTACTATATGCCGTACACGTGTTTCCTAATTGTGGCACATGATATCTTTTAAAGCAAGATATTTGCATTTTTTCTGCACATCTAAGCCTAAAATATCAGCTGTATATTTTACTTTTGGACATTCTTCCCAGCTATGAAAAGCACATTTATCCAGGCAAAACTTTATTCCAATGTCTTTAAAAAAACATATAATAGCAGAAAAGTCTATATTTCATAAAGCAATGAGGGACTAAGACTAGATTAATTATCCCAATTGTATTGAGAGGAACGGATTATACAGGAGATAAACTTTTTCAAATCAGTTTTGTCTTGGGAAAATGTTTCATCAAATCAAAATAATCGAACGAGTATTTTTCAATCCTAAAAGTGTCATAGAAATGACAACAATTGTAGGTTCTTCAACACAGACCTAGAGTGTGTGGGCCACCTGACAATCAGTTGTAAGGTCTTGTTATAGGGACAGCTACTATATAATACGACATAATGAATGGTGTTAATCGCTACGATATGTAAGAAGTTGAATATCGAATGAAAGCAGTGAGCTCTTTGGACCTATGCTAGAAAGAACAGTTGGAAATAAGTTACACACCATCCACCCATGCAAATTCTTTGCATACAGATGAAAACAAATCATGAAAGAAAACAAAATAAAATATTCTCCATGCATGATTAATCATAAAAAAGTGACCTACAACTAATTATTTACTTTTTTGAGTTTATTATACAATTAATGAATGATACGTACAAGTATTGCACTACATTTTTATAAGAGTAAAAACGAAAGGAAATAATAGAACATGTACTTGCAACTAGAGGGATATGAAAAACTGTACATCTAAAGTCACATTGTAAATTATGTAAATATTTTATGAGAATGTGCTTCTTTAGCATTAGAAAATTAGATTTGTCTGAAGAGGAAGAGCTACATATTTTACTGAAATGTAGTTTCTATTGAGTATGTGGTTCACTTTGCTTTGCTTCAACATTGTGTATCTATGGAAAATGTAATCGATAATACTCTAAGAATGTATGTTTGTTTGCCATGTGTACATATGCAAAATATTTGATTTATTTTAAAAAGTATACAAAAATAAGAAATTATCTAGTTTTTTTTCAAGTATGTGTTCATGTGTGTTGCAATGTACGTTGTTTCTTAAAGAGTTGTCGCAAATTATGCAGGATTATTCTTTCTCTGTTTTTTATAAATTTTCTCATCAGTTTGTTTAAGCTGGAAATAGGGCTTCCAGCCAGATGTAAAACATTCATCTACTGACTCATATATTCCAACCGAAAGATCTTTTTAAAGTTCTTATTACCTTTAGAATTTTTTACTCTCCTTTGCACTTAGTTCACTGACTATATTTCCAAGATAGTTGTTGAAATACTGTTTTCTACAGTTTAGTTGTTTGTATAATTATGGAAACACTCGAGATCTTCCTTAGATTCCAGTTTCTTTGTAACAGACAAACTTGGTATTTCGTCATATTATCCCTTTCAGTTTTGTTTTACCAAACATCATGGGAAAACTACCTTCTATTTTCGTAGCTTCTTTCTCATTCTTGTCGCATATTACCCCATCAGATTCTTTAGCTCCAATTTTTAGGTTCAAAACCCTAGAGACTTAATACTCATAGTAAATAGTGTATGACTTATTTGCAATTGTTCTTTCTGGTGAATCTTCCCAGGACTTGCTGCTACATTTGATATTCAACATTTTACTAATTGTTCAATGGAGATTATTACGCATTCTTCACGTTTTTCACAAAGGAAGTTTTTGGTCTATTTTGTCGACTTCTTTGTAAAGCAGTCATTCTATTAATTCTTGGTCAGTTTTATGATGGAAGTGTGTCTGCTAGCTCTTGTTTCCTATGTTGAAAATTTTGAAGTGCGATTCTGGAAACTCATCAAATATTGTCTGGTGCTATTGAATGCCACACGATGCTGATGACTTGTCTGGTCCTTTTGTTGTAAAAGAAGATCACTCTTCACAAGAATATGGCTTCTCTCTTTTTTTTAAATTTTCTTCCTTTGAAGATTGTAATTCTGAGTATGGAGCAGCCAACCCAGCTGGCAACATTGCCCTGCTTTTTGTTGAAACCAACCGAGAGCTCTTTTTAGTATCCTCGCTGTTCACTTAAGTGAAATTGTCTGGACCTCTTTTGCTCTTGGTCCACCAGAAATATTAGTTAGGAAGAACTTCAGGTTCAGTATGTATTCGCATATCTCATAGCATACTGTGTTTCATTCTACAGAATAAGCTTTTTACAAACAATCCCAGAACTTTCTACAGGAATCTAATAAGAGAAGAAATTAAAATCCGAGATCCCCCATGTAAACAGGAATTAGACGAGTACATGAGACCCTTATTTGAAAAAGAGGAAGTACATAACGAAGAGACCCAGTTGATCGAGGATATTATCAATGCAAATAAAAACAAAAGAGAAATGCCAGCGCCAGAAATAACGCCAGATAAAATAAGATCAAAACTGGAAAGAGCTTCAAATCACAAGAAACCTGGCATCAACAACATATCTAACTTCTGGTTGAAACGGCTAATAGCATTGCATGATCATTATAGCAGATGTTTCATCAGACTGTTAAAACCTTATGAAGCGCCACCATCATGTCTATTAAAAAAGCGATACAAGCTTAATAGTTAAAGCCACAGAAACCAAATACCCCAGCAAATATCGCCCAATATGCTGCATAACCATGATTACAAGCTATTCACTGGATTAATAGCTGACAGCATATATGAACATCTTTCATCCGGAGATTATCTTGAGGAGGAACAAACAGGACGTAGGAAAAACTGCCTGGGCACCAAAGATCAATTGCTCATCAATAAGACCATTTTGGAAGATTGCAGGAAAAGAAAAAGAAATCTAAATATGGCATGGATATATTGTCAGAAAGCATTTGATAGTGTAACCCAGTCGTTGATACTAAAATTCCTCGAATTATACAAAATCCACCCGACCATACGAAAAAGTATAACTGCCCAAATGAAGGAGTTGCAAACATCCATTACCTTAAACACTAGCGGGGGAATGATATCGATTCCAAATATAAAAATAAAAAAGGAATCTTCCAAGGAGACAGCTTATCTCCTCTACTATTTTGCTTAGCAATTGATCCTCTAAGTAAGCTTCTAAAGAACTGCCAAGGTGCTTATAATCTAAGCTACAGCCGCCAAAGAGAATCCTCCAAGGTAATAAACCGTTTATTTTTCATGGATGATCTTAAGCTGTATGCTAGCTCGGATAAGGATTTAGATCATCTACTAAAAATTGTGCACATTTTTTCCCATGACATAAAAATGAAGCTCGGGCTGGATAAGTGTGCTAAGTGTATTCTGAAAGCTGTCAAGAAGATATCTACTTAAAACATTCAGCACAATGAAAATAGTGAAATCAGAGAACTGGATGAACAGGAAACATACAAATACCTCGGCATTGATGAAAATGAGTCCATCCAGCATTCCAAGATGAGAGAGAAACAAAGCCAAGAATATTTACGCCGGGTAAGAAAAATCTGCAAAACTGAAATCACAAACAAGAACAAAGTTACAGCAATTAACCAACTTGCCATGCCAGTATAAACTTATAGTTTTGGCATTATTGACTGGCCTCAGAAAGACATAAATTGGCTTGACACAAAGACAAGGAAAATGTTAACCTTGTACCGAGTTATTCATCGAAATCAGTGCATGCCTCGTTTGTATCTACCCAGGCGAGGAGGTATGGGATTCTCGGAAGTCAATCATCAACACAGAGCCACAATCGTCAGCATAGGTCAGTACATAAGTTCCTGTAACACCAAGCTGATGAAAATTAAAGACCATTATGAGAACCGAGCAAGTAGTACAACATCTATAATACAACTTCCCACTCATTTTGGAAAGGATTGCCTTACAAATGATGTAGAGAACACAAACAAGCCTGCCACTGACATAGCCCAGAAAAGTCGGAAAAAATACACTAGCCAGTCCCATAGTGTTAAAACAGAAAAATGGATCAACCATAAACGGGCAAAATACCTACTGACTGAATTATCCCAAAAATATATCAATATGGATGGTTCCCTGGACTGGCTCAAAAGAGGATCCCTCAATTACGACCAATAGAGGTTGATATTGGCTGCACAAGACGAGGGCCTCATGACAAACGCCTTCAAAAAGATGAGTGGTCTAAGCAACAATCATAAATTCAGGTTCTATAGCACAGAGGTTGAGAGTGTGGGCCACCTGATTTCTAGTTTCAAAGTCCTACTTGGAGATGGTTATTATACAGATCGCCATAACGGAGTTTGAAAATACCTTCACTGGAAAATATGTAAGAAACTCAATATTCAGTGTAGTAAAAAATCCTGGAAAACTATACCCGAACGTACAGTAGGGAATGACTATATAATACCTACTGGTGCATAGCTAGAAAATGCAGCTGTTAAACCAGATATAGTGATTTGGGACAGAGCAAACAAAAAAGCGACCATAATAGAGGTCAGTGTAACCAATGATACAGGGCTTAACAGAGCTGAGAGGGAAAAGATAACATAGTATCAGGGACTTATGTATGATATGAAACGAAATTGGAAATTAAAAGACGTTTCAATTATACCAGTCATCATAGGAGCAACTGGACTTATGAAAAAGAACTTTAAAAATTACATAGCAAGCATAGCCGGTGAACCAAGTGCAAGTGAAATACAAACGATTTCACTGAAAGGGACGGCTAGAATCCTGAAAAGACCTCTTGGTTGGACTCACTAAAATAGGGGTAAATGTCAGATACCTGGTTGGATGTCCCCTCCCCTAGAAGAAAAAGGTTAAGAAAAATGAACAAAAACAGGATGAGCCACGAATTACACAAGGATATGGTTTCTTTCTGGTATGTGTTCGCATATGTTGCTACATATGTGATTTTTGTATATGCTGCAAGATACTTTCTTTATGTGTAAAAGAAGAGGTACATATTTAACAAGAATATGGTTTCTCTCCAGTATGTTTTCGCCTATGTTTCATCATACTTTGTTTCGTTGTAAAAACAGAGGCACATATTTCACAAGCATATGGCTTCTCTCCAGTATGTGTTCGCATATGTTTCAACATATTGCATTTCTGTGTAAAATAAGATCTACATACTTCACAAAAATATGGCTTCTCTCCAGTATGTATTCGAATATGCTGCAACATACTTTGTTTCATTGTAAAAGAAGAGCCACATACTTGACAAGAATATGGTTTTTCTCCAGTATGTGTTCGCATGTGTTTCAACATGCTTTCTTTCTGTGCAAAAGTAGAGCCACATACTTCACAGGAATATGGTTTCTCTCCAGTATGTGTTCGCATATGTTGCAACATATTTTGTTTATGTGTAAAAGAAGAGCCACATATTTCACAAGAATATGGCTTCTCTCCAGTGTGTGTTCGCATGTGTTGCAACATACTTTGTTTCGTTGTAAAAGACGAACCACATACTTCACAAGAATATGGTTTCTCTCCAGTATGTGTTCGCATGTGTTTCAACATACTTTGCTTTGTTGTAAAAGAAGAGCCACATACTTCACAAGAATATGGTTTCTCTCCAGTATGAGTTCGCATATGTTGCAACATGTTTGCTTTCCTTGCAAATGAAGATCCACATATTTCACAAGGATATGGTTTCTCTCCAGTATGTGTTCGCACGTGTTGCAACATATTTTGTTTTGTTGTAAAAGAAGAGCTACATACTTCGCAAGAATAAGGTATCTCTCCAGTGTGTTTTCGCATATGCTGCAACATATTTTGTTTCTGTGTAAAAGAAGAGCCACATATTTCACAAGAATATGGCTTCTCTCCAGTGTGTGTTCGCATGTGTTTTAACATATTTTGTTTCGTGGTAAAAGACGAACCACATACTTCACAAGAATATGGTTTCTCTCCAGTATGTGTCCGCATGTGTTTCAACATTTTTTGCTTTGTTATAAAAGAAGAGCCACATACTTCACAAGAATATGGTTTCTCTCCAGTATGAGTTCGCGTATGTTGCAACATGTTTGCTTTCCTTGCAAATGAAGATCCACATATTTCACAAGGATATGGTTTCTCTCCAGTATGTGTTCGCATATGTTGCAACATACTTTGTTTTGTTGTAAAAGAAGAGCCACATATTTCACAAGGATATGGTTTCTCTCCAGTATGTGTTCGCATATGTTGCAACATACTTTGTTTTGTTGTAAAAGAAGAGCCACACACTTCACAAGAATATGGTTTCTCTCCAGTGTGTGTTCGCATATGTTGCAACATACTTTGTTTTGTTGTAAAAGAAGAGCCACATATTTCACAAGAATATTGTTTCTCTCCAGTGTGTGTTTGCATGTGTTGCATAATATTTTTTCTCTTAAAAAAAAACAAGGATATATGTATAACATATATAGTTTCTCTCATGCATGCATACACATGTCTGGCAATATATTTACTTATTTGTACAAGAATATGGTTTGCATATAAATTTTTCTTATTTGCTACAAAGAACAATATATTCTGAAGTATTGGATTTCAAGCTTATTTTAAAACATGTATTATTTGATATTATTTTAGTACAGTTTATGTGAGAAATTGAATACACTTAACAAGGAAACGTTTTCTTCAATATATCATAAGATGTAATTTGACGAAAGGAAACACATATTATTCACATTGATTAGAGGATTTAGAGAAAATTTTTTAAATATATTTTGTAATGCAGTTCCATGTTTCATGTAAATCCATTCAAATCCAATAATATTCGTTGTTCTCATAAATGAATGATATCCTGCAAAATAGCAATGAATTAAAAGATAAGTTTCAAGAAAAGATAATAATTTCATACATATTCTGCAAAATCAATACAATTAAAAACTATTTTTAAATGCACCATCACATTTTATAAGAAATAAATATACTCCTGTCTGTAGCCATTTTGTGAGTAAATATATCTCTGCAATATTCGTACCATTTAATTGCAGATTTACACAAAATTGCATTTGAAGTAACTGCAGATGTTACCGATATTTGGCATACAAAATAAAAAATATGATAATAATACTAACAAACTAAGATGTGACCCTTAAAAAAGGTCCCACACCTTATTGAAAATGGTACCTATTTACTATGCCTCCCCACGGGACAGAGTTAGACACCAGGGTCGTTTTTTAATGTGGAGAAAAGGTACAAAAATGAAAATTGTCTCAGTCGTGAAGAATCTCTCCTCCACTGAAAAAGAACAAGAAATAGAAATGCAGCATCACAAGAACAGATACTACACTTTGATCTTGACCAAAAGGCCAAGAATGCAATGGAAAATGATTTTATTAATTCTTTAGCTTTACAATATTGTTCAGCAGATTCCTTGAAACAATTTTTAATAAATCAGATCATGGGGATTCTGATGAAGTAGCCATTATAAGAACTTCATAGTGCTAATAACACAAAAATTGTTGGGAAATGTTAGGTCATGTGGCGTCTCATGAATACCTGTTTCTTGGAAAGAGAGTGTGTGTGTGTGTGTGTCGGGTTGGATGGGGGTAACATTTACAAAAATACTATTTAATTTAATTTAAAACATCTCTGAAAAAGTCGTAATTCACAAAATAGTGACGGGGGAGCAGACCGAACTTCTCCCCCAAATAAAAAAAGAATCGCCAAATAATAAATATAAAAACTAATAATCAAAGGGAGATGAGGGCATTAGGGGAATAATAATAATAATAATAATAATAATAATAATAGTAATAATAGACGCCTATAAATATTTGGGAGCTCAGGAAGCAGACACCATCAAGTCAACAGAAATGAAAGAAAGAATTGGAAAGGAATACATCAGAAGATCAAGAAAAACCCCTGGAAACAAAATTATATCGCAGAAACCTATTAAAAGGTATAAATATCTGAGCACTATCACTAATAAGATATTCTGGACCGTTCATAGGATGGACTACAGAAGAACTGAGACAGCTCAATCAGAACACCAGGAAATTCATGACCATGCACAATGCACTACACCCAAAGGAGGATGTTGATCGACTCTATGTGAAAAAGAAAAATGGCGGGAGAGGGCTGGTTTGTATAGAAGACTGTGTGTGAATTGCACAAACAAAAACAACTAGAAACATACATGATTGTGCAGAGACAAAGAATAAGACAAAACAAGAACAATGGGAAGAGAAACAGCGACATGAAAGATTCATAAGAATGACAAAAGATGAGACTAACAAAAACACTTGGACATGGATGAGAAAAGAACACATTAACTTAAAAACTGAATATCTAATAACTGCAGTACAAGCTAACTCAATAAAAACAAACCACATTAAAGCAAAAATCAACAAAACACAAGAAAACAGCAAATGCAGATTGTGTAGATTCAGAGACAAAATGATAAACCATATAGTAAGTGAATGCAGCAAACTGGCCCAATAGGAATACAAAACTGGGCACAACCAAGTGACGTGTGCAGTATACTGGGAATTAAGCAAACAACTGCATCGTGAATGCACAGACAAGTGGTACAAGTATAAGCTGGCAAAGTACTTGAAAATGAAAATCACAAATCCTATGGGACATGGCCATACAAAGAGATAAACCCATTCAAGCAAGAGAGCCAGATGTCATAATAATTAACAGGAAAGAGAAGTCCTATCAAATCATGGAATTTGCTGTTTCAGCTGAGCAGAGGGTGAATATCAAAGAAAAGGATAAACTGGGCAATTACACAGAGCTAGCCAGAAAGCTGAAAGGAATATGGATGATGAAGAAAATCAAGATAATACCTATGGGAGAATTTGGAATCAGAGGAATGAATGGAAAGATACAATGAATAACAATAATGAAAACAGTTGAAATATTAAGGAAAACCCTTGCATCTGGAGATTAATACACATGAGTCTCATGCGCAGGCCGGACAAACTGCTGCAGAGGCAAAACATGAAGAAGCATTACATGGAACCTAGTACATTGAAGCTGCATATCTATAAGTTGTCTACCCCTCCCTTATCCCTTCCCATTGCCTCACCCCCCCAATGAGTGATGTCAAATAGTTAAGAAAGGTCAAGGTGGAAGGTAAAACCAACAAACAAGCACTGCCCAGACCTCTGCTTGACTATATTGAAGAGAACTGGGACCCTGAGGAGGCTTATTGCCACTCAGATTTCAGTGGAGACCAATGGCCGCTGCCAGCAAATCAATGGCAACCAGCTGTTGCGATAATGCAAATATATTTGCTAATGTTATCGAAAGAGGTGAAGAGAACTGGAAATCTGGGGAGACTTGTTGTAACCCAGCTTCCAGGGAACACCACAGGTTATTTTTAAGGAGAGATCTTTGATGACCTTCTGAAAGCTCATTGTGAGCCAATAATTATGATGGCGATGGTGGTGGTGGTTAAAAGTAAATCAAATAATGATGGGTGCGAGGGCAGACTTAAATTTTCCAAAATTAAAAAAAAAATCACAAATTATTAATAATAATAATAATAATAATAATAATAATAATAATAATAGTGGGGGAGGGGGGTGTAGAATGAAGGATTCAACGTCAAATGCAAGTTCAAGAAATGGGGGATAAATTTACTAGAATATTGTATGTGTAATTGAACCCCTTTCAAATCTTTTTTTCATTTAATTTTTATAATCTGATAGCTTAGCGTTCAATCGATATTAATCCACAGAAATAGTTGAAAGAAGAAAGGAACACATTGTATGGGGGCGTGAATGTTTAGCAGTGTCAGAAAACGCAATTAACAATCCGTGATAAAAAATTGACTAATTTGACATCCTAACTTTCGAAGCTTACAACTACTTGAAAAATGTAATTCAAACCCTAATTGTTTTTTTTTTACTTAAAGGAGCAAAGACTAACTTTTAAAAAAATATATATAACTGGTTTAATAGCAAATTATGCAATATTTTTTTAAAAATCAGTTTTCTTTTTAGAAGATTTAAAGAAAATCAACGAATTTTAACGTATTCTGATAAAATATGTATATATATACATTCCAAAAATCACTTACCTATAAAAAACAACTATTCAATGGGTTCTTCCATTCTTCATTGTTAAGAATTTATCCATATTCATATTTTATATTCCATGTCCTTTTTAAATAAAATACTTTTTTATGCATGGATTAAAAAAACGCACTATCAGATGTTTTTCACAATTGAAATAAAGGGAGACACATGTCTGCTTTTCTTCTAATTGAAATTAATGTCTCTTTCTATTGCATGATGCAAACGAAAGTTACTAAATATAGGCCACCATAGTTGAAAATAATCCCATTTCACTCATCAGTTTTTGCCGATAAAAAAAACAGTCAAGCAATTTTTTATTTTTTTAATTCTCTTAAAGAAATACATGAGTTTTTTTATTTAATATATTTTTCTTCTTTATCGAGTGAATTTTTTTAAATATCTAGAAAAAACATTGAATGAAATAGAAAAAAATGTTGTAATTCTACGAAATTTTCTGAACAATATAACAAGATTGTAAGGTTTCACTTAAAAAAAAATTCAACGTAATTTAAAAAAGGTTTGTAACTTTGGACTTTTCAGGAAAATTTGCAAATAAATGTTCTATTTCTGTTTTAAATTAGCTTATTTTATTTATTGATCTTTTAGCTTCAGTTTATGATATATAAATTTGAGGTGAGAAATTAATTATCTTCATTTTAATAGAAATTTCAAAATGGGGGGGGTGAATTTAAAAAAAACGACTGTCTATAATATTATATTCAATTAATTGGAAAGAACATAAAATGTCACATTGAAACTGAAAATATCTTAAAAATTGAACCAATAGAAAAATTTGGATAGATTTTTAAAGTGAAAAAATTGAAAAAAATTTACCTCGTAAAATTCAATTGATTTCATGTGTATAAAAATGGCTGCATGCACGTGTGCAGGAACTTTGTAAACACTGTTTAAAAAAAAATATTTCTATTATTTGTTAAACAACTTTAATAGTTTATTTTGGAAACATATTCCATAAAGAAAATAAACAACCCACTTTAAAAAGAGGAATTACGAGTTTTTTATATTTTATGAGCAGTTTTGTGTTAGGTGTGTCAAAAATTCCCAAAAAATTCTGATACACCTAGTGAATGTTAACGTGAACTGAGAATAGTTACAAAATACATCCTATGTGAAGAACGGCTTTCTAAATAATGTTATTATTTTAGCGTGCAAGTCAAATAGTGCATAAGTACCAAAAAATCTATTAACTTATAAGATTTTCAAATGTTCTGAACTTCAGGTGAATTTTTATTCATACATTTTTCATAAAATATATTTAGGGAAATATTTTTTTATTCAACATTTTTCTTAAAAACAAAACAAAGATATTTGTAAAGCCGTTTACTTGTAATATTAACATTTTGTTTGATTCGAATATAATTTCTATTTAAGTAATTAATATACAATATACATATGGCAAGTGAAATGATTCTATTTCATATTGAAACTTTAAAATCTTTCTTAACGCAAATAGATCACAAATAAGTAGATAAATCAAATTTTTTTATCATTATTAATTTTCCATTTGTATTGTATTTAAATGAATTTAATTGTTAAGTAAGACATTCTTTTAAAATACAATATTACATATAATGAAATACATGATTGGATATTTTAATGAGAAAACAACGTAACATTTTTCTAAATGCTAAATATGACGACTCTTTCCACCCTCGAAAAATCCTTAAAAATTACCACTTTTAAAGGATTTTTGGGGCGTAGGAAATTAAAGCAAACCAGTAGTCTCTAAGCTATGAAGAAATGTTAGTTTAGATAATAATTTAACGTAAAGTGAGAACCCACTTGATGTACACATTTTGGGGTGGGAAAGCCAGCTCTCTTTCCACCAACAGCCGCCACAACACCTATCATCCGACCACCCCCACCACCACCACATGTAAGCAGAATTTTTGTGAAATATTAAACGATTCTTTTGCTCGGTTAATGTTGGAAAGTTACGGAAACGGTTCTTCTGATCGGTTGATGCCGGCACGTTACTCACGTTAAAACGGTTAATTAAGCTGCAGAAACGCCTGTTAAAATCTATACAAGTTCTATAATTGAATACCCCCCTACAAAAAAAAAAACGAAAAACATAAACGGGTAGCCCCCTCCACTCCCTCCAAAAAAAATGGGTGCATTTCTTCATATCTTGTAAACTACTTGTTTGCTTGAATTTGAAATTCATTAGTGTAATTTTAAAGGATTTTCCAAGGTTGTAAAAAAAGTACCCCCCAACCCATCCTAAAAAACGTGGCCATAAAATGGGTTCTCATTTTAGGTTAAATTATTATAGAAAAGTGATCCCCCGCTTTTTAAAACTAACATTTCTTCATATCTTGGAAACAACTCTTCTGCCGTAATTTAAAAAGTTATTTTCATTTTCAGCGCCTCCGAAAACTTATAAAACTTGTAATTTTAAAGCATTATTCGAGGTGGGAAAGATTTTTCATATTTACCTTCTAAACATAATATTGTTTTATGGAAGGCTAAAAAGTTTGATAAAATGATTAACATTAAATAAATAAGTTTGGAGTTCGATTGAAATATTAATGGAAATAAACTGAACATAAATGTCGTTAAAAAGGGAATTATTTTTGGATTAATGAATGAAATTTAAAAGTGTGTGTTTTCGCTAAAATCAAATGGAACAAAAACATTAACAAAGTAATTGAAGGAATTGATACTTACTCTGAATCAAATACACATAATTTGTTTGCCTTAAACAAACAAAAAAAACGAAGGCTAAAACATATGATTTGAAAAATTAAAATTATTTTTTTTTGGTGGAAAGTCGTATTTAAAGAATCTTTGAATAAACAAAAGCTTTCCTTTCCGTCGATTGAAAGTCGGAAATAGATTTTTTTTTTTAATTATCTCCCCTTCTGTATTCGATTTCGCTCTTCTTTCTCTTTTTTTCTTGGGGGGAGGGGGGATAACTAAGTAGTCGTTTAAACCAAATTTGATTTCCATGTAAACAATCACCTTTAAGAGAACGACTTCTACAAGTTTTAGGATATGTTGAAACCGATTATCGCATTTAAATTTTTTGCAAAAAAATAACTTTTCGGATACTAGGCAATATATTTCCGGTAATCCTTAAGATTCGTTTTCTTTTGTTTACAAAGCCATTTGGCCGAAGTGACGTGCGTGTGCGACATATTTTCAGCTACGGATGACCAAAAATGTATTGAATGAACTTTTTTTTTTTTTTAAAGTTTTATTCAAACAGTCTGGTTTTGAACTTAATGGACTTTATTATTATTATTATTTATTTATTAACTGTTTTAATTTTTGTCAAACAAAAATAGAACTTTTATAATGAAATCTGTATTATGAACTGTTTTCCAAACATCGAAATTTTAAAATTAAAGTTAGTTTTATAGGCACTTCCAAAATGTTGTGTACTACGTCATCAAACTAAACAAAAAGCACGGCGTCATCAGTTCGTGTGTTATTGTAATTTCTATGAAAGAGCATTATTACTATAAAATTTGTTTGCAAATGACGTTATTTTACTATCGTTATTATTTTAGAACGGTAAAATAAGTGCATAAGTTCACAAAAATATAATTTCTCATATATTACGAAAAACAACTAGTCCGTGTTAATGATTTTAATATATAAGAAAAAAGCTCGCAAAGAATTCAAAATGTATACATTAAATGATAAATTTATCAGACATTTCTGAATAAATAAAATATACAATAAAAAAAAAACAATAAAAATGTATAAAAAATAATATAAGACTTACTTACCTTTTGTAAAGCAAATAGATTTTTAATAACGAACTGGACTGACGATAAAATTAATTTTAACCTGTTCTGTTGATACATGTATCTACAAATGCTTGTGCTTACAGGATTCCGTATATTTTTGAAAAGAAGCACAAATTTTGATTTCAACCTCTGTCATTTTAAATAATCAAATCGAAACGAATTTTTTTTTTTGTCGATTTTTCTTTTGCAATTTTTATTATCTCAAGAGTCATATATTATATTATATGAATATATTTTTTATTATTATTGGAAACCTGTTATATAAAAAAAATCGGTTTTAAACTTCATATCGCGTAATATTTGAATTTAATATCATGGATCAAGTAAAGAATAGATACCCTGTAGCAGACGACGCCGCCTGGCGGCGACAAGCGCGCATTTCAACTAACACAGGTGATTCGACCTTGACATTGGCACAAGCACATGTCGTCGGTTGTTTGTAAAAACGTCAAATAGCAAACATGCTCGAATACTCGCCAGCAATTTATATATATATATATAGTGTTATAATGGAATAAATCCAGAGGAAATCCGGGTATGAGAGCTCAATGTGGTAACCAGAGCAATAAGATAAAAATTATAACACGGAAATTACATAATTGTCGATGCAATAATTTATTTCAACCTTATGGTATTTTCAAGCATCTAAATCAGACAATTACATTTTTTATACTGAAAAAAAAGAAAAGAAAAGATCGGGCTTCGACCCTCAAAAAACCAAAGGTGGTGGTAGTAGCAATCAACTTAATACATTTTATAGAGAGGGTGGTAGGGATTTAAAAAAATAAAAATTAAAAATAACAAATAAAAATATTAGATTAGACACTTATAAGCGGCAGCTCGATGTAACCATAGATACACACACACACACTCACACACACACACACACACACGCAACACATACACATACACACACACACACACGCCTCTAAGATGTACGTTCTGACATGTAAATGCCTTGACACGCGTTTACTAACCTAGGAAGAAAGGGGCGAAAGTATACGGATATATAGTGAAAGAAATAGAACAGCGCGTAATGGAAAAAAGAAGAAAAAAAGAGGAAGAAAAGAAGAGGAGACAGTGATCTAATGTTAACTGTCATATTAGTCTAGAAACTCTGAGAAAAGTAAGGGAAATAAACTGGATGTTTGTACACGCGTCCTATAGTTAATTGAGTCATGGAAAGTAGGTCTATTAAAAGATAAATAAATCAATAAAAAAAAAATAAATAAAAAAATAAATAAATAAAAGTAAGAAACTAAAAATAAAAAGAATATTATATATAAACTTTTAAAACTATGTGTATGTCATTATGTAAAAATTAGTTAGAAATAAATATTATCTTATAATTCATTTAAATATTGTATTTGTAATATAATACTATGAATTTAAAAACTTGAGTCTTATGTATTTAATATTTTATATATTTTCATGTAAATAATTTTATTGGTTATTATAGCGGTCGTTGTAATTAATATTTCAATTCTTAATTGATTAAGAAGTGGGAAAATGTAATATTGGCCGCCCCCAATTCGATAGGACGTATCTAGTTTCGGTTAATATATATTTTTATTCACTCCGTACAACAAAATTATTCTCATGCACGCATAAAGAAATAAGTAAAATAATTATATTTTTGTGTTGATTTGTATCAAATCTAATAATATCTAGTTTTAGTATTTGGTCTTTTTGACTTAACTCAGTTTAATAACTAATGCATTATCTACAGAGAAAAATTATTATCTTAAGGCTATCTCATTTATTTATAAGTAATTTGGATAAACCAGGTACTTCGGGAAAAAAAAATATATGCCTAACTTAGATTTCGGACAACAAATCGTAGAGTAGTTATTATCGAGTATATACCGGACAACACTATAATTGCCAGTGGGGTGGGGTAGGATGGTTTATCGTAACTAATCTAGTGGTGTTAGATTCGGTGTCTTTACCATTATAGAATTCTCTGTTCGTCGGATCTAGAGTTATTGGTTATTTTAAATTTACATTTATGTCTACATCTGGCCATCAGTTCATCTCGTTTGTTTAGGAGATTACTGTGTTGGTACTTCAGGGTTCTTATTTTTTCCTCGAGGCATAAACTGCATCTCTGCCTAAAGCCGTTTGGAACGTCCGAATGACATAGGATTGACCATGAAATCACTGGGGATCGATTCTCATTTTTTAATAACCACCATTGTTTAGCTAACTCGGTTTTATTCTTAAGTTCTGGGTTATTGAAAGAATGTTTGTGGTCATAAAAACGTTGTTTCCAGCTTCCGGCGGAGATACCGAAGTAAACTTTTTTGTCCCTGTTATTATCTTCTTGGTGGATCGTGGCCTTATAAACCACGCACTCAACTTTACAATTACCGTCCAGTGGGCAGTTATTTTTCACTTGGCAGTTACATTTGTCTACTGTAGCCTCATTTCTATTAGAGTTGTTTAATATTTTATTATTATGAGTGCTAATTATTCTGTCCATGTTTTTAGTGCACGAGTAACTTATTTTAATTGTTTGTCTATTAAATATCTTCCTAAGTGGATTATTTATGGTAAAATGTTTATCTATTAGGTTCAAAAATACTTTCCCTATGTTTATGTTGGATAGTTGACAGTAAGGGGGATTAAACCATATTATTTTCCGGCCTCTGTTCTTAGATTTATTTTTGTTTTTATTTTCCTTCTTAATATATGTGAGTTTTTCACTGCACCCGCTTATCTCTAGTGCTCTATTGTATAATTTTTTATTTGCTTCAAAAATGTCTTTGTTAGCCGAAAGTTTATTAATCCTAGTGTTAACCGTTTTAGGTATTTGTTTAATTATGCAACTTGGATGGTTAGATCTAGTATTAATATAAGAAGGTGTGTTATTATCTTTATTGAACGGCTTGCATATCCCCTTTCTTAAGTTTAGAGTTATGTCTAGATAATTAACTTCTTTACAATTTGGGGTAATATCTATTTTAAATCCTAGGTATTTGAAGGCTCTTACTAATTTTTTATGTATTTTCGATACCATGGGGCCGTCACTATTAGGGATAACAATTAGTCGATCATCCCTGTATAATCCCACTAAGTTAGGCTCTATAATTCTGCTAATAGTGTACATTCTGCTAATAGTGTTTTTTCTTGTTTGTTTGTTTTTTCGAGATATTTTTTTTCACCATTTATCATTTTGAAATTTTATTCAACAATGAAATGATAAAAAAAAAACTTTTCGTTAAATATATTTAAAAAAATTATTATAAAATATCTATAAAGTCTATTTTTTATGCCTGTAAAAGTTTGTTGAAAGTTCAAATAAAGTTTATAATTTAATCGAAAAAAAACACCTCGTCTTTCTTTCTTTTTTTTTAAATAAAACTAACTTTAATTTTTAAATTTTTATGTTTGAAAAAAAAATCCATAATATATATTTCATTATAAAAGTTCTATTTTTGTTTGATAAAAAGAATAAAACAGTTAATAAATACAAAAAACAACAACAAAAAACAGTCCATTAAGTTCAAATAAAGACTTTTTGAATAAAACTTATATAAAAAAGGTTAATTCTATACGGCTTGAGCTATTTTTTTTTCTTTGTACGTTTTTAATACAATTCAATATTTATTTACAGTGCGATGTATGTCGGTGGTCAGTGAAGGTGAAATCCTTCTAGGCCGAGGCAATTTTTATGCATAATAAAACCACAAGTATAAACAATCAAGATTTAAAAAATATATTATTGGTAAATGTTTCGTTTAGGTCCACCTCCACAATTTTCTTTAAAATGACGACATCTTTAGGTTTTCGACTATGCTGAATACGAAAATCGCATTGAAATGTTGCAGAGATAAGTAGTTATCAAGATAGAAAAAAATGCATTATGCACGGTAATTTTGGCGGATTATTCGGCAGTTAAAAGGAAAACTTGAATTTCAATACTAGATTACCTCCCTTAGATTTAATGATCTGTTGACATAAGCGCTGCTGAGTTGAGGCAGACTTTACACAAGTACCAGCAACGATTCCGTGGTCTCCAGCCAGTTTTTTGCAGCTTGAGTAATCAGCTCGAAATTACCACCATCTGGACTCAACTGCTTATATGCACCGTGCACCGCCAAAACGGGGGATATGTTATTGATCTAGACAAAAATGTCGGGTTTTTTTTTTGTACTTTTGGTGAAATTTTAAAATTCTATTAAAAATAGTATGAAACCTTTTACATTATCCTGCTTTCTATATGATAAAATTCAGGGTTGTATCTTTCTGGGGGGGGGGAAGTTACTCAGAAATAATGGATTTTAATAAATTTAATTTCGTTTTACACAACAACTTGAGTTTTCTGCTATTTCTGGCGGTGCATACGCTTATACAACAAGTGGCACAAATTAAAGTGTCATATAAAACACTGTAAACAGAAGAAATCTCTTACTAAGGAAGCTAACACAAGCAACAATGGATGAATACTTTATGTTAACAAACTTTTTCTCTCTAGTCTCGCATTTGTAAACTGTTCTTTGTTAAATTACCCTGACATTAATAACTTCTTCAGTTTCGAAGGATTTCTTCAGTCACTAGAAGCTCCCAGCAATAAATTTCCAACCAAGCAATATTATTTTTCCACGTGAATGATGTTCCCGAATTTTTGTATTATAAAATATACACACTTCACAGCATCATTAATATACCCCAATCTTTTTTTTTTATTTCGCCCACATGGGAAGACACCGCACATTCAAGGACTGTGAATTGCACCTATAGCACACACAAACATGATACTTTTCTCGTTAATAAAAATTGTTATTTTAAATGTTTGTAATTGTTCCCGAATCATAGCTATTTGCTTATGTATTTTTTCCTTGCTAGAGAAAGGTGTTTTAACACATGTTCTCGACTTTATCATGAATTCAGAAACCGGTCAGTCCATCTTCCGTCTACAGCTTCAAACAAAAAACGATTGATAAAATATATGATTAAAAAATTCAAAATGTAATTTTTCTGGCAAGTAGTATTTCAAGAAGAAATAAAACTTTCTCTTTCATTGGTTGTAAACAGGAAATAGAAGTACCTAAAATTATTTAATACTGTAACAAAAAAGAATCTCGTAAAATTTTGGCAAACTTCAAGAATTAGATGGAGTTATATCCCCTGCATCCTACTTTTTCATTGCAAACTTCAATACAGGTTTAAACCAGTCGATAGAGCAATATTTATCTATATATTACTGCGATAGTTCAAAAATATTAAGTAAGGTGTTCGTAGGCTCATTTTTCTTTTTTTTTCATAGAATTGTGCGTTTGTTATTATAGATTTTTTTTTACTATTTCAATTTGAATTGTTTCTGATTTTGTGTCATTCTGAGATGATTGTTGTTTGGCTCGCTCTTCTTTATTAATAGTTATATGTATATTTAGGCAGCATTTTTTCTCTGTGGCATATTTCATTAAATAAAATAGTTTCGAAAAAATAATTATGAAAAAGATCGGAGGGGTTATCGACCGTTCTAGCCAAGGAAGGAACAAGTGAACTTACCTTAGTTGCGGAAGAATTGCCCCTTCCGCGACACACAGTCTGTTAATTGTATCAATCGCCAACTAGGTAGTCCAATCAATACAATCCTTGAAGTGTCAATAAAACCCTTAAGGTTCAATAATAACAAGTCAATATGAAGAATATGGAAGAAGTCAAAAAAGGACGTCCAAACAATTTCAGATCCAAAGAAAAAGGAAAAACAACCACAGATGGTGAGTATTCTCCCCAATATATGCAGAAGTATCATGTGACCAATGATCACATGATCCAAGGGAAAGCCTTTAAAAATGGTCAAATAACAACAACGTCATTTCCTTTTGTTAATAATAAGGCAAGTACACAAATTCATTTCCTCCAACAATCGCTAACCTCTTCAATTTCTTTCACACACTCCCCAAAGGATAAGGAAAAAAAATTAAGTAGAAATAAGAACACGCAAAAGGTCAATAAACGTATCAATATATATTGTTTCATTTTTTTTTTCATATATATATATATATATGTGTGTGTGTGTGTGTAAATTAATCAAAGAAATCCTAGACTATTCTGGGAGAAGTCTAGGCCTTCCTTGGCGCCGTCTCTAAGGGGCGTAACCTTGACATTACCATTTCTGCCTTACAGGAGGGGGGATTGAATTCTCACACACTTAAAATGGCACCAGTTGTCACAATTATCACAGCAGATCATAGCTTCATTACCCTGTGGAGAACTACATATGCGACAAGGCCAGATCGCTTCTGCCTCCGGAGGGGGAGTGCTAAGACCGTCCATAGGCTCATCAACAGAAGACGGCAAGGCTTGAACAGGATTATCCCTGTAAGACAACAATTCCAGAGGAAAGAGGTTCTTTAGTGAGTGAACCTGTATTGCGCCACATCCTTGCTTGATTTTTGCCGTCCTAACTACTCCATCCTCTCCGCTAAATGTTTCCAAAACAATCCCAAGAACCGAAGGATAAATCAGGGAAAATTGAATCAAACTGGTTTGGAGCAATTTATATTTTTTTCTTTTGAGGATTTAAAAGTACTCGGACATGATAAATATGGCGATTACATCAGCCAGTTCCCGCTAGAAATGAAGACTGTTATTACGAAGTTGGAAATGATTGAAATTACAATAGTAAAAAAAACGTCCATTTTATTTATTATTTATATATATATATATATATATATATATATATATATATATATATATATATACACACACCATCATGAGTTAGAAATTCAGGAAAGTAATCAGACATTAGTGTCTTTATAATGTTCCAATTTCGGCAGATACAAATGAAAACCAAAATAGACGCTGGTTCCTGTACGTTACTGTGTACAGTGTCAAAATATTCTCGTTTTAATGCCTATTTTTACCATTTTATTGCCTATCAATAATTTTAAAGCTCAATATTATCAGTTGCATGACGAGTTGGTTAATGACAATTACCTTGTTTTTCTTTGTAGTTTATAGTTTACATTTTTTTACTATATGCCGTACACGTGTTTCCTAATTGTAGCATATGATCTTTTATAGCAAGATATTTGCATTTTTTCTGCAGATCTAAGCCTTAAATCTTAGCTGTATATTTTACTTTTGGACATTCTTCCCAGCTATGAAGAGCATATTTATCGAGGCAAAAACTTTATTCCAATGTCTTTAAGAAAAAAAAACATAATAGCAAAAAAGTCTATATTTCATAAAGCAATGATGGATTAAGACTAGATTAATTATCCCAATTGTATGTAGAGGAACGGATTATACAGGAGATAAACATTTTTTCAAATCAGTTTTGTCTGAGGAAAATGTTTCATCAAATCAAAATAATCAAACGAGTACTTTTCAATCCTAAAAGTGTAGCAGCAATGACAACAATTGAAAGTTCTGCAACACAGAACTAGAGTGTGTGGGCCACCTGACATTTAGTTGTAAGTTCTTGTTATAAGGACAGCTACTATATAATACGACATAATAAATGGTGTTAATAGCTACGATATGTAAGAAGTTGAATATCGAATGAAAGCAGTGAGCTCTTTGGACATATGCTAGAAAGAACGGTTGGAAATAAGTTACACACCATCCACCCTTGCAAATTCTTAGCATACAGATGAAAACAAATCATGAAAGAAAACAAAATAAAATATTCTCCATGCATAATTAATCATAAAAAACGTGACCTACAACTAATTATTCACTTTTTTGAGTTTATTATACAATTAATGAATGATACGTACAAGTATTGCACTACATTTTTATAAGAGTAAAAACGAAAGGAAATAATAGAACACGTACTTGCAACTAGAGGGATATGAAAAACTGTACATCTAAAGTTACATTGTAAATTATGTAAATATTTTATGAGAATGTGCTTCTTTAGCATCAGCAAATTTGATTTGTCTGAAGAGGAAGAGCTACATATTTTACTGAAATGTAGTTTCTATTGAGTATGTGGTTCACTTTGCTTCAACATTGTGTATCTATGGAAAATGTAATCGATGATACCCTAAGAATGTATTTTTGTTTGCCATGTGTACATATGCAAAATGTTTGATTTATTTTAAAAAGTATACAAAAATAAGAAATTATCAAGTTTTTTTTTTCAAATATGTGTTCATGTGTGTTGCAATGTACGTTGTTTCTTAAAGAGTTGTCGCAAATTATGCAGGATTATTGTTTCTCTGTTTTTTATAAATTTTCTACTCAGTTTGTTCAAGCTGGAAATAGGGCTTCCAACCAGATGCAACACATTCATCTACAGATTCATATATTCCAACCGAAAGATCTTTTTAAAGTTCTTATTACCCTTTAGAATTTTTTGAATCTCCTTTGCACTTAGTTCACTGACTATATTTCCAAGATAGTTGTTGAAATACTTTCCCTTCAGTTTAGTTGCTTGTATAATTACTGAAACACTCGAGATCTTCCGAAGATTCCAGTTTCTTTGTAACAGACAAACTTGGTATTTCGTCATATTTTCCCTTTCAGTTTTGTTTTACCAAACATCATGGGAAAACTACCTTCTATTTTCGTAGCTTCTTTCTCATTCTTGTCGCATATTACCCCATCAGATTCTTTAGCTCCAATGTTTAGGTACAAAACCCTAGAGACTTAATACTCATAGTAAATAGTGTATGACTTATTTGCAATTGTTCTTTCTGGTGAATCTTCCCAGGACTTGCTGCTACATTTGATATTCAACATTTTACTAATTGTTCAATGGAGATTATTACGCATTCAATTATGTTGGATCATATAGTAGCCAGCTCACGACAGAACCATAGTTAAATGTCAGGTGGTTTATACCCTCTACTTCTGTGTGGCAGACCCTGCACTTTTTGTCATTGCTTAGATTAGTATTTTTCTTAACCACATGGGTCATCATGCCTTAATCTTGGACAGCTATTATTATTTTTATAGTTGAGTCTTTATCTATAAAGTCTTGCGTGTAATTCATCCCGATAATACTTGGCGCGTTGTTGGTTAGCTTTTTCTTCCAGTTTTTCACAAAGGAAGTTTTTGGTCTATTTTGTCGACTTCTTTGGACTATTTCAGTAGCAGACTTGGTCTCCGATTCCGTCTCATTTGTAAAGCAGTAATTCTATTAATTCTTGGTCAGTTTTATGATGGAAGTGTGTCTGCTAGCTCTTGTTTCCTATGTTGAAAATTTTGAAGTGCGATTCTGGAAACTCATCAAATATTGTCTGGTGCTATTGAATGCTACACGATGCTGATGACTTGTCTGGTCCTTTTGTTGTAAAAGAAGATCACTCTTCACAAGAATATGGCTTCTCTCTTTTTTTTAAAATTTTCTTCCTTTGAAGATTGTACTTCTGGGTATGGAGCAGCCAACCCAGCTGGCAACATTGCCCTGCTTTTTGTTGAAACCAACCGAGAGCTCTTTTTATTATCCTCGCTGTTCACTTTAGTGAAATTGTCTGGACCTCTTTTGCTCTTGGTTCACCAGGAATATTAGTTAGGAAGGACTTCAGGTTCAGTATGTATTCGCATATCTCATAGCATACTGTGTTTCATTCTACAGAATAAACTTTTTACACACAATCCCAGAACTTTCTACAGGAATCTAATAAGAGAAGAAATTAAAATCCGAGATCCCCCATGTAAACAGGAATTAGACGATTACTGGAGACCCTTATTTGAAAAAGAGGAAGTACATAACGAAGAGACCCAGTTGATCGAGGATATTATCACTGCAAATAAAAACAAGAGAAATGCCAGAGCCAGAAATAACGCCAGATAAAATAAGATCAAAACTGGAAAGAGCTTCAAATCACAAGAAACCTGACATCAACAACATATCTAACTTCTGGTTGAAACGGCTAATAGCATTGCATGATCATTATAGCAGATGTTTCATCAGACTGTTAAAACCTCATGAAGCGCCACCATCATGTCTATTAAAAGGCGATACAAGCTTAATAGTTAAAGCCACAGAAACTAAAAACCCCAGCAAATATCGCCCAATATGCTGCATAACCATGATTACAAGCTATTCACTGGATTAATAGCTGACAGCATATATGAACATCTTTCATCCGGAGATTATCTTGAGGAGGAACAAACAGGACGTAGGAAAAACTGCCTGGGCACCAAAGATCAATTGCTCATCAATAAAACCATTTTGGAAGATTGCAGGAAAAGAAAAAGAAATCTAAATATGGCATGGATATATTGTCAGAAAGCATTTGATAGTGTAACCCAGTCGTGGATACTAAAATTCCTCGAATTATACAAAATCCAGCCGACCATACGAAAAAGTATAGCTGCCCAAATGAAGGAGTTGCAAACATCCATTACCTTAAACACTAGCGGGGGAATGATATTGATTCCAAATATAAAAATAAAAAAGGAATCATCCAAGGAGACAGCTTATCTCCTCTACTCTTTTGCTTAGCAATTGATCCTCTAAGTAAGCTTCTAAAGAACTGCCAAGGTGCTTATAATCTAAGCTACAGCCGCCAAAGAGAATCCTCCAAGGTAATAAACCGTTTATTTTTCATGGATGATCTTAAGCTGTATGCTAGCTCGGATAAGGATTTAGATCATCTACTAAAAATTGTGCACATTTTTTCCCATGACATAAAATATGAAGCTCGGGCTGGATAAGTGTGCTAAACGTACTCTGAAAGCTGGCAAGAAGATATCTACTGAAAACATCCAGCACAATGAAAATAGTGAAATCAGAGAACTGGATGAACAGGAAACATACAAATACCTCGGCATTGATGAAAATGAGTCCATCCAGCATTCCAAGATGAGAGAGAAACAAAGCCAATAATATTTACGCCTGGTAAGAAAAATCTGCAAAACTGAAATCACAAACAAGAACAAAGTTACAGCAATTAACCAACTTGCCATGCCAGTATAAACTTATCGTTTTGGCATTATTGACTGGTCTCAAAAAGACATAAATTGGCTTGACACAAAGACAAGGAAAATGTTAACCTTGTACCGAGTTATTTATCGAAATCAGTGCATGCCTCGTTTGTATCTACCCAGGCGAGGAGGTATGGGATTCTCGGAAGTCAATCATCAACACAGAGCCACAATCGTCAGCATAGGTCAGTACATAAGTTCCTGTAACACCAAGCTGATGAAAATTAAAGACCATTATGAGAACCGAGCAATAGTACAACATCTATAATACAACTTCCCACTCATTTTGGAAAGGATTGCCTTACAAATGATGTAGAGAACACAAACAAGCCTGCCACTGACATAGCCCAGAAAAGTCGGAAAAAATACACTAGCCAGTCCCATAGTGTTAAAACAGAAAAATGGATCAACCATAAACGGGCAAAATACCTACTGACTGAATTATCCCAAAAATATATCAATATGGATGGTTCCCTGGACTGGCTCAAAAGAGGATCCCTCAATTACGACCAATAGAGGTTGATATTGGCTGCACAAGACGAGGGCCTCATGACAAACGCCTTCAAAAAGATGAGTGGTCTAAGCAACAATCATAAATTCAGGTTCTATAGCACAGAGGTTGAGAGTGTGGGCCACCTGATTTCTAGTTTCAAAGTCCTACTTGGAGATGGTTATTATACAGATCGCCATAACGGAGTTTGAAAATACCTTCACTGGAAAATATGTAAGAAACTCAATATTCAGTGTAGTAAAAAATCCTGGAAAACTATACCCGAACGTACAGTAGGGAATGACTATATAATACCTACTGGTGCATAGCTAGAAAATGCAGCTGTTAAACCAGATATAGTGATTTGGGACAGAGCAAACAAAAAAGCGACCATAATAGAGGTCAGTGTAACCAATGATACAGGGCTTAACAGAGCTGAGAGGGAAAAGATAACATAGTATCAGGGACTTATGTATGATATGAAACGAAATTGGAAATTAAAAGACGTTTCAATTATACCAGTCATCATAGGAGCAACTGGACTTATGAAAAAGAACTTTAAAAATTACATAGCAAGCATAGCCGGTGAACCAAGTGCAAGTGAAATACAAACGATTTCACTGAAAGGGACGGCTAGAATCCTGAAAAGACCTCTTGGTTGGACTCACTAAAATAGGGGTAAATGTCAGATACCTGGTTGGATGTCCCCTCCCCTAGAAGAAAAAGGTTAAGAAAAATGAACAAAAACAGGATGAGCCACGAATTACACAAGGATATGGTTTCTTTCTGGTATGTGTTCGCATATGTTGCTACATATGTGATTTTTGTATATGCTGCAAGATACTTTCTTTATGTGTAAAAGAAGAGGTACATATTTAACAAGAATATGGTTTCTCTCCAGTATGTTTTCGCCTATGTTTCATCATACTTTGTTTCGTTGTAAAAACAGAGGCACATATTTCACAAGCATATGGCTTCTCTCCAGTATGTGTTCGCATATGTTTCAACATATTGCATTTCTGTGTAAAATAAGATCTACATACTTCACAAAAATATGGCTTCTCTCCAGTATGTATTCGAATATGCTGCAACATACTTTGTTTCATTGTAAAAGAAGAGCCACATACTTGACAAGAATATGGTTTTTCTCCAGTATGTGTTCGCATGTGTTTCAACATGCTTTCTTTCTGTGCAAAAGTAGAGCCACATACTTCACAGGAATATGGTTTCTCTCCAGTATGTGTTCGCATATGTTGCAACATATTTTGTTTATGTGTAAAAGAAGAGCCACATATTTCACAAGAATATGGCTTCTCTCCAGTGTGTGTTCGCATGTGTTGCAACATACTTTGTTTCGTTGTAAAAGACGAACCACATACTTCACAAGAATATGGTTTCTCTCCAGTATGTGTTCGCATGTGTTTCAACATACTTTGCTTTGTTGTAAAAGAAGAGCCACATACTTCACAAGAATATGGTTTCTCTCCAGTATGAGTTCGCATATGTTGCAACATGTTTGCTTTCCTTGCAAATGAAGATCCACATATTTCACAAGGATATGGTTTCTCTCCAGTATGTGTTCGCACGTGTTGCAACATATTTTGTTTTGTTGTAAAAGAAGAGCTACATACTTCGCAAGAATAAGGTATCTCTCCAGTGTGTTTTCGCATATGCTGCAACATATTTTGTTTCTGTGTAAAAGAAGAGCCACATATTTCACAAGAATATGGCTTCTCTCCAGTGTGTGTTCGCATGTGTTTTAACATATTTTGTTTCGTGGTAAAAGACGAACCACATACTTCACAAGAATATGGTTTCTCTCCAGTATGTGTCCGCATGTGTTTCAACATTTTTTGCTTTGTTATAAAAGAAGAGCCACATACTTCACAAGAATATGGTTTCTCTCCAGTATGAGTTCGCGTATGTTGCAACATGTTTGCTTTCCTTGCAAATGAAGATCCACATATTTCACAAGGATATGGTTTCTCTCCAGTATGTGTTCGCATATGTTGCAACATACTTTGTTTTGTTGTAAAAGAAGAGCCACATATTTCACAAGGATATGGTTTCTCTCCAGTATGTGTTCGCATATGTTGCAACATACTTTGTTTTGTTGTAAAAGAAGAGCCACACACTTCACAAGAATATGGTTTCTCTCCAGTGTGTGTTCGCATATGTTGCAACATACTTTGTTTTGTTGTAAAAGAAGAGCCACATATTTCACAAGAATATTGTTTCTCTCCAGTGTGTGTTTGCATGTGTTGCATAATATTTTTTCTCTTAAAAAAAACAAGGATATATGTATAACATATATAGTTTCTCTCATGCATGCATACACATGTCTGGCAATATATTTACTTATTTGTACAAGAATATGGTTTGCATATAAATTTTTCTTATTTGCTACAAAGAACAATATATTCTGAAGTATTGGATTTCAAGCTTATTTTAAAACATGTATTATTTGATATTATTTTAGTACAGTTTATGTGAGAAATTGAATACACTTAACAAGGAAACGTTTTCTTCAATATATCATAAGATGTAATTTGACGAAAGGAAACACATATTATTCACATTGATTAGAGGATTTAGAGAAAATTTTTTAAATATATTTTGTAATGCAGTTCCATGTTTCATGTAAATCCATTCAAATCCAATAATATTCGTTGTTCTCATAAATGAATGATATCCTGCAAAATAGCAATGAATTAAAAGATAAGTTTCAAGAAAAGATAATAATTTCATACATATTCTGCAAAATCAATACAATTAAAAACTATTTTTAAATGCACCATCACATTTTATAAGAAATAAATATACTCCTGTCTGTAGCCATTTTGTGAGTAAATATATCTCTGCAATATTCGTACCATTTAATTGCAGATTTACACAAAATTGCATTTGAAGTAACTGCAGATGTTACCGATATTTGGCATACAAAATAAAAAATATGATAATAATACTAACAAACTAAGATGTGACCCTTAAAAAAGGTCCCACACCTTATTGAAAATGGTACCTATTTACTATGCCTCCCCACGGGACAGAGTTAGACACCAGGGTCGTTTTTTAATGTGGAGAAAAGGTACAAAAATGAAAATTGTCTCAGTCGTGAAGAATCTCTCCTCCACTGAAAAAGAACAAGAAATAGAAATGCAGCATCACAAGAACAGATACTACACTTTGATCTTGACCAAAAGGCCAAGAATGCAATGGAAAATGATTTTATTAATTCTTTAGCTTTACAATATTGTTCAGCAGATTCCTTGAAACAATTTTTAATAAATCAGATCATGGGGATTCTGATGAAGTAGCCATTATAAGAACTTCATAGTGCTAATAACACAAAAATTGTTGGGAAATGTTAGGTCATGTGGCGTCTCATGAATACCTGTTTCTTGGAAAGAGAGTGTGTGTGTGTGTGTGTCGGGTTGGATGGGGGTAACATTTACAAAAATACTATTTAATTTAATTTAAAACATCTCTGAAAAAGTCGTAATTCACAAAATAGTGACGGGGGAGCAGACCGAACTTCTCCCCCAAATAAAAAAAGAATCGCCAAATAATAAATATAAAAACTAATAATCAAAGGGAGATGAGGGCATTAGGGGAATAATAATAATAATAATAATAATAATAATAATAGTAATAATAGACGCCTATAAATATTTGGGAGCTCAGGAAGCAGACACCATCAAGTCAACAGAAATGAAAGAAAGAATTGGAAAGGAATACATCAGAAGATCAAGAAAAACCCCTGGAAACAAAATTATATCGCAGAAACCTATTAAAAGGTATAAATATCTGAGCACTATCACTAATAAGATATTCTGGACCGTTCATAGGATGGACTACAGAAGAACTGAGACAGCTCAATCAGAACACCAGGAAATTCATGACCATGCACAATGCACTACACCCAAAGGAGGATGTTGATCGACTCTATGTGAAAAAGAAAAATGGCGGGAGAGGGCTGGTTTGTATAGAAGACTGTGTGTGAATTGCACAAACAAAAACAACTAGAAACATACATGATTGTGCAGAGACAAAGAATAAGACAAAACAAGAACAATGGGAAGAGAAACAGCGACATGAAAGATTCATAAGAATGACAAAAGATGAGACTAACAAAAACACTTGGACATGGATGAGAAAAGAACACATTAACTTAAAAACTGAATATCTAATAACTGCAGTACAAGCTAACTCAATAAAAACAAACCACATTAAAGCAAAAATCAACAAAACACAAGAAAACAGCAAATGCAGATTGTGTAGATTCAGAGACAAAATGATAAACCATATAGTAAGTGAATGCAGCAAACTGGCCCAATAGGAATACAAAACTGGGCACAACCAAGTGACGTGTGCAGTATACTGGGAATTAAGCAAACAACTGCATCGTGAATGCACAGACAAGTGGTACAAGTATAAGCTGGCAAAGTACTTGAAAATGAAAATCACAAATCCTATGGGACATGGCCATACAAAGAGATAAACCCATTCAAGCAAGAGAGCCAGATGTCATAATAATTAACAGGAAAGAGAAGTCCTATCAAATCATGGAATTTGCTGTTTCAGCTGAGCAGAGGGTGAATATCAAAGAAAAGGATAAACTGGGCAATTACACAGAGCTAGCCAGAAAGCTGAAAGGAATATGGATGATGAAGAAAATCAAGATAATACCTATGGGAGAATTTGGAATCAGAGGAATGAATGGAAAGATACAATGAATAACAATAATGAAAACAGTTGAAATATTAAGGAAAACCCTTGCATCTGGAGATTAATACACATGAGTCTCATGCGCAGGCCGGACAAACTGCTGCAGAGGCAAAACATGAAGAAGCATTACATGGAACCTAGTACATTGAAGCTGCATATCTATAAGTTGTCTACCCCTCCCTTATCCCTTCCCATTGCCTCACCCCCCCAATGAGTGATGTCAAATAGTTAAGAAAGGTCAAGGTGGAAGGTAAAACCAACAAACAAGCACTGCCCAGACCTCTGCTTGACTATATTGAAGAGAACTGGGACCCTGAGGAGGCTTATTGCCACTCAGATTTCAGTGGAGACCAATGGCCGCTGCCAGCAAATCAATGGCAACCAGCTGTTGCGATAATGCAAATATATTTGCTAATGTTATCGAAAGAGGTGAAGAGAACTGGAAATCTGGGGAGACTTGTTGTAACCCAGCTTCCAGGGAACACCACAGGTTATTTTTAAGGAGAGATCTTTGATGACCTTCTGAAAGCTCATTGTGAGCCAATAATTATGATGGCGATGGTGGTGGTGGTTAAAAGTAAATCAAATAATGATGGGTGCGAGGGCAGACTTAAATTTTCCAAAATTAAAAAAAAAATCACAAATTATTAATAATAATAATAATAATAATAATAATAATAATAATAATAGTGGGGGAGGGGGGTGTAGAATGAAGGATTCAACGTCAAATGCAAGTTCAAGAAATGGGGGATAAATTTACTAGAATATTGTATGTGTAATTGAACCCCTTTCAAATCTTTTTTTCATTTAATTTTTATAATCTGATAGCTTAGCGTTCAATCGATATTAATCCACAGAAATAGTTGAAAGAAGAAAGGAACACATTGTATGGGGGCGTGAATGTTTAGCAGTGTCAGAAAACGCAATTAACAATCCGTGATAAAAAATTGACTAATTTGACATCCTAACTTTCGAAGCTTACAACTACTTGAAAAATGTAATTCAAACCCTAATTGTTTTTTTTTTACTTAAAGGAGCAAAGACTAACTTTTAAAAAAATATATATAACTGGTTTAATAGCAAATTATGCAATATTTTTTTAAAAATCAGTTTTCTTTTTAGAAGATTTAAAGAAAATCAACGAATTTTAACGTATTCTGATAAAATATGTATATATATACATTCCAAAAATCACTTACCTATAAAAAACAACTATTCAATGGGTTCTTCCATTCTTCATTGTTAAGAATTTATCCATATTCATATTTTATATTCCATGTCCTTTTTAAATAAAATACTTTTTTATGCATGGATTAAAAAAACGCACTATCAGATGTTTTTCACAATTGAAATAAAGGGAGACACATGTCTGCTTTTCTTCTAATTGAAATTAATGTCTCTTTCTATTGCATGATGCAAACGAAAGTTACTAAATATAGGCCACCATAGTTGAAAATAATCCCATTTCACTCATCAGTTTTTGCCGATAAAAAAAACAGTCAAGCAATTTTTTATTTTTTTAATTCTCTTAAAGAAATACATGAGTTTTTTTATTTAATATATTTTTCTTCTTTATCGAGTGAATTTTTTTAAATATCTAGAAAAAACATTGAATGAAATAGAAAAAAATGTTGTAATTCTACGAAATTTTCTGAACAATATAACAAGATTGTAAGGTTTCACTTAAAAAAAAATTCAACGTAATTTAAAAAAGGTTTGTAACTTTGGACTTTTCAGGAAAATTTGCAAATAAATGTTCTATTTCTGTTTTAAATTAGCTTATTTTATTTATTGATCTTTTAGCTTCAGTTTATGATATATAAATTTGAGGTGAGAAATTAATTATCTTCATTTTAATAGAAATTTCAAAATGGGGGGGGTGAATTTAAAAAAAACGACTGTCTATAATATTATATTCAATTAATTGGAAAGAACATAAAATGTCACATTGAAACTGAAAATATCTTAAAAATTGAACCAATAGAAAAATTTGGATAGATTTTTAAAGTGAAAAAATTGAAAAAAATTTACCTCGTAAAATTCAATTGATTTCATGTGTATAAAAATGGCTGCATGCACGTGTGCAGGAACTTTGTAAACACTGTTTAAAAAAAAATATTTCTATTATTTGTTAAACAACTTTAATAGTTTATTTTGGAAACATATTCCATAAAGAAAATAAACAACCCACTTTAAAAAGAGGAATTACGAGTTTTTTATATTTTATGAGCAGTTTTGTGTTAGGTGTGTCAAAAATTCCCAAAAAATTCTGATACACCTAGTGAATGTTAACGTGAACTGAGAATAGTTACAAAATACATCCTATGTGAAGAACGGCTTTCTAAATAATGTTATTATTTTAGCGTGCAAGTCAAATAGTGCATAAGTACCAAAAAATCTATTAACTTATAAGATTTTCAAATGTTCTGAACTTCAGGTGAATTTTTATTCATACATTTTTCATAAAATATATTTAGGGAAATATTTTTTTATTCAACATTTTTCTTAAAAACAAAACAAAGATATTTGTAAAGCCGTTTACTTGTAATATTAACATTTTGTTTGATTCGAATATAATTTCTATTTAAGTAATTAATATACAATATACATATGGCAAGTGAAATGATTCTATTTCATATTGAAACTTTAAAATCTTTCTTAACGCAAATAGATCACAAATAAGTAGATAAATCAAATTTTTTTATCATTATTAATTTTCCATTTGTATTGTATTTAAATGAATTTAATTGTTAAGTAAGACATTCTTTTAAAATACAATATTACATATAATGAAATACATGATTGGATATTTTAATGAGAAAACAACGTAACATTTTTCTAAATGCTAAATATGACGACTCTTTCCACCCTCGAAAAATCCTTAAAAATTACCACTTTTAAAGGATTTTTGGGGCGTAGGAAATTAAAGCAAACCAGTAGTCTCTAAGCTATGAAGAAATGTTAGTTTAGATAATAATTTAACGTAAAGTGAGAACCCACTTGATGTACACATTTTGGGGTGGGAAAGCCAGCTCTCTTTCCACCAACAGCCGCCACAACACCTATCATCCGACCACCCCCACCACCACCACATGTAAGCAGAATTTTTGTGAAATATTAAACGATTCTTTTGCTCGGTTAATGTTGGAAAGTTACGGAAACGGTTCTTCTGATCGGTTGATGCCGGCACGTTACTCACGTTAAAACGGTTAATTAAGCTGCAGAAACGCCTGTTAAAATCTATACAAGTTCTATAATTGAATACCCCCCTACAAAAAAAAAAACGAAAAACATAAACGGGTAGCCCCCTCCACTCCCTCCAAAAAAAATGGGTGCATTTCTTCATATCTTGTAAACTACTTGTTTGCTTGAATTTGAAATTCATTAGTGTAATTTTAAAGGATTTTCCAAGGTTGTAAAAAAAGTACCCCCCAACCCATCCTAAAAAACGTGGCCATAAAATGGGTTCTCATTTTAGGTTAAATTATTATAGAAAAGTGATCCCCCGCTTTTTAAAACTAACATTTCTTCATATCTTGGAAACAACTCTTCTGCCGTAATTTAAAAAGTTATTTTCATTTTCAGCGCCTCCGAAAACTTATAAAACTTGTAATTTTAAAGCATTATTCGAGGTGGGAAAGATTTTTCATATTTACCTTCTAAACATAATATTGTTTTATGGAAGGCTAAAAAGTTTGATAAAATGATTAACATTAAATAAATAAGTTTGGAGTTCGATTGAAATATTAATGGAAATAAACTGAACATAAATGTCGTTAAAAAGGGAATTATTTTTGGATTAATGAATGAAATTTAAAAGTGTGTGTTTTCGCTAAAATCAAATGGAACAAAAACATTAACAAAGTAATTGAAGGAATTGATACTTACTCTGAATCAAATACACATAATTTGTTTGCCTTAAACAAACAAAAAAAACGAAGGCTAAAACATATGATTTGAAAAATTAAAATTATTTTTTTTTGGTGGAAAGTCGTATTTAAAGAATCTTTGAATAAACAAAAGCTTTCCTTTCCGTCGATTGAAAGTCGGAAATAGATTTTTTTTTTTAATTATCTCCCCTTCTGTATTCGATTTCGCTCTTCTTTCTCTTTTTTTCTTGGGGGGAGGGGGGATAACTAAGTAGTCGTTTAAACCAAATTTGATTTCCATGTAAACAATCACCTTTAAGAGAACGACTTCTACAAGTTTTAGGATATGTTGAAACCGATTATCGCATTTAAATTTTTTGCAAAAAAATAACTTTTCGGATACTAGGCAATATATTTCCGGTAATCCTTAAGATTCGTTTTCTTTTGTTTACAAAGCCATTTGGCCGAAGTGACGTGCGTGTGCGACATATTTTCAGCTACGGATGACCAAAAATGTATTGAATGAACTTTTTTTTTTTTTTAAAGTTTTATTCAAACAGTCTGGTTTTGAACTTAATGGACTTTATTATTATTATTATTTATTTATTAACTGTTTTAATTTTTGTCAAACAAAAATAGAACTTTTATAATGAAATCTGTATTATGAACTGTTTTCCAAACATCGAAATTTTAAAATTAAAGTTAGTTTTATAGGCACTTCCAAAATGTTGTGTACTACGTCATCAAACTAAACAAAAAGCACGGCGTCATCAGTTCGTGTGTTATTGTAATTTCTATGAAAGAGCATTATTACTATAAAATTTGTTTGCAAATGACGTTATTTTACTATCGTTATTATTTTAGAACGGTAAAATAAGTGCATAAGTTCACAAAAATATAATTTCTCATATATTACGAAAAACAACTAGTCCGTGTTAATGATTTTAATATATAAGAAAAAAGCTCGCAAAGAATTCAAAATGTATACATTAAATGATAAATTTATCAGACATTTCTGAATAAATAAAATATACAATAAAAAAAAAACAATAAAAATGTATAAAAAATAATATAAGACTTACTTACCTTTTGTAAAGCAAATAGATTTTTAATAACGAACTGGACTGACGATAAAATTAATTTTAACCTGTTCTGTTGATACATGTATCTACAAATGCTTGTGCTTACAGGATTCCGTATATTTTTGAAAAGAAGCACAAATTTTGATTTCAACCTCTGTCATTTTAAATAATCAAATCGAAACGAATTTTTTTTTTTGTCGATTTTTCTTTTGCAATTTTTATTATCTCAAGAGTCATATATTATATTATATGAATATATTTTTTATTATTATTGGAAACCTGTTATATAAAAAAAATCGGTTTTAAACTTCATATCGCGTAATATTTGAATTTAATATCATGGATCAAGTAAAGAATAGATACCCTGTAGCAGACGACGCCGCCTGGCGGCGACAAGCGCGCATTTCAACTAACACAGGTGATTCGACCTTGACATTGGCACAAGCACATGTCGTCGGTTGTTTGTAAAAACGTCAAATAGCAAACATGCTCGAATACTCGCCAGCAATTTATATATATATATATAGTGTTATAATGGAATAAATCCAGAGGAAATCCGGGTATGAGAGCTCAATGTGGTAACCAGAGCAATAAGATAAAAATTATAACACGGAAATTACATAATTGTCGATGCAATAATTTATTTCAACCTTATGGTATTTTCAAGCATCTAAATCAGACAATTACATTTTTTATACTGAAAAAAAAGAAAAGAAAAGATCGGGCTTCGACCCTCAAAAAACCAAAGGTGGTGGTAGTAGCAATCAACTTAATACATTTTATAGAGAGGGTGGTAGGGATTTAAAAAAATAAAAATTAAAAATAACAAATAAAAATATTAGATTAGACACTTATAAGCGGCAGCTCGATGTAACCATAGATACACACACACACACTCACACACACACACACACACACGCAACACATACACATACACACACACACACACGCCTCTAAGATGTACGTTCTGACATGTAAATGCCTTGACACGCGTTTACTAACCTAGGAAGAAAGGGGCGAAAGTATACGGATATATAGTGAAAGAAATAGAACAGCGCGTAATGGAAAAAAGAAGAAAAAAAGAGGAAGAAAAGAAGAGGAGACAGTGATCTAATGTTAACTGTCATATTAGTCTAGAAACTCTGAGAAAAGTAAGGGAAATAAACTGGATGTTTGTACACGCGTCCTATAGTTAATTGAGTCATGGAAAGTAGGTCTATTAAAAGATAAATAAATCAATAAAAAAAAAATAAATAAAAAAATAAATAAATAAAAGTAAGAAACTAAAAATAAAAAGAATATTATATATAAACTTTTAAAACTATGTGTATGTCATTATGTAAAAATTAGTTAGAAATAAATATTATCTTATAATTCATTTAAATATTGTATTTGTAATATAATACTATGAATTTAAAAACTTGAGTCTTATGTATTTAATATTTTATATATTTTCATGTAAATAATTTTATTGGTTATTATAGCGGTCGTTGTAATTAATATTTCAATTCTTAATTGATTAAGAAGTGGGAAAATGTAATATTGGCCGCCCCCAATTCGATAGGACGTATCTAGTTTCGGTTAATATATATTTTTATTCACTCCGTACAACAAAATTATTCTCATGCACGCATAAAGAAATAAGTAAAATAATTATATTTTTGTGTTGATTTGTATCAAATCTAATAATATCTAGTTTTAGTATTTGGTCTTTTTGACTTAACTCAGTTTAATAACTAATGCATTATCTACAGAGAAAAATTATTATCTTAAGGCTATCTCATTTATTTATAAGTAATTTGGATAAACCAGGTACTTCGGGAAAAAAAAATATATGCCTAACTTAGATTTCGGACAACAAATCGTAGAGTAGTTATTATCGAGTATATACCGGACAACACTATAATTGCCAGTGGGGTGGGGTAGGATGGTTTATCGTAACTAATCTAGTGGTGTTAGATTCGGTGTCTTTACCATTATAGAATTCTCTGTTCGTCGGATCTAGAGTTATTGGTTATTTTAAATTTACATTTATGTCTACATCTGGCCATCAGTTCATCTCGTTTGTTTAGGAGATTACTGTGTTGGTACTTCAGGGTTCTTATTTTTTCCTCGAGGCATAAACTGCATCTCTGCCTAAAGCCGTTTGGAACGTCCGAATGACATAGGATTGACCATGAAATCACTGGGGATCGATTCTCATTTTTTAATAACCACCATTGTTTAGCTAACTCGGTTTTATTCTTAAGTTCTGGGTTATTGAAAGAATGTTTGTGGTCATAAAAACGTTGTTTCCAGCTTCCGGCGGAGATACCGAAGTAAACTTTTTTGTCCCTGTTATTATCTTCTTGGTGGATCGTGGCCTTATAAACCACGCACTCAACTTTACAATTACCGTCCAGTGGGCAGTTATTTTTCACTTGGCAGTTACATTTGTCTACTGTAGCCTCATTTCTATTAGAGTTGTTTAATATTTTATTATTATGAGTGCTAATTATTCTGTCCATGTTTTTAGTGCACGAGTAACTTATTTTAATTGTTTGTCTATTAAATATCTTCCTAAGTGGATTATTTATGGTAAAATGTTTATCTATTAGGTTCAAAAATACTTTCCCTATGTTTATGTTGGATAGTTGACAGTAAGGGGGATTAAACCATATTATTTTCCGGCCTCTGTTCTTAGATTTATTTTTGTTTTTATTTTCCTTCTTAATATATGTGAGTTTTTCACTGCACCCGCTTATCTCTAGTGCTCTATTGTATAATTTTTTATTTGCTTCAAAAATGTCTTTGTTAGCCGAAAGTTTATTAATCCTAGTGTTAACCGTTTTAGGTATTTGTTTAATTATGCAACTTGGATGGTTAGATCTAGTATTAATATAAGAAGGTGTGTTATTATCTTTATTGAACGGCTTGCATATCCCCTTTCTTAAGTTTAGAGTTATGTCTAGATAATTAACTTCTTTACAATTTGGGGTAATATCTATTTTAAATCCTAGGTATTTGAAGGCTCTTACTAATTTTTTATGTATTTTCGATACCATGGGGCCGTCACTATTAGGGATAACAATTAGTCGATCATCCCTGTATAATCCCACTAAGTTAGGCTCTATAATTCTGCTAATAGTGTACATTCTGCTAATAGTGTTTTTTCTTGTTTGTTTGTTTTTTCGAGATATTTTTTTTCACCATTTATCATTTTGAAATTTTATTCAACAATGAAATGATAAAAAAAAAACTTTTCGTTAAATATATTTAAAAAAATTATTATAAAATATCTATAAAGTCTATTTTTTATGCCTGTAAAAGTTTGTTGAAAGTTCAAATAAAGTTTATAATTTAATCGAAAAAAAACACCTCGTCTTTCTTTCTTTTTTTTTAAATAAAACTAACTTTAATTTTTAAATTTTTATGTTTGAAAAAAAAATCCATAATATATATTTCATTATAAAAGTTCTATTTTTGTTTGATAAAAAGAATAAAACAGTTAATAAATACAAAAAACAACAACAAAAAACAGTCCATTAAGTTCAAATAAAGACTTTTTGAATAAAACTTATATAAAAAAGGTTAATTCTATACGGCTTGAGCTATTTTTTTTTCTTTGTACGTTTTTAATACAATTCAATATTTATTTACAGTGCGATGTATGTCGGTGGTCAGTGAAGGTGAAATCCTTCTAGGCCGAGGCAATTTTTATGCATAATAAAACCACAAGTATAAACAATCAAGATTTAAAAAATATATTATTGGTAAATGTTTCGTTTAGGTCCACCTCCACAATTTTCTTTAAAATGACGACATCTTTAGGTTTTCGACTATGCTGAATACGAAAATCGCATTGAAATGTTGCAGAGATAAGTAGTTATCAAGATAGAAAAAAATGCATTATGCACGGTAATTTTGGCGGATTATTCGGCAGTTAAAAGGAAAACTTGAATTTCAATACTAGATTACCTCCCTTAGATTTAATGATCTGTTGACATAAGCGCTGCTGAGTTGAGGCAGACTTTACACAAGTACCAGCAACGATTCCGTGGTCTCCAGCCAGTTTTTTGCAGCTTGAGTAATCAGCTCGAAATTACCACCATCTGGACTCAACTGCTTATATGCACCGTGCACCGCCAAAACGGGGGATATGTTATTGATCTAGACAAAAATGTCGGGTTTTTTTTTTGTACTTTTGGTGAAATTTTAAAATTCTATTAAAAATAGTATGAAACCTTTTACATTATCCTGCTTTCTATATGATAAAATTCAGGGTTGTATCTTTCTGGGGGGGGGAAGTTACTCAGAAATAATGGATTTTAATAAATTTAATTTCGTTTTACACAACAACTTGAGTTTTCTGCTATTTCTGGCGGTGCATACGCTTATACAACAAGTGGCACAAATTAAAGTGTCATATAAAACACTGTAAACAGAAGAAATCTCTTACTAAGGAAGCTAACACAAGCAACAATGGATGAATACTTTATGTTAACAAACTTTTTCTCTCTAGTCTCGCATTTGTAAACTGTTCTTTGTTAAATTACCCTGACATTAATAACTTCTTCAGTTTCGAAGGATTTCTTCAGTCACTAGAAGCTCCCAGCAATAAATTTCCAACCAAGCAATATTATTTTTCCACGTGAATGATGTTCCCGAATTTTTGTATTATAAAATATACACACTTCACAGCATCATTAATATACCCCAATCTTTTTTTTTTATTTCGCCCACATGGGAAGACACCGCACATTCAAGGACTGTGAATTGCACCTATAGCACACACAAACATGATACTTTTCTCGTTAATAAAAATTGTTATTTTAAATGTTTGTAATTGTTCCCGAATCATAGCTATTTGCTTATGTATTTTTTCCTTGCTAGAGAAAGGTGTTTTAACACATGTTCTCGACTTTATCATGAATTCAGAAACCGGTCAGTCCATCTTCCGTCTACAGCTTCAAACAAAAAACGATTGATAAAATATATGATTAAAAAATTCAAAATGTAATTTTTCTGGCAAGTAGTATTTCAAGAAGAAATAAAACTTTCTCTTTCATTGGTTGTAAACAGGAAATAGAAGTACCTAAAATTATTTAATACTGTAACAAAAAAGAATCTCGTAAAATTTTGGCAAACTTCAAGAATTAGATGGAGTTATATCCCCTGCATCCTACTTTTTCATTGCAAACTTCAATACAGGTTTAAACCAGTCGATAGAGCAATATTTATCTATATATTACTGCGATAGTTCAAAAATATTAAGTAAGGTGTTCGTAGGCTCATTTTTCTTTTTTTTTTCATAGAATTGTGCGTTTGTTATTATAGATTTTTTTTTACTATTTCAATTTGAATTGTTTCTGATTTTGTGTCATTCTGAGATGATTGTTGTTTGGCTCGCTCTTCTTTATTAATAGTTATATGTATATTTAGGCAGCATTTTTTCTCTGTGGCATATTTCATTAAATAAAATAGTTTCGAAAAAATAATTATGAAAAAGATCGGAGGGGTTATCGACCGTTCTAGCCAAGGAAGGAACAAGTGAACTTACCTTAGTTGCGGAAGAATTGCCCCTTCCGCGACACACAGTCTGTTAATTGTATCAATCGCCAACTAGGTAGTCCAATCAATACAATCCTTGAAGTGTCAATAAAACCCTTAAGGTTCAATAATAACAAGTCAATATGAAGAATATGGAAGAAGTCAAAAAAGGACGTCCAAACAATTTCAGATCCAAAGAAAAAGGAAAAACAACCACAGATGGTGAGTATTCTCCCCAATATATGCAGAAGTATCATGTGACCAATGATCACATGATCCAAGGGAAAGCCTTTAAAAATGGTCAAATAACAACAACGTCATTTCCTTTTGTTAATAATAAGGCAAGTACACAAATTCATTTCCTCCAACAATCGCTAACCTCTTCAATTTCTTTCACACACTCCCCAAAGGATAAGGAAAAAAAATTAAGTAGAAATAAGAACACGCAAAAGGTCAATAAACGTATCAATATATATTGTTTCATTTTTTTTTTCATATATATATATATATATGTGTGTGTGTGTGTGTAAATTAATCAAAGAAATCCTAGACTATTCTGGGAGAAGTCTAGGCCTTCCTTGGCGCCGTCTCTAAGGGGCGTAACCTTGACATTACCATTTCTGCCTTACAGGAGGGGGGATTGAATTCTCACACACTTAAAATGGCACCAGTTGTCACAATTATCACAGCAGATCATAGCTTCATTACCCTGTGGAGAACTACATATGCGACAAGGCCAGATCGCTTCTGCCTCCGGAGGGGGAGTGCTAAGACCGTCCATAGGCTAATCAACAGAAGACGGAAAGGCTTGAACTGGATTATCCCTGTAAGACAACAATTCCAGAGGAAAGAGGTTCTTTAGTGAGTGAACCTGTATTGCGCCACATCCTTGCTTGATTTTTGCCGTCCTAACTACTCCATCCTCTCCGCTAAATGTTTCCAAAACAATCCCAAGAACCGAAGGATAAATCAGGGAAAATTGAATCAAACTGGTTTGGAGCAATTTATATTTTTTTCTTTTGAGGATTTAAAAGTACTCGGACATGATAAATATGGCGATTACATCAGCCAGTTCCCGCTAGAAATGAAGACTGTTATTACGAAGTTGGAAATGATTGAAATTACAATAGTAAAAAAAACGTCCATTTTATTTATTATTTATATATATATATATATATATATATATATATATATATATATATATATATATATATATATATATATATATATACACACACCATCATGAGTTAGAAATTCAGGAAAGTAATCAGACATTAGTGTCTTTATAATGTTCCAATTTCGGCAGATACAAATGAAAACCAAAATAGACGCTGGTTCCTGTACGTTACTGTGTACAGTGTCAAAATATTCTCGTTTTAATGCCTATTTTTACCATTTTATTGCCTATCAATAATTTTAAAGCTCAATATTATCAGTTGCATGACGAGTTGGTTAATGACAATTACCTTGTTTTTCTTTGTAGTTTATAGTTTACATTTTTTTACTATATGCCGTACACGTGTTTCCTAATTGTAGCATATGATCTTTTATAGCAAGATATTTGCATTTTTTCTGCAGATCTAAGCCTTAAATCTTAGCTGTATATTTTACTTTTGGACATTCTTCCCAGCTATGAAGAGCATATTTATCGAGGCAAAAACTTTATTCCAATGTCTTTAAGAAAAAAAAACATAATAGCAAAAAAGTCTATATTTCATAAAGCAATGATGGATTAAGACTAGATTAATTATCCCAATTGTATGTAGAGGAACGGATTATACAGGAGATAAACATTTTTTCAAATCAGTTTTGTCTGAGGAAAATGTTTCATCAAATCAAAATAATCAAACGAGTACTTTTCAATCCTAAAAGTGTAGCAGCAATGACAACAATTGAAAGTTCTGCAACACAGAACTAGAGTGTGTGGGCCACCTGACATTTAGTTGTAAGTTCTTGTTATAAGGACAGCTACTATATAATACGACATAATAAATGGTGTTAATAGCTACGATATGTAAGAAGTTGAATATCGAATGAAAGCAGTGAGCTCTTTGGACATATGCTAGAAAGAACGGTTGGAAATAAGTTACACACCATCCACCCTTGCAAATTCTTAGCATACAGATGAAAACAAATCATGAAAGAAAACAAAATAAAATATTCTCCATGCATAATTAATCATAAAAAACGTGACCTACAACTAATTATTCACTTTTTTGAGTTTATTATACAATTAATGAATGATACGTACAAGTATTGCACTACATTTTTATAAGAGTAAAAACGAAAGGAAATAATAGAACACGTACTTGCAACTAGAGGGATATGAAAAACTGTACATCTAAAGTTACATTGTAAATTATGTAAATATTTTATGAGAATGTGCTTCTTTAGCATCAGCAAATTTGATTTGTCTGAAGAGGAAGAGCTACATATTTTACTGAAATGTAGTTTCTATTGAGTATGTGGTTCACTTTGCTTCAACATTGTGTATCTATGGAAAATGTAATCGATGATACCCTAAGAATGTATTTTTGTTTGCCATGTGTACATATGCAAAATGTTTGATTTATTTTAAAAAGTATACAAAAATAAGAAATTATCAAGTTTTTTTTTTCAAATATGTGTTCATGTGTGTTGCAATGTACGTTGTTTCTTAAAGAGTTGTCGCAAATTATGCAGGATTATTGTTTCTCTGTTTTTTATAAATTTTCTACTCAGTTTGTTCAAGCTGGAAATAGGGCTTCCAACCAGATGCAACACATTCATCTACAGATTCATATATTCCAACCGAAAGATCTTTTTAAAGTTCTTATTACCCTTTAGAATTTTTTGAATCTCCTTTGCACTTAGTTCACTGACTATATTTCCAAGATAGTTGTTGAAATACTTTCCCTTCAGTTTAGTTGCTTGTATAATTACTGAAACACTCGAGATCTTCCGAAGATTCCAGTTTCTTTGTAACAGACAAACTTGGTATTTCGTCATATTTTCCCTTTCAGTTTTGTTTTACCAAACATCATGGGAAAACTACCTTCTATTTTCGTAGCTTCTTTCTCATTCTTGTCGCATATTACCCCATCAGATTCTTTAGCTCCAATGTTTAGGTACAAAACCCTAGAGACTTAATACTCATAGTAAATAGTGTATGACTTATTTGCAATTGTTCTTTCTGGTGAATCTTCCCAGGACTTGCTGCTACATTTGATATTCAACATTTTACTAATTGTTCAATGGAGATTATTACGCATTCAATTATGTTGGATCATATAGTAGCCAGCTCACGACAGAACCATAGTTAAATGTCAGGTGGTTTATACCCTCTACTTCTGTGTGGCAGACCCTGCACTTTTTGTCATTGCTTAGATTAGTATTTTTCTTAACCACATGGGTCATCATGCCTTAATCTTGGACAGCTATTATTATTTTTATAGTTGAGTCTTTATCTATAAAGTCTTGCGTGTAATTCATCCCGATAATACTTGGCGCGTTGTTGGTTAGCTTTTTCTTCCAGTTTTTCACAAAGGAAGTTTTTGGTCTATTTTGTCGACTTCTTTGGACTATTTCAGTAGCAGACTTGGTCTCCGATTCCGTCTCATTTGTAAAGCAGTAATTCTATTAATTCTTGGTCAGTTTTATGATGGAAGTGTGTCTGCTAGCTCTTGTTTCCTATGTTGAAAATTTTGAAGTGCGATTCTGGAAACTCATCAAATATTGTCTGGTGCTATTGAATGCTACACGATGCTGATGACTTGTCTGGTCCTTTTGTTGTAAAAGAAGATCACTCTTCACAAGAATATGGCTTCTCTCTTTTTTTTAAAATTGTCTTCCTTTGAAGATTGTACTTCTGGGTATGGAGCAGCCAACCCAGCTGGCAACATTGCCCTGCTTTTTGTTGAAACCAACCGAGAGCTCTTTTTATTATCCTCGCTGTTCACTTTAGTGAAATTGTCTGGACCTCTTTTGCTCTTGGTTCACCAGGAATATTAGTTAGGAAGGACTTCAGGTTCAGTATGTATTCGCATATCTCATAGCATACTGTGTTTCATTCTACAGAATAAACTTTTTACACACAATCCCAGAACTTTCTACAGGAATCTAATAAGAGAAGAAATTAAAATCCGAGATCCCCCATGTAAACAGGAATTAGACGATTACTGGAGACCCTTATTTGAAAAAGAGGAAGTACATAACGAAGAGACCCAGTTGATCGAGGATATTATCACTGCAAATAAAAACAAGAGAAATGCCAGAGCCAGAAATAACGCCAGATAAAATAAGATCAAAACTGGAAAGAGCTTCAAATCACAAGAAACCTGACATCAACAACATATCTAACTTCTGGTTGAAACGGCTAATAGCATTGCATGATCATTATAGCAGATGTTTCATCAGACTGTTAAAACCTCATGAAGCGCCACCATCATGTCTATTAAAAGGCGATACAAGCTTAATAGTTAAAGCCACAGAAACTAAAAACCCCAGCAAATATCGCCCAATATGCTGCATAACCATGATTACAAGCTATTCACTGGATTAATAGCTGACAGCATATATGAACATCTTTCATCCGGAGATTATCTTGAGGAGGAACAAACAGGACGTAGGAAAAACTGCCTGGGCACCAAAGATCAATTGCTCATCAATAAAACCATTTTGGAAGATTGCAGGAAAAGAAAAAGAAATCTAAATATGGCATGGATATATTGTCAGAAAGCATTTGATAGTGTAACCCAGTCGTGGATACTAAAATTCCTCGAATTATACAAAATCCAGCCGACCATACGAAAAAGTATAGCTGCCCAAATGAAGGAGTTGCAAACATCCATTACCTTAAACACTAGCGGGGGAATGATATTGATTCCAAATATAAAAATAAAAAAGGAATCATCCAAGGAGACAGCTTATCTCCTCTACTCTTTTGCTTAGCAATTGATCCTCTAAGTAAGCTTCTAAAGAACTGCCAAGGTGCTTATAATCTAAGCTACAGCCGCCAAAGAGAATCCTCCAAGGTAATAAACCGTTTATTTTTCATGGATGATCTTAAGCTGTATGCTAGCTCGGATAAGGATTTAGATCATCTACTAAAAATTGTGCACATTTTTTCCCATGACATAAAATATGAAGCTCGGGCTGGATAAGTGTGCTAAACGTACTCTGAAAGCTGGCAAGAAGATATCTACTGAAAACATCCAGCACAATGAAAATAGTGAAATCAGAGAACTGGATGAACAGGAAACATACAAATACCTCGGCATTGATGAAAATGAGTCCATCCAGCATTCCAAGATGAGAGAGAAACAAAGCCAATAATATTTACGCCTGGTAAGAAAAATCTGCAAAACTGAAATCACAAACAAGAACAAAGTTACAGCAATTAACCAACTTGCCATGCCAGTATAAACTTATCGTTTTGGCATTATTGACTGGTCTCAAAAAGACATAAATTGGCTTGACACAAAGACAAGGAAAATGTTAACCTTGTACCGAGTTATTTATCGAAATCAGTGCATGCCTCGTTTGTATCTACCCAGGCGAGGAGGTATGGGATTCTCGGAAGTCAATCATCAACACAGAGCCACAATCGTCAGCATAGGTCAGTACATAAGTTCCTGTAACACCAAGCTGATGAAAATTAAAGACCATTATGAGAACCGAGCAATAGTACAACATCTATAATACAACTTCCCACTCATTTTGGAAAGGATTGCCTTACAAATGATGTAGAGAACACCAACAAGCCTGCCACTGACATAGCCCAGAAAAGTCGGAAAAAATACACTAGCCAGTTCCATATTGTTAAAACAGAAGAATGAATCAACCATGAACGTGCAAACTACATACCGACTGAACTATCCCAAGAATATATCGATAGGGATGGTTCCCTGGACTGGCTCAAAAGAGGATCCCTCAATTACGACCAAGAGATGTTGATATTGGCTGCACAAGACCAGGGCCTCATGACGAACGCCTTCAAAAAGATGAGTGGTCTAAGCAACAATAATAAATTCAGGCTATATAGCACAGAGGTTGAGAGTGTGGGCCACCTGATTTCTAGTTTCAAAGTCCTACTTGGAGATGGTTATTATACAGATCGCCATAACGGAGTTTGAAAATACCTTCAAATATGTAAGAAACTCAACATTCAGTATAGTACAAAAATCCTGGAAACATATACCCGAACGAACAGTAGGGAATGACAACTACACCAATCACTATGACTACATAATCCCTACGGGTGCATATCTAGCAAACGCAGCTGTTAAACCAGATATAGTGATTTGGGACAGAGCAAACAAAAAGGGACCATAATAGAGGTCAGTGTAACCAATGATACAGGGCTTAACAGAGCTGAGAGGGAAAAGATAACATAGTATCAGGGACTTATGTATGATATGAAACGAAATTGGAAATTAAAAGACGTTTCAATTATACCAGTCATCATAGGAGCAACTGGACATATGAAAAAGAACTTTAAAAATTACATAGCAAGCATAGCCGGTGAACCAAGTGCAAGTGAAATACAAACGATTTCACTGAAAGGGACGGCAAGAATACTGAAAAGACCTCTTGGTTGGACTCACTAAAATAGGGGTAAATGTCAGACACCTGGTTGGATGTCCCATCCCCTAGAAGAAAAAGGTTAAGAAAAATGACAAAAAAACAGGATGAACCACGAATTACACAAGGATATAGTTTCTCTCTATTTTTTCATTTTTCTTATCATTTTGTTTAAGCCAGGGATGGGGCATCCTACCAGATGCCAAACATACACCTGCTATTTTAGACACTCCAACCGAGAGATCTTTTTAAGATTCTAACCGTCCCTTTAAGTGCAATTGTTTGAATCTCCTTTGCACTTGGTTTACCTAGTATATTTGTAAGATAGTTTGTAAAATTCTTTTTCATAAGTCCGGTTCTCCTATAATTACTGGAATGATAGAGATCTTCTTAAGGTTCCAGTTTCTTTTCATGTCATACATAAGACCCTGGTATTTAGTAATCTTTTCCCTCTCAGCTCTGTTTAACCCAGCATCATTCGGGACACTAACTTCCACCAAGGTTGCTTCCTTCTCCTTCTTGTCCCATATTACAATGTCGGGTTTTATAGCTCCGTTTTCTAGGTATGTGGCTGTAGGGATTGCATAGTCATAGTGGATGGTTGGTATGTGTTCGCATATGTGTCAACGTATGTGATTTTTGTGTAAAAGAAGAGCTACATACTTCACGAGAAAAAGGTTTTTCTCCAGTGTGTTTTTGTATATGCTGCAAGATACTTTCTTTATGTGTAAAAGAGCTACATATTTAACAAGAATATGGTTTCTCTCCAGTATGTTTTCGCCTATGTTTCATCATACTTTGTTTCGTTGTAAAAACAGAGGCACATATTTCACAAGCATATGGCTTCTCTCCAGTGTGTGTTCGCATATGTTGCAACATATTGCATTTCTGTGTAAAATAAGATCTACATACTTCACAAAAATATGGCTTCTCTCCAGTATGTATTCGAATATGCTGCAACATACTTTGTTTCATTGTAAAAGAAGAGCTACATACTTGACAAGAATATGGTTTTTCTCCAGTATGTGTTCGCATGTGTTTCAACATGCTTTCTTTCTGTGCAAAAGTAGAGCCACATACTTCACAGGAATATGGTTTCTCTCCAGTGTGTGTTCGCATATGTTGCAACATATTTTCTTTCTGTGTAAAAGAAGAGCTACATATTTCACAAGAATATGGTTTCTCTCCAGTGTGTGTTCGCATGTGTTTCAACATACTTTGTTTCGTTGTAAAAGACGAACCACATACTTCACAAGAATATGGTTTCTCTCCAGTATGTGTTCGCATGTGTTTCAACATACTTTGTTTCGTTGTAAAAGAAGAGCCACACACTTCACAAGAATATGGTTTCTCTCCAGTATGAGTTCGCATATGTTGCAACATGTTTGCTTTCCTTGCAAATGAAGACCCACATATTTCACAAGGATATGGTTTCTCTCCAGTATGAGTTCGCATGTGTTGCAACATATTTTGTTTTGTTGTAAAAGAAGAGCTACATACTTCGCAAGAATAAGGTTTCTCTCCAGTGTGTTTTCGCATATGCTGCAAGATACTTTCTTTCTGTGTAAAAGAAGAGTCACATAGTTCACAAGAATATGGCTTCTCTCCAGTATGTGTTCGCATATGTTGCAACATACTTTGTTTCGTTGTAAAAGAAGAGCCACACACTTCACAAGAGTATGGTTTCTCTCCAGGGTGTGTTCGCATATGTTGCAACATGTTTTGTTTTCTTGCAAATGAAGATCCACATATTTCACAAGAATATTGTTTCTCTCCAGTGGGTGTTTGCAAGTGTTGCATCATATTTTTTCTCTTAAAAAAACAAGGATATACGTATGAGCTTCTCTCATGTATGCATACACATGTGCGGCAATATATTTACTTATTTGTACAAGAAAATCCAGATACTTCACAAGAATATGGTTTGCATATGAATTTTTCTTATTTGTTAGAAAGAACTATATATTCTGAAGTATTGGATTTCAAGCTTATTTTAAAACATGTATTATTTGATATTTTTTTAGTACAGTTTGAATCTCAGCACTTTGTGAGAAATTGAATACACTTAACAAGGAAACGTTTTCTTTAATATATCATAAGATGTAATTTGACGAAAAGAAAACACATATTATTCACATTGATTAGAGGATTTACAGAAAATTTTAAAATATATTTTGCAATGCAGTTCCATGTTACATGTAAATCCATTCAAATCCAATGATATTCGTTGTTCTCATAAATGAATGATATCCTGCAAAATAGCAATGAATTAAAAGATAAGTTTCAAGAAAAGATAATAATTTCATACATATTCTGCAAAATCAATACAATTAAAACCTATTTTTAAATGCACCATCACATTTTATAAGAAATAAATATACTCCTGTCTGTAGCCATTTTGTGAGTAAATATATCTGGGGATTCTGATGAAGTAGCCATTATAAGAACTTCATAGTGCTAATAACACAAACATTGTTGGGAAATGTTAGGTCATGTTGCGTCTCATGAATACCTGTTTCTTGGAAAGAGAGTGTGTGTGTGTGTGTACGGTGGGATGGGGGTAACATTTACCAAAAATGCTATTTGATTTAATCTAAATAATCTCTGAAAAAGTCGCAATTAACAAAATAGTGACGGGGGAGCAGACCGAACTTTTCCCCAAATAAAAAAAGAATCGCAAAATAATAATAATAAAAACTAATAACCAAACGGAGATGAGGGCACTAGGGGAATAATAATAATAATAATAATAATAATAATAATAATAATAATAGACGCCTATAAATATTTGGGAGCTCTGGAAGCAGACACCATCAAGTCAACAGAAATGAAAGAAAGAATTGGAAAGGAATACATCAGAAGATCAAGAAAAACCCCTGGAAACAAAATTATATCGCAGAAACCTATTAAAAGGTATAATTATCTGAGCACTATCACTAATAAGATATTCTGGACCGTTCATAGGATGGACTACAGAAGAACTGAGACAGCTCAATCAGAACACCAGGAAATTCATAACCATGCACAATGCACTACACCCAAAGGAGGATGTTGATCGACTCTATGTGAAAAAGAAAAATGGCGGGAGAGGGCTAGTTTGTATTGAAGACTGTGTGTGAATTGCACAAACAAAAACAACTAGAAAAATACATGATTGTGCAGAGACAAAGAATAAGACAAAACAAGAACAATGGGAAGAGAAACAGCGACATGAAAGATTCATAAGAATGACAAAAGATGAGACTAACAAAAACACTTGGACATGGATGAGAAAAGAACACATTAACTTAAAAACTGAATATCTAATAACTGCAGCACAAGCTAACTCAATAAAAACAAACCACATCAAGGCAAAAATCAACAAAACACAAGAAAACAGCAAATGCAGATTGTGTGGATTAAGAGACAAAATGATAAACCATATAGTAAGTGAATGCAGCAAACTGGCCCAATAGGAATACAAAACTGGGCACAACCAAGTGACGTGTGCAGCATACTGGAAATTATGCAAACAACTGCATCGCGAACACACAGACAAGTGGTACAAGTATAAGCTGGAAACAGTAGTTGAAAATCATAATCACAAAATCATGTGGGACATGGATATACAAATAAATAAACCCATTCAAGCAAGAGAGCCAGATGTCATAATAATTAACAAGAAAGAAAAGTCCTATCAAATCATAGAATTTGCTGTTCCAGGTGAGCAGAGGGTGAATATCAAAGAAAAGGATAAACTGGGCAATTACACAGAGCAAGCCAGAAAGCTGAAAGGAATATGGATGATGAAGAAAATCAAGATAATACCTATAATAATAGGAGCACTAGGAACAATTCCTAAAAAATTTGAAAAAAATGGGAGAATTTGGAATCAGAGGAATGAATGGAAAGATACAATGAATAACAATAATGAAAACAGTTGAAATATTAAGGAAAACCCTTGCATGTGGAGATTAATACACATGAGTCTCATGTGCAGGCCGGACAAACTGCTGCAGAGGCAAAACATGACGAAGCATTACATGGAACCTAGTACATTGAAGCTGCATATCTATAAGTTGTCTACCCCTCCCTTATCCCTTCCCATTGCCTCATCACCCCCCCATGAGTGATGTCAAATAGTTAAGAAAGGTCAAGGTGGAAGGTAAAACCAACAAACAAGCACTGCCCAGACCTCTGCTTGACAATATTGAAGAGAACTGCGACCCTGAGGAGGCTTATTGCCACTCAGATTTCAGTGGAGACCAATGGCCGCTGCCAGCAAATCAATGGCAACCAGCTGTTGCGATAATGCAAATATATTTGCTAATGTTATCGAAAGAGGTGAAGAGTACTGGAAATCTGGGGAGACTTGTTGTAACCCAGCTTCCAGGGAACACCACAGGTTATTTTTAAGGAGAGATCTTGGATGACCTTCTGAAAGCTCATTGTGAGCCAATAATTATGATGGCGATGGTGGTGGGGGTTAAAAGTAAATAAAATAATGATGGGTGCGAGGGCAGACTTTAATTTTCCAAAATTAAAAAAAAATCACAAATTATTATTATTAATAATAATAATAATAATAGTTGGGGAGGGGGCTGTAGAATGAAGGATCCAACGTCAAAACGAAACTATTATCAATGCAAGTTCAAGAAATGGGGGATCAATTTACTAGAATATTGTATGTGTAATTGAACCCCTTTCAAATCTTTTTTTCATTTAATTTTTATAATCTGATAGCTTAGCGTTCAATCAATATTAATCCACAGAAATAGTTGGAAGAAGAAAGGAACACATTGTATGGGGGCGTGAATGTTTAGCAGTGTCAGAAAACGCCATTAACAATCCGTGATAAAAAATTGGATAATTTGACCTCCTATCTTTCGAAGCTTACAACTACTTGAAAAATGTAATTCAAACCCTAATTGTTTTCTTTACTTAAAGGAGCAAAGACTAACTTTTAAAAAAATAACTGGTTTAATAGCAAATTATGCAATATTTTTTAAAAATCAGTTTTCTTTTAAGAAGATTAAAAGAAAATCAACGAATTTTAACGTATTCTGATAAAATATGTATATATATACATTCCAAAAATCACTTACCTACAAAAATACTAATCAATATCGAGTGAATTTTTTTTAAATATCTCGAAAAAAAACATTGAATGAAATAGAAAAAAATGTTTTAAATCTACGAAATTTTCTGAACAATATAACAAGATTGTAAGGTTTCACTTAAAAAAAATGAACGTAATTTAAAAAAGGTTTTGAACTTTAGACTTTTCAGGAAAATTTGCAAATAAATGTTCTATTTCTGTTTTAAATTAGCTTATTTTATTTATTGATCTTTTAGCTTCAATTTATGATATATATATTTGAGGTGAGAAAATGAATTATTTTCATTTTAATAGAAATTTCAAAATGGGGGGGGGGTGAATTAAAAAAAAAAACGACTGTCTATAATATTATATTCAATTAATTGGAAAGAACATAAAATGTCACATTGAAACCGAAAATATCTTAAAAATTGAACCAATAGAAAAATTTGGATAGATTTTTAAAGTGAAAAAATTGAAAAAAATTTACCTCGTAAAATTCAATTGATTTCATGTGTATAAAAATGGCTGCATGCACGTGTGCAGGAACTTTGTAAACACTGTTTAAAAAAAAAATATTTCTATTATTTGTTAAACAACTTTATAGTTTATTTTGGAAACATATTCCATAAAGAAAATAAACAACCCACTTTAAAAAGAGGAATTACGAGTTTTTTATATTTTATGAGCAGTTTTGTGTTAGGTGTGTCAAAAATTCCCAAAAAATTCTGATACACCTAGTGAATGTTAACGTGAACTGAGAATAGTTACAAAATACATCCTATGTAAAGAACGGCTTTCTAAATAATGTTATTATTTTAGCGTGCGAGTCAAATAGTGCATAAGTACCAAAAAATCTATTAACTTATAAGATTTTCAAATGTTCTGAACTTCAGATGAATTTTTATTCATACATTTTTCATAAAATATATTTAGGGAAATATTTTTTTATTCAACATTTTTATTAAAAACAAAACAAAGATATTTGTAAAGCCGTTTACTTGTAATATTAACATTTTGTTTGATTCGAATATAATTTCTATTTAAGTAATTAATATACAATATACATATGGCAACTGAAATGATTCTATTTCATATTGAAACTTTAAAATCTTTCTTAACGCAAATAGATCACAAATAATTAGATAAATCAAATTTTTTTATCATTATTAATTTTCCATTTGTATTGTATTTAAATGAATTTAATTGTTAAGTAAGACATTCTTTTAAAATACAATATTACATATAATGAAATACATGATTGGATATTTTAATGAGAAAACAACGTAACATTTTTCTAAATGCTAAATATGACGACTCTTTCCACCCTCGAAAAATCCTTGAAATTACCACTTTTAAAGGATTTTTGGGGCGTATAAAATTAAGGCAAACCAGTAGTCTCTAAGCTATGAAGAAATGTTAGTTTAGATAAAGTGGGGGATCACTTTTCTATAATGATTTAACGTAAAGTGAGAACCCACTTGATGTACACATTTTGGGGTTGGAAAGCCAGCTCTCTTTCCACCCACAGCCGCCACAACACCCATCATCCGACCACCCCCACCAACACCACATGTAAGCAGAATTTCTGTGAAATATTAAACGATTCTTTTGCTCGCTTAATGTTGGAAAGTTACGGAAACAGTTCTTCTGATCGGTTGATGTCGGCACGTTACTCACGTTAAAACGGTTAATTAAGCTGCAGAAACGCCTGTTAAAATCTATACAAGTTCTATAATTGAATACCCCCCTACAAAAAAAAAACCCCAAAAAAATGAAAAACATAAACGGGTAGCGCCCTCCACTCCCTCCAAAAAAAATGGGTGCATTTCTTCATATCTTGTAAACTACTTGTTTGCTGAAATTTCAAACGTTAGTGTAATTTTAAAGGATTTTCCAAGGTTGTAAAAAAAGTACCCCCCAACCCATCCCCAAAAACGTGGCCATAAAATGGGTTCTCATTTTAGGTTAAATTATTATAGAAAAGTGATCCCCCGCTTTTTAAAACTAACATTTCTTCATATCTTGGAAACAACTCTTCTGCCGTAATTTAAAAAGTTATTTTCTTTTTCAGCGCCTCCGAAAACTTATAAAACTTGTAATTTTAAAGCATTATTCGAGGTGGGAAAGATTTTTCATATTTACCTTCTAAACATAATATTGTTTTATGGAAGGCTAAACGTTTGATAAAATGATTAACATTAAATAAATAAGTTTGAAGTTCGATTGAAATATTAATGGAAATAAACTGAACATAAATGTCGTTAAAAAGGGAATTATTTTTGGATTAATAAATGAAATTTAAAAGTGTGTGTTTTCGTTAAAATCAAATGGAACAAAAACATTGACAAAAAAATTGAAGGAATTGATACTTACTCTGAATCAAATACACATAATTTGTTTGCCTTAAAAAAAAAAAAAAAAAAAAAACGAAGGCTAAAACATATGATTTGAAAAATTAAAATTATTATTTTTTTTTTCGGTGGAAAGTCGTATTTAAAGAATCTTTGAATAAACAAAAGCTTTCCTTTCCGTCGATTGAAAGTCGGAAATAGATTTTTTTTTAATTATCTCCCCTTCTGTATTCGATTTCGCTCTTCTTTCTCTTTTTTTCTTGGGGGGAGGGGGATAACCAAGTAGTCGTTTAAACCAAATTTGATTTCCATGTAAACAATCACCTTTAAGAGAACGACTTCTACAAGTTTTAGGATATGTTGAAACCGATTATCGCATTTAAATTTTTTGCAAACAAATAACTTTTCGGATACTAGGCAATATATTTCCGGTAATCCTGAAGATTCGTTTTCTTTTGTTTACAAAGCCATTTGGCCGAAGTGACGTGCGTGTGCGACATATTTTCAGCTACGGATGACCAAAAATGTATTGAATGAACTTTTTTTTTTTTTAAGTTTTATTCAAACAGTCTGGTTTTGAACTTAATGGACTTTTTTATTATTATTATTTATTTATTAACTGTTTTAATTTTTGTCAAACAAAAATAGAACTTTTATAATGAAATATGTATTATGAACTGTTTTCCAAACATCGAAATTTTAAAATTAAAGTTAGTTTTATAGGCACTTCCAAAATGTTGTGTACTACGTCATCAAACTAAACAAAAAACACGGCGTCATCAGTTCGTGTGTTATTGTAATTTCTATGGAAGAGCATTATTACTATAAAATTTGTTTGCAAATGACGTTATTTTACTATCGTTATTATTTTAGAACGGTAAAATAAGTGCATAAGTTCACAAAAATATAATTTCTCATATATTACGAAAAACAACTAGTCCGTGTTAATGATTTTAATATATAAGAAAAAAGCTCGCAAAGAATTAAAAATGTATACATTAAATGATAAATTTATCAGACATTTCTGAATAAATAAAATATACAATAAAAAAAAAACAATAAAAATGTATAAAAAATAATATAAGACTTACTTACCTTTTGTAAAGCAAATAGATTTTTAATAACGAACTGGACTGACGATAAAATTAATTTTAACCTGTTCTGTTGATACATGTATCTACAAATGCTTGTGCTTACAGGATTCCGTATATTTTTGAAAAGAAGCACAAATTTTGATTACAACCTCTGTCATTTTAAATAATCAAATCGAAACGAATTTTTTTTTGTCGATTTTTCTTTTGCAATTTTTATTATCTCAAGAGTCATATATTATATTATATGAATATATTTTTTATTATTATTGGAAACCTGTTATATAAAAAAAATCGGTTTTAAACTTCATATCGCGTAATATTTGAATTTAATATCATGGATCAAGTAAAGAATAGATACCCTGTAGCAGACGACGCCGCCTGGCGGTGACAAGTGCGCATTTCAACTAACACAGGTGATTCGACCTTGACATTGGCACACGCACATGTCGTCGGTTGTTTGTAAAAACGTCAAATAGCAAACATGCTCGAATATTCGCCAGCAATTTATATATATATATAGTGTTATAATGGAATAAATCCAGAGGAAATCCGGGTATAAGAGCTCAATGTGGTAAACAGAGCAATAAGATAAAAATTATAACACGGAAATTACATAATTGTCGATGCAATAATTTATTTCAACCTTATGGTATTTTCAAGCATCTAAATCAGACAATTACATTTTTTATACTGAAAAAAAAGGAAAGAAAAGATCGGGCTTCGACCCTCAAAAAACCAAAGGTGGTGGTAGTAGCAATCAACTTAATACATTTTATAGAGAGGGTGGTAGGGATTTAAAAAAATAAAAATTAAAAATAACAAATAAAAATATTAGATTAGACACTTATAAGCGGCAGCTCGATGTAACCATAGATACACACACTCTCACACACACACACACACACACACGCAACACATACACATACACACACACACACGCCTCTAAGATGTACGTTCTGACATGTAAATGCCTTGACACGCGTTTACTAACCTAGGAAGAAAGGGGCGAAAGTATACGGATATATAGTGAAAGAAATAGAACAGCGCGTAATGGAAAAAAGAAGAAAAAAAGAGGAAGAAAAGAAGAGGAGACAGTGATCTAATGTTAACTGTCATATTAGTCTAGAAACTCTGAGAAAAGTAAGGGAAATAAACTGGATGTTTGTACACGCGTCCTATAGTTAATTGAGTCATGGAAAGTAGGTCTATTAAAAGATAAATAAATCAATAAAAAAATAAAAAATAAAAATAAATAAATAAAAGTAAGAAAATAAAAATAAAAAGAATATTATATATAAAGTTTTAAAACTATGTGTATGTTATTATGTAAAAATTAGTTAGAAATAAATATTATCTTATAATTCATTTAAATATTGTATTTGTAATATAATACTATGAATTTAAAAAATTGAGTCTTATGTATTTAATATTTTATATATTTTTATGTAAATAATTTTATTGGTTATTATAGCGGTCGTTGTAATTAATATTTCAATTCTTAATTGATTAAGAAGTGGGAAAATGTAATATTGGCCGCCCCCAATTCGATAGGACGTATCTAGTTTCGGTTAATATATATTTTTATTCACTCCGTACAACAAAATTATTCTCATGCACGCATAAAGAAATAAGTAAAATAATTATATTTTTGTGTTGATTTGTATCAAATCTAATAATATCTAGTTTTAGTATTTGGTCTTTTTGACTTAACTCAGTTTAATAACTAATGTATTATCTACAGAGAAAAATTATTATCTTAAGGCTATCTCATTTATTTATAAGTAATTTGGATAAACCAGGTACTTCGGGGGGAAAAAAAAATATGCCTAACTTAGATTTCGGACAACAAATCGTAAAGTAGTTATTATCGAGTATATACCGGACAACACTATAATTGCCAGTGGGGTGGGGTAGGATGGTTTATCGTAACTAATCTAGTGGTGTTAGATTCGGTGTCTTTACCATTATAGAATTCTCTGTTCGTCGGATCTAGAGTTATTGGTTATTTTAAATTTACATTTATGTCTACATCTGGCCATCAGTTCATCTCGTTTGTTTAGGAGATTACTGTGTTGGTACTTCAGGGTTCTTATTTTTTCCTCGAGGCATAAACTGCATCTCTGCCTAAAGCCGTTTGGAACGTCCGAATGACATAGGATTGACCATGAAATCACTGGGGATCGATTCTCATTTTTTAATAACCACCATTGTTTAGCTAACTCGGTTTTATTCTTAAGTTCTGGGTTATTTAAAGCCATTCGAGACTGATCTATTTGACTTAGTTAAAAGAATTAAGTTCCGGAGGCATTCAAACAAATTCCAGTCAATCCTGAAAAATGACATCGCAGAGATTAAAAAGTCTAACAAAGTGTGGGTGAAGGCTGATAAATCAACGAATATTTACAAGATGTGCCCATCTGAATACAAGAAAACTATTCTGGAGAACATCTGTAATAGTTATAAAAAGGATACCCTCGACACTGAAAATACAATCAATGAAGAAACCAAAGTATTAGCATCCAAACTGGGTATAGAAGATAGAGTGGGAAAAATAGATAAGAGAAACGCATACATACTCATCAAGGACCACAAGAAAAATTTCCACATCAAGAAGCAGTCTAGACTGATCAACTCCACTAAATCGGAACTCGGTCATGGATCTAGGGAGATTATCAGGAACATTATTAAGGTAACCCTGGAGGCCACTAAATTCAATCTGTGGAAGGATTCTTCGGATACTATCGAATGGTTTAAATCGATTGAAAGTAAGAGAAATGCTTGTTTCATCCAATTCGATATCATGGATTTCTATCCCTCAATTTCCAAGGAATTACTCATGAACAGCATTAATTATGCTAGGAATTTCGTGGATGTATCCGATGATCAGGTAAAACTGATTATGGCTTGTCGCAGATCCATCCTTTTAAACAATCAGGAAACATGGATCAAATCGAATAACAACGAGTTTGACGTCCCGATGGGGGCTTTTGACTCAGCCCAGATTGCCGACCTAGTGGGCATATTTATAATGTACACTATTAGCAGAATTATAGAGCCTAACTTAGTGGGATTATACAGGGATGATCGACTAATTGTTATCCCTAATAGTGACGGCCCCATGGTATCGAAAATACATAAAAAATTAGTAAGAGCCTTCAAATACCTAGGATTTAAAATAGATATTACCCCAAATTGTAAAGAAGTTAATTATCTAGACATAACTCTAGACTTAAGAAAGGGGATATACAAGCCTTTCAATAAAGATAATAACACACCTTCTTATATTAATACTAGATCTAACCATCCAAGTTGCATAATTAAACAAATACCTAAAACGATTAACACTAGGATTAATAAACTTTCGGCTAACAAAGAAATTTTTGAAGCAAATAAAAAATTATACAATAGAGCACTAGAGATAAGCGGATGCAGTGAAAAACTCACATATATTAAGAAGGAAAATAAAAACAAAAATAAATCTAAGAACAGAGGCCGGAAAATAATATGGTTTAATCCCCCTTACTGTCAACTATCCAACATAAACATAGGGAAAGTATTTTTTAACCTAATAGATAAACATTTTACCATAAATAATCCACTTAGGAAGATATTTAATAGAAAAACTATTAAAATAAGTTACTCGTGCACTAAACACATGGACAGAATAATTAGCACTCATAATAATAAAATATTAAACAACTCTAATAGAAATAAGGCTACAGTAGACAAATGTAACTGCCAAGTGAAAAATAACTGCCCACTGGACGGTAATTGTAAAGTTGAGTGCGTGGTTTATAAGGCCACGATCCACCCAGAAGATAATAACAGGGAAAAAAAAGTTTACTTCGGTATCTCCGCCGGAAGCTGGAAACAACGTTTTTATGACCACAAACATTCTTTCAATAACCCAGAACTTAAGAATAAAACCGAGTTAGCTAAACAATGGTGGTTATTAAAAAATGAGAATCGATCCCCAGTGATTTCATGGTCAATCCTATGTCATTCGGACATTCCAAACGGCTTTCGGCAGAGATGCAGTTTATGCCTCGAGGAAAAAATAAGAACCCTGAAGTACCAACACAGTAATCTCCTAAACAAACGAGATGAACTGATGGCCAGATGTAGACATAAATGTAAATTTAAAATAACCAATAACTCTAGATCCGACGAACAGAGAATTCTATAATGGTAAAGACACCGAATCTAACACCACTAGATTAGTTACGATAAACCATCCTACCCCACCCCACTGGCAATTATAGTGTTGTCCGGTATATACTCGATAATAACTACTTTACGATTTGTTGTCCGAAATCTAAGTTAGGCATATATATTTTTTTTCCCCTGAAGTACCTGGTTTATCCAAATTACTTATAAATAAATGAGATAGCCTTAAGATAATAATTTTTCTCTGCAGATAATACATTAGTTATTAAACTGAGTTAAGTCAAAAAGACCAAATACTAAAACTAGATATTATTAGATTTGATACAAATCAACGCAAAAATATAATTATTTTACTTATTTCCTTATGCGTGCATGAGAATAATTTTGTTGTACGGAGTGAATAAAAATATATATTAACCGAAACTAGATACGTCCTATCGAATTGGGGGCGGCCAATATTACATTTTCCCACTTCTTAATCAATTAAGAATTGAAATATTAATTACAACGACCGCTATAATAACCAATAAAATTATTTACATGAAAATATATAAAATATTAAATACATAAGACTCAATTTTTTAAATTCATAGTATTATATTACAAATACAATATTTAAATGAATTATAAGATAATATTTATTTCTAACTAATTTTTACATAATAACATACACATAGTTTTAAAACTTTATATATAATATTCTTTTTATTTTTATTTTCTTACTTTTATTTATTTATTTATTTTTTTTTTTATTGATTTATTTATCTTTTAATAGACCTACTTTCCATGACTCAATTAACTATAGGACGCGTGTACAAACATCCAGTTTATTTCCCTTACTTTTCTCAGAGTTTCTAGACTAATATGACAGTTAACATTAGATCACTGTCTCCTCTTCTTTTCTTCCTCTTTTTTTCTTCTTTTTTTCCATTACGCGCTGTTCTATTTCTTTCACTATATATCCGTATACTTTCGCCCCTTTCTTCCTAGGTTAGTAAACGCGTGTCAAGGCATTTACATGTCAGAACGTACATCTTAGAGGCGTGTGTGTGTGTGTAGGTGTATGTGTATGTGTTGCGTGTGTGTGTGTGTGTGTGAGAGTGTATCGATGGTTACATCGAGCTGCCGCTTATAAGTGTCTAATCTAATATTTTTATTTGTTATTTTTAATTTTTATTTTTTTAAATCCCTACCACCCTCTCTATAAAATGTATTAAGTGGATTGCTACTACCACCACCTTTGGTTTTTTTAGGGTCGAAGCCCGATCTTTTCTTTTCTTTTTTTCAGTATCAAAAATGTAATTGTCTGATTTAGATGCTTGAAAATACCATAAGGTTGAAATAAATTATTGCATCGACAATTATGTAATTTCCGTGTTATAATTTATATATATATATATATATATATATATATATATATATATATATATATATATATATGTATATATATATATACAAAACTTTTGAAGATTTAAAAGAAAAAATATATATTTACAAAACATTTTTTTAAGTAAGTAACAAAACGAACGTATTTAAATAAAATATATTTAAATAAATGGGTGTCTTCTGTTTCGGATTTTTGCGACCAAATTTTTAAATCTCGGTTGTTTATACTTGTGATTTTATTATGCATAAAAATTGCCTCAGCCTAGAAAGATTTCTCCTTCATTGACCACCGACACACATCGAACTTTAAATAAATATTGAATTGTATTATAATAAATAAATAAATAATAATGAACTTCTTTTTAATAAGTTTTATTCAAACAGTTTTTATTTGAACTTAATGGACTGTTTTTTGTTTTGTTCTATTTTTTGTATTTATTAACTGTTTTATTCTTTTTTTATCAAGCAAAAATAGAACATTTATAATGAAATATATATTATGGACTGTTTTTCAAACATCGAAATTTTAAAATTAAAGTTTTATTTTAAAAAAAAAGAAAGAAAAAAGACAAGGTGTTTTTTCTTGTTTGTTTGTTTTTTCGAGATATTTTTTTTCACCATTTATCATTTTGAAATTTTATTCAACAATGAAATGATAAAAAAAAAACTTTTCGTTAAATATATTTAAAAAAATTATTATAAAATATCTATAAAGTCTATTTTTTATGCCTGTAAAAGTTTGTTGAAAGTTCAAATAAAGTTTATAATTTAATCGAAAAAAAAACACCTCGTCTTTCTTTTTTTTTTTTTTAAATAAAACTAACTTTAATTTTTAAATTTTTATGTTTGAAAAAACAATCCATAATATATATTTCATTATAAAAGTTCTATTTTTGTTTGATAAAAAGAATAAAACAGTTAATAAATACAAAAAACAACAACAAAAAACAGTCCATTAAGTTCAAATAAAGACTTTTTTAATAAAATTTATATAAAAAAGGTTAATTCTATACGGCTTGAGCTATTTTTTTTTTCTTTGTACGTTTTTAATACAATTCAATATTTATTTACAGTGCGATGTATGTCGGTGGTCAGTGAAGGAGAAATCCTTCTAGGCCGAGGCAATTTTTATGCATAATAAAACCACAAGTATAAACAATCAAGATTTAAAAAATATATTATTGGTAAATGTTTCGTTTAGGTCCACCTCCACAATTTTCTTTAAAATGACGACATCTTTAGGTTTTCGACTATGCTGAATACGAAAATCGCATTGAAATGTTGCAGAGATAAGTAGTTATCAAGATAGAAAAAAATGCATTATGCACGGTAATTTTGGCGGATGATTCGGCAGTTAAAAGGAAAATTTGAATTTCAATACTAGATTACCTCCCTTAGATTTAATGATCTGTTGACATAAGCGCTGCTGAGTTGAGGCAGACTTTACACAAGTACCAGCAACGATTCCGTGGTCTCCAGCCAGTTTTTTGCAGCTTGAGTAATCAGCTCGAAATTACCACCATCTGGACTCAACTGCTTATATGCACCGTGCACCGCCAAAACGGGGGATATGTTATTGATCTAGACAAAAATGTCGGGGTTTTTTTTTGTACTTTTGGTGAAATTTTAAAATTCTATTAAAAATAGTATGAAACCTTTTACATTATCCTGCTTTCTATATGATAAAATTCAGGGTTGTATCTTTCTGGGGGGGGGGAAGTTACTCAGAAATAATGGATTTTAATAAATTTAATTTCGTTTTACACAACAACTTGAGTTTTCTGCTATTTCTGGCGGTGCATACGCTTATACAACAAGTGGCACAAATTAAAGTGTCATATAAAACACTGTAAACAGAAAAAATCTCTTACTAAGGAAGCTAACACAAGCAACAATGGATGAATACTTTATGTTAACAAACTTTTTCTCTCTAGTCTCGCATTTGTAAACTGTTCTTTGTTAAATTACCCTGACATTAATAACTTCTTCAGTTTCGAAGGATTTCTTCAGTCACTAGAAGCTCCCAGCAATAAATTTCCAACCAAGCAATATTATTTTTCCACGTGAATGATGTTCCCGAATTTTTGTATTATAAAATATACACACTTCACAGCATCATTAATATACCCCAATCTTTTTTTTTTATTTCGCCCACATGGGAAGACACCGCACATTCAAGGACTGTGAATTGCACCTATAGCACACACAAACATGATACTTTTCTCGTTAATAAAAATTGTTATTTTAAATGTTTGTAATTGTTCCCGAATCATAGCTATTTGCTTATGTATTTTTTCCTTGCTAGAGAAAGGTGTTTTAACACATGTTCTCGACTTTATCATGAATTCAGAAACCGGTCAGTCCATCTTCCGTCTACAGCTTCAAACAAAAAACGATTGATAAAATATATGATTAAAAAATTCAAAATGTAATTTTTCTGGCAAGTAGTATTTCAAGAAGAAATAAAACTTTCTCTTTCATTGGTTGTAAACAGGAAATAGAAGTACCTAAAATTATTTAAAACTGTACAAAAAAGAATCTCGTAAAATTTTGGCAAACTTCAAGAATTAGATGGAGTTATATCCCCTGCATCCTACTTTTTCATTGCAAACTTCAATACAGGTTTAAACCAGTCGATAGAGCAATATTTATCTATATATTACTGCGATAGTTCAAAAATATTAAGTAAGGTGTTAGTAGGCTCATTTTTCTTTTTTTTTTCATAGAATTGTGCGTTTGTTATTATAGGTTTTTTTTTACTATTTCAATTTGAATTGTTTCTGATTTTGTGTCATTCTGAGATGATTGTTGTTTGGCTCGCTCTTCTTTATTAATAGTTATATGTATATTTAGGCAGCATTTTTTCTCTGTGGCATATTTCATTAAATAAAATAGTTTCGAAAAAATTATTATGAAAAAGACCGGAGGGGTTATCGACCGTTCTAGCCAAGGAAGGAACAAGTGAACTTACCTTAGTTGCGGAAGAATTGCCCCTTCCGCGACACACAGTCTGTTAATTGTATCAATCGCCAACTAGGTAGTCCAATCAATACAATCCTTGAAGTGTCAATAAAACCCTTGAGGTTCAATAATAACAAGTCAATATGAAGAATATGGAAGAAGTCAAAAAAGGACGTCCAAACAATTTCAGATCCAAAGAAAAAGGAAAAACAACCACAGATGGTGAGTATTCTCCCCAATATATGCAGAAGTATCATGTGACCAATGATCACATGATCCAAGGGAAAGCCTTTAAAATGGTCAAATAACAACAACGTCTTTTCCTTTTGTTAATAATAAGGCAAGTACACAAATTCATTTCCTCCAACAATCGCTAACCTCTTCAATTTCTTTCACACACTCCCCAAAGGACAAGGAAAAAAAATTAAGTAGAAATAAGAACACGCAAAAGGTCAATAAACGTATCAATATATATTGTTTCATTTTTTTTTCATATATATATATATATGTGTGTGTGTGTGTGTAAATTAATCAAAGAAATCCTAGACTATTCTGGGAGAAGTCTAGGCCTTCCTTGGCGCCGTCTCTAAGGGGCGTAACCTTGACATTACCATTTCTGCCTTACAGGAGGGGGGATTGAATTCTCACACACTTAAAATGGCACCAGTTGTCACAATTATCACAGCAGATCATAGCTTCATTACCCTGTGGAGAACTACATATGCGACAAGGCCAGATCGCTTCTGCCTCCGGAGGGGGAGTGCTAAGACCGTCCATGGGCTCATCAACAGAAGACGGCAAGGCTTGAACTGGATTATCCCTGTAAGACAACAATTCCAGAGGAAAGAGGTTCTTTAGTGAGTGAACCTGTATTGCGCCACATCCTTGCTTGATTTTTGCCGTCCTAACTACTCCATCCTCTCCGCTAAATGTTTCCAAAACAATCCCAAGAACCGAAGGATAAATCAGGGAAAATTGAATCAAACTGGTTTGGAGCAATTTATATTTTTTTTCTTTTGAGGATTTAAAAGTACTCGGACATGATAAATATGGCGATTACATCAGCTAGTTCCCGCTAGAAATGAAGACTGTTATTACGAAGTTGGAAATGATTGAAATTACAATAGTAAAAAAAACGTCCATTTTATTTATTATTTATATATATATATATATATATATATATATATATATATACACCATCATGAGTTAGAAATTCAGGAAAGTAATCAGACATTAGTGTCTTTATAATGTTCCAATTTCGGCAGATACAAATGAAAACCAAAATAGACGCTGGTTCCTGTACGTTACTGTGTACAGTGTCAAAATATTCTCGTTTTAATGCCTATTTTTACCATTTTATTGCCTATCAATAATTTTAAAGCTCAATATTATCAGTTGCATGACGAGTTGGTTAATGACAATTAACTTGTTTTTCTTTGTAGTTTATAGTTTACATTTTTTTACTATATGCCGTACACATGTTTCCTAATTGTAGCATATGATCTTTTATAGCAAGATATTTGCATTTTTTCTGCAGATCTAAGCCTTAAATCTTAGCTGTATATTTTACTTTTGGACATTCTTCCCAGCTATGAAGAGCATATTTATCGAGGCAAAAACTTTATTCCAATGTCTTTAAGAAAAAAAAAACATAATAGCAAAAAAGTCTATATTTCATAAAGCAATGATGGATTAAGACTAGATTAATTATCCCAATTGTATGTAGAGGAATGGATTATACAGGAGATAAACATTTTTTCAAATCAGTTTTGTCTGAGGAAAATGTTTCATCAAATTAAAATAATCAAACGAGTACTTTTCAATCCTAAAAGTGTAGCAGCAATGACAACAATTGCAAGTTCTGCAACACAGAACTAGAGTGTGTGGGCCACCTGACATTTAGTTGTAAGTTCTTGTTATAAGGACAGCTACTATATAATACGACATAATAAATGGTGTTAATAGCTACGATATGTAAGAAGTTGAATATCGAATGAAAGCAGTGAGCTCTTTGGACATATGCTAGAAAGAACGGTTGGAAATAAGTTACACACCATCCACCCATGTAAATTCTTAGCATACAGATGAAAACAAATCATGAAAGAAAACAAAATAAAATATTCTCCATGCATAATAAATCATAAAAAAGTGACCTACAACTAATTATTTACTTTTTTGAGTTTATTATACAATTAATGTATGATACGTACAAGTATTGCACTACATTTTTATAAGAGTAAAAACAAAAAGAAATAATAGAACATGTACTTGCAACTAGAGGGATATGAAAAACTGTACATCTAAAGTTACATTGTAAATTATGTAAATATTCTATGAGAATGTGCTTCTTTAGCATCAGCAAATTTGATTTATCTGAAGAGGAAGAGCTACATACTTTACAGGAATGTAGTTTCTATTGAGTATGTGGTTCACTTTGCTTTGCTTCAACATTGTGTATCTATGGAAAATGTAATCGATAATACCCTAAGAATGTAAATTATGCAGGATTATTGTTTCTCTGTTTTTTGTATATTTTCTCATCAGTTTGTTCAAGCTGGGAATTAGTTTAGTTGCTTGTATAATTACTGGAACACTCAAGATCTTCCTTAGATTCCAGTTTCTTTGTAACAGACTTGGTATTTCGTCATATTTTCCCTTTCAGTTTTGTTTTACCAAACATCATGGGAAAACTAACTTCTATTTTCGTAGCTTCTTTCTCATTCTTGTCGCATATTACCCCATCAGATTCTTTAGCTCCAATTTTTAGGTTCAAAACCCTAGAGACTTGATACTCATAGTTGATAGTGTATGACTTATTTGCAATTGTTCTTTCTGGTGAATCTTCCCAGGACTTGCTGCTACATTTGATATTACAACTTTTTACTAATTGTTCAATGGAGATTATTACACATTCAATTATGTTGGATCATATAGTAGCCAGCTCACAACAGAACCATACAGTTAAATGCCAGGTAGTTTATACCCTACACTTCTGTGTGGCAGACCCTGCACTTTTTGTCATTGTTTAGATTAGTATTTTTCTTAACCACATGGGTCATCATGCCTTAATCTTGGACAGCTATTATTATTTTTATAGTTGAGTGATCCTCTTTTAAGGCGGTCTATAAAGTTGTCTGTATCTATAAAGTTCTGAGTGTAATTCATCCCGATAATACTTGGCACGTTGTTGCTTAGCTCATTCTTCCAGTTTTTCACAAAGGAAGTTTTTGGTCTATTTTGTCGACTTCTTTGGACTATTTCAGTAGCAGACTTGGTCTCCAATTCCGTCTCATTTGTAAAGCAGTCATTCTATTAATTCTTGGCCAGTTTTATGATGGAGGTTTGTCTGCTAGCTCTTGTTTACTATGTTGAAAATTTTGAAGTGCGATTCTGGAAACTCATCAGATATTGCCTGGTGCTATTGAATGTCACACGATGCTGATGCCTAGTCTGGAGAAGACTTTCTGGTCTTCCAGGCAAATACAGTCAATACATACACTTGTTAAGTCACAGTCTGTTTATGTCCTTTTATAGTAAAAAAATAATTTGGTCTCTCTCTCTCTCTCTTTCGCATGTATTGAAACATTTTTGTGTAAATAAAAGGCCACATACGTCACAAGATTGGAGTTAATCTCTTGTCTCCGTTTTCCTGTGTTGCAACACTCTTCACAAGAATATGGCCTCTCTCTTCTTTTAAAATTTTCTTCCTTTGAAGATTGTAACGCTGGATATGGAGCAGCCAACACAGCCCCAAACCATGTCCTGCTTTTTATTGAAACAAACCGAGACCGGTTTTTAGTATCATCTCTGTTCCCTTAAGTGCATTTGTCTGGACCTCTTTTGCACTGGGTTCACCAGGAATATTAGTGAGGTAGGACTTCAGGTTCAGTATGTATTCGCATATGTCATAGCATACTGTGTTTCATTCTAAAAAATGAACCACGAATAACACAAGGATAAGTTTCTCTCCAGTATGTGTTCGCATGTGTTGCAACAGATGTGATTTTTGCATAAAAAAAGAGCTACATACTTCACATGACAAAGGTTTCTCTCCAGTGTGTTTTCGTATATGCTGCAAGATACTTTCTTTATGTGTAAAAGAAGAGTGACACATTTCACAAGAATATGGTTTCTCTCCAGTATGTGTTCGCATATGTTGCAACATATTGCATTTCTGTGTAAAAAAAGAGCCACATACTTCACAAGAATATGGCTTCTATCCAGTATGTATTCCAATATGCTGCAACATACTATGCTTCGTTGTAAAATAAGAGACACATACTTGAAAGGAATATGGGTTTTTTCAAGTATGTGTTTGCATGTGTTTCATCATGCTTTCTTTCTGTGTAAAAGAAGATCCACATATTTCACAAGAATATGGTTTCTCTCCAGTATGTGTTCGCATATGTTGCAACATGTTTTGTTTCCTTGCAAATGAAGATCCACATATTTCACAAGTATATGGCTTCTCTCCAGTATGTATTCGCATGTGTTGCAACATATTTTGTTTTGTTGTAAAAGGAGAGCTACATACTTCACAAGAATACGGTTTCTCTCCAGTGTGTTTTCGCATATGCTGCAACATACTTTCTTTACGTGTAAAAGAAGATCCACATAGTTCACAAGAATATGGTTTCTCTCCTGTATGTGTTCGCATGTGTTTCAACATGCTTACTTTCTGTGTAAAAGAAGAGCTACATACTTCACAAGAATATGGTTTCTCTCCAGTGTGTGTTCGCATATGTTGCAACATCTTTTGTTTCTGTGTAAAAGAAGAACCACATATTTCACAAGAATATGGTTTCTCTCCAGTATGTATTCGCATATGTTGCAACATATTTTTTTTCCTTGCAAATGAAGATCCACATAATTCACAGGGATATGGTTTCTCTCCAGTATGTGTTCGCATGTGTTGCAACATATTTTGTTCTGTTGTAAAAGAAGAGCCACATATTTCACAAGAATAAGGTTTCTCTCCAGTATGTGTTCGCATATGTCGCAACATGTTTTCTTTCTTTGTAAATGAAGATCCACATATTTCACAAGGATATGGTTTCTCTCCAGTATGTGTTCGCATATGTTGCCACATGTTTTCTTTTCTTGCAAATGAAGATCCACATATTTCACAAGGATATGGTTTCTCTCCAGTATGAGTTCGCATGTGTTGCAACATATTTTGTTTCGTGGTAAAAGAGGAGCCACATACTTCACAAGAATAAGGTTTCTCTCCAGTGTGTTTTCGCATATGCTGCAAGATACTTTCTTTATGTGTAAAACAAGAGCCACATAGTTCACAAGTATATGGTTTCTCTCCAGTATGTGTTTGCATATGTTTCCGTATACTTTGTTTCCTTGCAAATGAAGATCCACATACTTCACAAGAATATGGTTTCTCTCCAGTGTGTGTTCGCATATGTAGCAACACGTTTTGTTTCGTTGTAAAAGAAGATCCACATACTTCACAAGAATATGGTTTCTCGCCAGTATGTGTTCGCATATGTTGCAACATGTTTTGTTTTCTTGCAAATGAAGATCCACATACTTCACAAGAATATGGTTTCTCTGCAGTGTGTGTTCGCATGTGTTGCATCATATTGTTTCTCTTTAAAAGAAAAAGGATATACATATAACATATATAGCTTCTCTCATGTATGCATATAAAAAGTAAAAGGCTTCTCCTATTTATGCATATATATCTTATCTCATCAATGCATACACAAAGACATACTCCACAAGAGTATGGTCTGCATATTAATTTTGCTTATTTATTAGAAAATCTATATATTCCGATGTATTGGTTTTCTAGCTTTTTTATAAAAACCAGATTATTTGATATTATTTTAGTACAGTTTGATTCTCAGCAGCTTATGTGAAAAATTGAATACACTTAACAAGGAAACGTTTTCTTCAATATATCATAAGATGTAATTTGACGAACGAAAAACACGTATTATTCACATTTAGATTAGAGTACTTACAGAAAATTTTTAAATATATTTTGTAATGCAGTTCCATGTTTCATGTAAATCCATTCAAATCCAATAATATTCGTTTTTCTCATAAATGAATGATATCCTGCAAAATAGCAATGAATTTCAAGAAAAGATAATTTCATATATATTCTGCAAAATCAATACAATTAAAATCCACTTTTTAATGCACCATCACATTCTATAAGACATAAATATACTCCTTTCTGTAGCCGTTTTGTGAGTAAATATATCTCTGCAATGTTCGCACCACTGAATTGCAGATTGACATGAAAATACATTCATGTTGCTGCACATGTCACGGGTAGTTGTTAGACAAAATAAAAAATAATGATAATAAAACTAATAAACTAAGATGTGACTCTTCAAAAAAGTCCCACTCCTTATTGAAAATGGTTTTATTTGCATTTAGAAAATCTCGAGGAAATTTTATATAATTTGACTTTTGAATAAGTCTGTATGGACATAGGATGCTCACATGAATAAAACTTGTTTTGGGCAAATAATTTTTTCGAAAATTTTTTTTAATAAATCAGATCTTGAGGGTTCTGATGCAGTAGCCATTATAAGAACTTCGTAGTGCTAATAGCACAAAAAAAATTTGGGAAATGTTAGGTCATGTGGCGTCCCATGAATACCTGTTTCTTGGAAAGAGAGTGTGTGTGTCGGGTGGCGTGGGCGTAACATTTACCAAAAATAATATTTCATTTAATCTAAATAATCTCTGAAAAAGTAATTAAAAAGATGGGGGAGCAGACCAAATTTCTCCCCAAAATAAAAAATCACAAAATAATAATAAAAATGATAATAACAATCGGGAGGTGAGGGCAGTAGGGAATAATAATAATAATAATAAGAAGAAGAAGAAGAAGAAGAAGAAGAAGAAAATTAATAATAATAATAATAATAGACGTCCATAAATATTTGGCACTTCTGGAAGCAGACACCATCAAGTCAACAGAAATGAAAGAAAGAATTGGAAAGAAATACCTCAGAAGAACAAGAAAAACTCTTGAAAACTAAATTATATAGCAGAAACCTAATGAAAGGTATAAATACATGGGCAGTATCACTAGTAAGATACTCTGGACCAAAGAAGAACTGAGACAGATTGATCAGAACACCAGGAAATTAATGACCATGCACAATGCACTACATCCAAAGGACGATGTTGATCGACTCTATGTGAGCAAAATAAAACCGTGGGAGAGGACTGGTTTGTATAGAAGACTGTGTGTGAATGACATAAAAAAATCTATAAAAATACATAATGCAAAACACTGAAAGGATTATCATGGCAACTAGACACACTGGAAAAAATCAACAAAACAGAAAACAGAGATACAAAGAATACGACAAGAAAAGAAAAATGGGAAGAGAAACAACTACAGGGAAGATTAATAAGAATGACAAAAGATGAGAATAAATAAAACACTTGGACATGGATGCAAAAAAAGACACATAAACTGAAAAACTGAATGTCTAATAACTGCATCACAAGATAATAAAAACAAAAAAAACAAACCACATCAAAGCAAATATTAACAACACACAAGAAAACAGCAAATGCAGGCTCTGTGGATAAAGAGACAAAACAATACACCATATAGTAAGCAATTGCAGCAAACTGGCCCAATAAGAAGACAAGACCAGGCACAACCAAGTGAGAAGTGCAGTACACTGGGAAGTATGCAAATAACTGCATCGTTAACGCACAGACAAGTGGTACAAGTATAAGCTGGCAACAGTAGTTGAAAATCATAATCACAAAATCCTGTGGGACATGGATATACAAACAGATAAACCCATTCAAGCAAGAGGACCAGATGTCATAATAATTTACAAGAAAGAAAAGTCCTATCAAATCATAGAATTTGCTGTTCCAGCTGAGCAGAGGGTTAATATCAAAGAAAAGGATAAACTGGGCGGTTACACAGAGCTAGCCAGAGAGCTAAAAGGGATATGGATGATGAAGAAAATCAAGATAATACCTATAATAATAGGAGCACCAGGAACAATTCCAAAAAACTTTGAAAAAAATGGGAGAATTTGGAATCAGAGGAATGACTGGAAAGATACAATGAATAACGATGATGAAAACTGTTGAAATATTAAAGAAAACCCTTGAATGCGAAGATTAATACACATGAGCCACCTGTGCAGCCAGACAAACTGCTGCAGAGGCAAAACATCAAAAAGCGTTACATGGAACCAAGAACATTGAAGCTGCATATCTATAAGTTGTCTATCCCCCCTACCCCCTGCCATTGCCCCCCCACCAATGAGTGATGCCAAAAAGTTAAGAAGGGTCAAGGAGGATGGTAAGACCGAGAAACAAGTGCTGCCTAGACCTCTGCTGGACAATTTTTAAGAGAACTGGGACCCTGAGGAGGCTCATTTCCACTCAAATTTGAGTGGAGACCAATGGCCGCTGCCAGCAAATCAATGGCAAGCAGCTGTTGCGATAATGCAAATTTATTTGCTATTGTTATTGAAAGAGGTGAAGAGTGCTGGAAATCTGGGAAAACTTGTTGTCACCTAGCTTCCAGGGAACACCACATGTCGTTTTTAAGGAGAGATCTTTGATGACCTTGTAAAAGCTCATTGTGAGCCAGTAATTATAATAGCAATGGTGGTGAGGCTTAAAATTCGTAAATAAAAAAAATAATGATGGCGATGGGAGGGCAGACTGAACTTTACCCAAAATAAAAAAATAAAAAATTAATAATGATAATAATAATAATAGTGGCATGGGGTGAGGTGGATGATGAAGGACCCAACGTCAAAACGAAACTATCATCAATTCAAGTTCAAGAAATGGGGGTTCCATTGACTAGACTATTGTATGTGTAATTGAACCCCTTTCAAATCTTTTCTTTTTAATTTTCTTTTTTTAATCTGGTAGCTTAGCGTCCAATCGATAATAACAGAAATAGTTGAAAAAGATGAAATGGACCAAATTGTAAGGAGGCAGTGAATGTTTAGCAGTGTAAGTAAACGCCATTAAAAATGCGTGATAAAAAATTTAATAATTCGACTTCCTATCTTTCAAAGCTTATAACTACTTGAAAAATGTCATTCAAACCCGAATTAATTCTTTAATTAAAGGTGCAAAGACCAAAATCTAAAAAATGACAGATTTAATAGCAAATTATGTAATATTTGTTTTTTAAAATCGGTTTTATTTAAAAAGATTTAAAGAAAATCAACGAATTTTAACTTACTTTGATAAAATAAATGTATATATACATTCCAAAAAATCACTTACCTATAAAAATACTAATCAATAGGTACTTCCCTTCTTCCTTGTTAAGAATTTATCCATATTTATATTTTATATTCCATGTCATTTTTAAATAAAATACTTTTTTAAGCAAGGATTAAAAAAACGCGCCATCAGATGTTTTTTACAGTTGAAATAAAGGGAGACACATGTCTGCTTTTCTTCTAGTTGAAATTTCCTGTGGATTTAAGCACGAGAATTAATGTCTCTTTCTATTGCGGGCTGTAAACAAAAGTTAGTAAATATGGGCCACCATAGATGAAAAATTATCCTTATTTCACTTGTCAGTTTTTGCTGATAAAATAAAACAGTCGAACGATTTTTGATTTTTTTCTTATTCTCTTAAAGAAATACATGAGTTTTTATTTAATATATTTTATTTCTTCTTTGTTGAGTGAATCTTTTTAAATATCTAAAAAAACACATTGAATGAAATAGAAAAAATTTTCGTAATTCTAGGAAATTTTCTGAACAATATAAGAAGATTATAAGGTTTCATTTAAAAAAAATTCAACATGATTTAAAAAAACGGTTTTAAACTTTGGACGTTACAGGTAAATTTGCAATTTATTGATCTTTTCTCTTCAATTTGTGATATATAAATTTGAGGTGAGAAAATTATTTGTTTTCATTTTAATAGACATTTCAAAATTGGGGTGAATTAAAAAAAAAAGCTTGTCTATAATATATTCAGTTAATTCAAAACAGCATAAGATTTCACATTGAACCTGAAAATATCTTAAAAAATTTGATAGATTTTTAAAGGTTAAAAATTGAAAAAAATTAACTCGTAAAATTCAATTGATTTCATAACATAAAAAATGGCTGCATGAACTCGCTCAGGCACTTTGTAAACAGTTTTAAAAAAATAAAAAATAATATTTCTATCATTTTTTAAATAACTTTAATAGTTTATTTTGGAAACATATTCCATAAAGAAAATAAACAACCCACTTTTAAAAGAGAAATTACGAGTTTTTTTTATATTTTATGAGCAGTTTTGTGTTAGGGATGTCAAAAATTCCCAAATTTTCTGATACACCTAGTGAATATTAACGTGAACTGAGAATAGTTACAAAATACTCCCTATGTGAAGAATGGATTTCTAAATAATGTGATTATTTTAGCATGCGGGTCAAATAGTGCATAAGTACCAAAAAATCTATTAACTTATAAGTTTTTCACATGTTCCAAACTTCAGATGAATTTTTATTCATACATTTTTTGTAAAATATATTTAGGGAAATATTTTTTTATTCAACATTAAAATCAAAACGAAGATAATTGTTAAGCCTTTGATTCGAATATAATTTTTATTTAAGTAATTGATATACAATATACAGATGGCAAGTGAAATGATTCTATTTCATATTGAAACTTTAAAATCTTTCTTTCACAAATAATTAGATAAATCAAATTTTTTTCATCATTATTAATTTTCCATGCGTATTGTATTTAAACGAATGAAATTGTTAAGTAAGACATTCTTAAAACATACAATATTACATATAATGAGATACATGAAATATTAGATGATTCTTTTGCTCGGTTAATGTCGGAACGTTATGGAAACGGTTCTTCTGATCGGTTTGACATGTTACTTATGTTAAAACTGTTAATTAAGCTGCAGAAACGCCTGTTAAAATCGGGTTTGTTTACTGTACACATAGATTCGAAAAAGTTGTCAAAAACAAATATATAACAAATAAATGTTATCAAAGGCGAGATAAGTTACTTTTCTACCTAACTGGATATATTTTTTGTGTTTTTATTCAATGTAACATGTTCATTCAGCTCGAAAAACATGCAGCGTTTACCGATGTATTGGAAAATTCAAAATGGCGCCCAACACTCTCTTTAACATGGTAAGTTTGGGAAAAGGTGTTATAAATAATAAACTAGACAAAATACTATTATAAAAACACCGAATATATGTCAACTTATGTCACGGTAACATATAATGAGCGAATTTCTAATAGTATTTTGTCTATTTTATTATTTATAACATCTTTTCCTGAACTTACCGTGTTAAAGAGAGTGTCTCCCGCCATTTAGAATTTTCTAATACATCGGTAAACACTGTATGCTTTTAGAGCTGAATAAACATGTTACATTGAATAAAAACATGAAAAATATATCCATTTAGGTAGAAAAGTAACTTCTCTTGCCTTTGATAACATTTATTTGTTATATATTTGTTTTTTGACAACTTTTTCGAATCTATGTGTACAGTAATACAAACCCTTAAAATCTATACAAGTTCTATAATTGAATACCTCCTTCAAAAAAAAAAAAAGAACGAAAAACAAAAACCGGCAACCCCCACCCCTTCCTCCAAAAAAGGTGGGCATAAAATGGGTGCATTTCTTCATATCTTGTAAACTACTTGTTTGCTGAAATTTGAAACGTCAGTGTAATTTTAAAGGATTTTCCAAGGATGGAAAGAAAGTCCCCCCCCCCAAAAAAAAATGTAGCCATAAAATGGGTTCTCATTTTAGGTTAAATTATTATAGAAAAGTGATCCCCCACTTTTTTTAAAAACTAACATTTCTTGATATCTTGGAAACTACTTGTAATTTTAAACATTATTTTCGTTTTCAGCGCCTCCGAAAACCTTAAAGGTTGTAATTTAAAAGAACTTTTCGAGGGTGGAAAGATTTTTCATATCTACCTTCTAAACATAATAATATTGGGTGCTAGTGCAGAGAGTGATCCGATCCGCGCTATTTTTTAAATCGTATTTCCAAGTTTAATTAAAGTTTTAGTATATATTTTTTTTATTCAATTGTAAAGTTGAAGTATAGAATAGATACAAAACACCCTCCCCATGTTAAGAATGGCTTTTTAAATAATAAAGTTATTATTTACGTCCGGATCAGTCACTGTTTGCTCTAGTATAGGCACCGCCAAAAATGGCCGAAAAATGAAGTTGTTGTTGTTTTTTAAAACGAAATTACATTTATTAAAAACCATGATTTCTGAGTAACTTTTTTTTCCAGAAAGATAAAATCCTGAACTTTATCATATAGAAAGCTGAATAATGTAAAACTTTTTCTACTATTTTTAATTAAATTTTAAATGTTAAAATTTCCCCAAAAGTTAACAATTGACATTTTTTGTCTTGCACAAAAAGCATATATAAATATTTAAAAAAAAGGTTTTTGAAAGAATTAAGTTGTTTATTTTTACTCTAAGATTTAGGGTGATTTTCTATGAATATATGCAAAAATATTATAATATAAGTACCTGGATTTCAAATAATTCCACTTATTCATATAGGCAACCAGTTACTTCGCGTCCATATAGAGTCCAGATCGAGAATATTTACGTTTGTGTTTAATAAAAAGCAAACTATGGAAGACCAAACAGGCCAAATAAAACTTATTTTTCAGTGACGAAAATTTCAATGTATTATTAACGCTGAGGCTGGCCAGTACCAGATGGGTGACCATTTGTACGAGTTTGGTTTTTAATGTGTATGTGTGGGGGTTAGGCTCACAAAAATGGGGGGGGGGGTAAAGCAGAATAAAAATTTAAATTGACCCAGTCTAGAAAGATTTCTCCTTCATTGAACGAGGAAGAACTGTAGGGTTTTTTGACTATATAAGCAACCCCGAGGCTGGCCAGTACCAGATGGGTGACCATTTTGATGAGTTTGGTTTTTAATGTGTATGTGTGTGTGTGTGTGGGGGGGGGGGTCAGGCTCCCCCCAAATGGGGGGGGATTCAAAGCAGAATTAAAATTAAACTAAACTACATAAGCAACCCTGAGGCTAGCCAGTACCAGATGGGTGACCATTTTGATGAGTTTGCTTTTTAATGTGTACGCGTGTGGGGGGCTCAGGCTCCCAAAAATGGGGGGGGGGGGCTTCTTTCTGACAGGTTTTTCAAGAGATTGACGCATAATTCACAATTTTAAGTGTGATATTCAGTCATAACACACCCGAAAACAAATTTAAATCAACTTTAGAAAAACAAGTGGACAACATCGGCAATTTGACAATAATTTATTCTAAGCTTCCTTTTGTGTAATTTCGACACTGCAAGTGTACGGGCCATACTAAAATAATAACTTTATTTAGAATGCCATTCTTAACATGGGGGGGTGTTCAACTATTCTGCACTTTCACCTAAGGTTTAACCATTTTTTTACGGTGCGTATTTTTCGCAGTATAAAAAAAGTACTGTTTCTAGTTTAAAATTAATTTTTCACTATAAAGTTTCGTTTATGGCAGACGGACGAACAAATGTCCGCTATAGTTTCGGTAAAATAAAAATAAACATGTGTAATAATAAAAATAAATTTTTATTTACCATCCATAATTTTGTATCGCAATGAAAAGAGAAACGTCTCGTTTCTATGTGAGTGTTGACCAACATAAATTGTACTGATTCACGCTTGCACCGGTTTTGGCAGTCATGGAGATTCAACAAAATTATTTCAGTGCGTATGGTCCACCGTAGTCGAAAGGCGGCAAACGTTATCAAATGGGATCGAAAAACTGATGATATGTTTTAACACAAAGGGCACAATATTTATCGATTTTTTTTTGTATCGATTCTTCAAAGAATTCCCTGTTTAATAATGGTCATGCATTATTCGGCTTGCTAAAAAAAAATTAATTAATTTATTTATCAAAGATTTTAAAATGGCTTTTTTCGTATAAATATTTAAAAATTTTTTTTTTTTTTTTGCTTAGCTTAAATTAATTATTTTACTTAACATATTCACCGAATTCCACACTCCAAAAGTCAAAAGCGGAATAATTAAACACAATCAAAGTTCTGATATTCAGACGTCAAAATAAGGTATGTAAACAAGTGTTGTTTTTTTTGGTTTTTTTTAAATCTATAATCCTGTCCCTTACAACAACGGAATATGTTTTGTTTAGTTTCAGATGATTATTTTAAGCATATTTGTTCCCACTTCAAAACAAGGGGGGGGGATTGTAAGCAAAAAATATATATATATATAAATATCGTTTATGAAAAATAAGTACACTGTTATAAAGTTCATTCTTCTCTTAATAATCGCTGAAAATTTCGTATTGATTGGATAATTACCTGATTTTTGGTAGATTTTTAAAAAGACGGTCCGTCAAAAAGTACTTACCTGCCCCCCCCCTCCAGTTTTGGCGGTGCCTACACTAGTACCTAATATTGTTTTATGGAAGGCTAAAAAGTTTGATAAAAATGATTAACATTAAATAAATAAGTCTGGAGTTCGATTGAAATATTAATGGAAATAAACTGAACATAAATGTCGTTAAAAAGAGAATTATTTTTGGATTAATGAATGAAATTGAAAAGTGTGTGTTTTCGCTAAAATCAAATGGAACAAAAACATTAACAAAGAAATTGAAGGAATTGATACTTACTCTGAATCAAATACACATAATTTGTCTGCCTTAAATAAACAAACAAAAAAAACGAAGGATAAAAGATATGATTTGAAAAATTAAAATTATTTTTTTTTTGTGGCAAGTTGTATTTAAAGAATTTTTGAATAAATAAAAGTTTTCTCTTTCGTCGATTGAAAGCCGGAAATAGCTTTTAAATTATCTCCCCTTCTGATTTCACTCTTGTTTTTTTTTTGGGGGGGGGGGTTAACTTTAGTAGGCGTTGTAATCAAACCCTTGTTGATAAATAAATAACTTTTTACTTGGTTTCCATCTAAACAATCTCCTTTAAAACGACGACTTAAATAAGTTTTAGGATATGCTAAAAACGATTATCGCATTTAAATTTTCCGCAAACAAATAATTTTTCAGATACTAGGCAATATATTTCCGGTAATCTTGAAGATTCGTCTTCCTTTGTTTAGGCAATATATTTCCTTGTATTATCAGTCATGGCAGGCTATGACAAGAGAATAATGTTATCATTGTTTGGACTTCCGAGTATATATCCGACACAATTAGACATAGTTAATCAATCGAGAACCAACTCTATCCAGAAACATGGTAATCAAGACATTAAAAAATGAAAATATTGAAAAAAAAGTGTAAATTGTACGTATCTGTTATGGAATGACGTTCTCCGAAAACAAAAATTCACTTAATTTCATCAAGTAGTTTTTTTGTTTTTTTTACAGCGAAAGAACATTTTGTGATAATACCGAGCAAAGGGTCCGATTTTTAAGAAGAAAAGTTCTTATTAAAGATGGGGAGGGAGTGTCGGTGCTTTAAGTTGAGTTATATCTCCCCGTGAAAAAATTCCAAGATTGCTATCTTCAACATGTTATAATAAAACTGTAAAAAAAAAACAAAACAAATACTCGATCAAATTAAGTGAATCTTTTTTTTTTTTTTTTTTTTTTTTAGCTCTTCTTCAGTCCGACACCGATACGTGACTGCAATATAACCTTTTTTCGATATTTTCATTTTTTTAATGTCTAGATTAAGCTGTACAAGTATCAAAAACGGGTTTGTATTACTGTACACATAGATTCGAAAAAGTTGTCACAAAACAAATATATAACAAATAAATGTTATCAAAAGCAAGATAAGTTACTTTTCTACCAAACTGGATATATTTTTTGTGTTTTTATTCAGTATAACATGTTTATTCAGCTCGAAAAACATGCAGTGTTTACCGATGTATTGGAAAATTCAAAATGGCGGCCGACTCTCTCTCGGAGAGGGGAAGTTTGGGAAAAGGTATTATAAATAATAAACTAGACAAAATACTGTTAGAAATATGCTCAATATATGTTATTGTTACCGTGACATAAGTTGACATATATTCGGTTGTTTTTTTTTTTAATAGTATTTTGTCTAGTTTATTATTTATAACATCTTTTCCCAAACTTACCGTGTTAAACAGACAGTCGGGCGCCATTTTGAATTTTCCAATACATCGGTAAACACTGCATGTTTTTCGAGCTGAATGAACATGTTACATTGAATAAAAACACAAAAAATATATCCAGTTAGGTAGAAAAGTAACTTATCTCGCCTTTGATAACATTTATTTGTTATATATTTGTTTTTTGACAACTTTTTCGAATCTATTTGTACAGTAATACAAGTATCAAACACATATAAGATATAAACTGATATATACTCGAGAGTCAAAATAATGAAAAGAATATTCTCTTGTCATAAACCTAATTATCAGTAGGGGTCATTGTTGAGTGTGCAAGCGTGCGCATATATTAATGTAAAGTAAAAACACTAAAAACCTATTCAGCTACGTAGAAGAATAACTTATCTTGCCTTTGGTAACCTTATTTGTTATATATTTTATTTATTCCCGTGAATACACTCCTGCTTTCGACTTCATAAAATTTCTATAGCATATTTTCAACCGTGTCATCTTTTGGCCAACAGCGTGTTATGTTTACAAATCTTGGTACTAGTAGTGCAGCAGTGCACGTATTGATCCGTGTTGAACGTTATTATTTAAAAAGCCATTCTTAACATGGGAGGGGTGGGGTGTTTTGTATCTAATCTGTACTTTAACCTTACAAGTGAATAAAAAAAAACATATCATAAAACTTTAATTAAACTTTGAAATACGATTTAAAAAAATAGTGCGGATCAGTAAGTGCACTAGCACCCAAAATCTTAGAGTTACGACCTGGCAGACCACAACAATATATTACCACACAACCACACCACCGTTCAGTACTTAGCATCAAATACTACAGAGGCACATGCCAAGTTAAAAACTGGCAGCAGACAAATGCGATACAGGTGCCATGAACAACGTTTTGTCAAAAGAAGTGCATAAAAAATGTATGTAGTGTAAGTAGTACTTAGAGTAACGTCAATACGGTTATTTGCTCTTGGTAGAAGAACAATTGATCAAGGAGGAACCGGTCGGTCGGCTAGGGGTACTATTCCGCAACAAATTTGTTGGTGCAACATTCCATATTGTAATTTTCAATGGACAATATTGACAGGAATACAGACATCAGGAGAGTTCGGGTTAGTGGTCCTAAACATAGCTGGGTTTGTATTATTCTACACATAGATTCGAAAAAGTTGTCAAAAAACAAATATATAACAAATAAATATTATCAAACGCAATATAAGTTACTTTTCTAAACTGGATACATTTTTTGCGTTTTTATTCAATATAGCATGTTTATTCAGCTCAAAAAACATGCAGTTTTTACCGATTTATTGGTACATGCAGTTTTTACCGATTTATTGGTACATGCAGTTTTTACCGATTTATTGGAAAATTCAAAATGTCGCCCGACACTCTGTTTAACATTGTAAGTTTGGGAAAAGGTGTTATAAATAATAAACTAGACAAAATACTATTTAAAAAAAACACCGAATATATGTCAACTTATGTCACGGTAACATATATTGAGCGAATTTCTAACAGTATTTTGTCTAGTTTATTATTTATAATACCTTTTCCTGAACTTACCGTGTTAAAGAGAGAGTCGGGCGCCATTTTGAATTTTCCAATGCATCGGTAAACATTGTATGCTTTTCGAGCTGAATAAACATGTTACATTGAATAAAAACACGAAAGATATATCCAGTTAGGTAGAAAAGTAACTTATCTTGCCTTTGATAACATTTATTTGTTATATATTTGTTTTTTTGACAACTTTTTCGAATCTACGTGTACAGTAATACAAACCCACTTAGCTGTAGTGTTACTCACTTCGGCAGATTTGCCGTTTAGCTGTAGAAATAGCTTTCAACCTCTTATCAAAAAAAGGGGACACGTTGGGTCGTCACCGGAAAATATCCTGCCTTAAGGAGAAGTGCTTTCCGACTCCCTGGAAGACCTCATCAGTTTGCCCTGTATTTAAGAATTCAGGTGATAAGTCATCTCCCTCTCAAAACAGACCAATAAGTCTCCTGTGTGTTATGAGTAAGTTGCTGGAATCCATATTAAATAGAGAAATAGTCAACCACCTCAGCAGGAATAACCTTCTTAGTGACACACAATATGGTTTCCGCTCTGCAAGATCTACCGCAGATGTGCTGACGGTTATATCCCACAGGATTAGTGAATCTCTTGACAAAGGCTTCCTTTCTAGGGCAATTGCTCTTGACATATCAAAGGCCTTCGACAAGGTATGGCATAAGGGTCTACTTCACAAGATTTCCAGCTACGGTATAACTGGAAATGTTTTCTCAATCATTAAATCATTTCTCTCCGATAGGCTCATAAGAGTAGTGGTAGATGGACAAAAATCGGAGGCCTGCAATATAAATGCTGGAGTCCCTCAGGGGTCAATCCTGGGCCCAACTCTCTTCCTGATCTACATTAATGACCTCCCTAAACACATACTTAAATCATTCGTTGACATCTATGTTGATGACACGACCATCTACGGCAACACATCAAAGACTGTAAATGACAAAGTTCTCTCTGATTCTCTCTCCTCTGATCTCGAGTGCGTGGTTCAGTGGGGGAAGATGTGGCTGGTTTCCTTTAATGCATCCAAAACCAAACTCCTATCCTTGCATCATCAACGCTCTGATCCCCAGCTGGCATCAATTGTGATGGATGGCTCTCGTCTGGGCGAGGCTCAGTGTTTTGACAAGCTTCTGGGTTTGACCTTTACTCCTGATCTAAAATGGAACACGTACGTAAATTAAGTCTGTTGCCAAGGTCGCTGGAAAGATGGTGAGATCCTTCTACCGCTCCAGAAGATATCTCACTACTGATGCAATTCTCTATCTATATAAAAGCCAAGTACGTCCAAGGATGGAATACTGTTGCCATATCTGGGCAGGAGCTGCTAAAAACAGCCTATCCTGCCTTGACAGAGTACAAAATAGACTTTGTGGTTTAGTTGGGGATGCCCTTTTCTCTACCCGCAACCTCTCTCCCACAGAAGAGACGTTGCTAGCCTGTCCTTGTTTTATCGTTATTTCCATGGCAGATGCTCGTCTGAACTCCAATCTCTGGTCCCCCCCTCGCCAATCTTTCACGAAAAACACCCGTCTAGCTGAATCCACTGTGAAAAATTTCCCCCACTCTATATCTGTGCCTAAATCAAAACGCGGATTCCATGAACAAAGCTTCTTTCTTAGAACTGCACGCCTGTGGAACTCTGTTCCGTCTGCCTGCTTCCCTCCGGACTACAACTTGGATGTCTTCAAGTCCAATGTTAACAAATTCCTAATGAACCGCCCCCTTAAGTAAACACTTCATCAAATCTCCACACTAACGTAATGTACTTGCAATAACCCTTATCCCTGAGTGGGTTCCGGGCCTTGATAAGTGGTGGTGATGGTGATCTCTGTGTAAAAAAAAAAAAAAAAAATATCCAGAAGTTTGTTTACGTATAATTTAGTTTAGATTAACCACATTGTTTAATAAAAAAAAAAGGATTAAATGTGTTTTATTTCATAATTCAAAATTTTTATTGTGTGATTAAACATTTAAAACATTAAACAATACAAATAATATGTTGTTTAACAAATTAAAAAAAAATGAAAAATGTTTTCAAATGATTAAATATGTTTCATTTATAATTTAAAATTTTTATTTTATAATTTAAAATTTAAAACATTGAACAATACAAATAAGATTTTGGTTTGATTTTACATTTTATATTGTATTCGGGTGCATATTTAACTTCATCTTTCATTATTTCTTTTTGAGAATAAAATCAACATTTTATTTATACTGTTCAATGTTTTTATTTTAAAATTATAAAATAAAACACATTTAATCGTTTTAAAAACTTTATCTTTCATTATTTCTCTTTTTTATTTGTTAAACAACGTGGTAAATTTTAATTAAATATTAGGGTTTGTTTTACTGTACACATAGATTCGAAAAAGTTGTCACAAAACAAATATAGAACAAATAAATGCTATCAAAAGTAAGATAAGTTACTTTCTACCTAACTGGATATGTTTTTAGTGTTTATATTTAATGTAACATGTTTATACAGTTCGAAAAACATAACAGTGTTTACCGATATCTTGGAAAATTTAAATTAGCGACCGACTCTTTTTGATGCGGTAAGTTTGGGAAAAGGAGTTATAAATAAAATAAAAAAAACAGACAAAATACTGTTAGAAACTCGCTCAATACATGTTACCATAGCATAGGCTGACATATATCCGGCGGGATTTTAACAGTATTTTGACAGTTTTTTAATATTTATAACTCATTTTCCCAAACTTACCGTCTCAGAGAGAGAGAGAGAGAGAGAGAGAGAGTCGGTCGCCATTTTAAATTTTCCAATACATCGGTAAACACTAGGCACCGCCAAAATTGGGGGGGGGGCAGGTCAGTACTTTTTGACGGACCGTCTTTTTAAAAATCTACCAAAAATCAGGTAATTATCCGATCAATACGAAATTTTCAGCGATTATTAGGAGAAGAATGAACTTTATAACAGTGTACTTATTTTTCATAAACGATATTTATATATATATATTTTTTTGCTTACAACCCCCCCCCCTTGTTTTGAAGTGGGAACAAATATGCTTAAAATAATCATCTGAAACTGAACAAAACATATTGTGTTGTTGTAAGGGACAGAATTATAGATTAAAAAAAAAAAAAAAAATTGTTTGCATACCTTATTTTGACGTCTGAATATCAGAACTTCGATTGTGTTTAATTATCCCGCTTTTGAGTTTTGAAGTGTGAAATTCGGTGAATATGTTAAGTAAAATAATTAATTTAAGTTAAGCAAAACAAAAAAAAAAAATTTTTAATATTTATACGAAAAAAGCCATTTTAAAATTTTTGATAAATAAATTAACAATTTTTTTTTAGCGAGCCGAATAATGCATGACCATTATTAAACAGGGCATGCTTTGAATAATTGATATATAAAAAAAAAATTCGATAAATGTTGTGCCCTTTGTGTTAAAAATAGCATCATTTTTTTCGATCCCGTTTGAAAACGTTTGCCGCCTTTCGACTACGGTGGACCAAACGCGCTGAAATAATATTTTTTTATTCTGCTTTAAATTGCCCCCCCCCATTTTGGGGAGTCTGGCCCCCACACACATATACATTAAAAACCAAACTCATACAAATGGTCACCCATCTGGTACTGGCCAGCCTCAGCTTTATAATACATTGAAATTTTCGTCACTGAAAAATAAGTTTTTTTGGCCTGTTTGGTCTTCCATAGTTTTCTTCTTATAATCCGCAAACGTAAACAGAGTCGATCTCGACTCTACATGACCGCGAAATATCTGGTTACCTATATGAATAAGTGGAATTATTTGAAATTCAGGTACTTATATTATAATATTTTTGCATATTCTCTTAGAAAATCATCCTAAATCTTAGTTAGACAATAAATAAATAAATTAATTATTTCAAAAACCTTTTTTTTTAAATATTTAAGTACGTTTTTTGTGCAAGACAAAAAATGTCAATTGTTAACTTTTTGGGAAAATTTAACATTTAAAATTTAATTAAAAATAGTAGAAAAAGTTTTACATTATTCTGTTTTCTATATGGTAAAATTCAGGGTTTTATCTTTCTGGAAAAAAAAAAGTTACTCAGAAATAATGGATTTTAATAAATGTAATTTAGTTTTAAAAAACAACAACAACTTGATTTTGCGGCCATTTTTGGCGGTGCCTAGTAAACACTGTATGTTTTTCGAGCTGAATAAACATGTTACATTAAATATAAACACTAAAAACATATCCAGTTAGGCAGAAAAGTAACTTACCTTGCCTTTGATAACATTTATTTGTTCTTTATTTGTTTTGTGACAACTTTTTCGAATCTATGTGTACAGTATATAATCACAGGATTACATTTTTACTAATCACGTAAATATAAACAAACTTATATTTACACCGGTGTCGACCCAACGTGTCCTTTTTTTTTTTGATAAGAGGATTCGAGGCTATTTGTATAACTAAACGACAAATCTACCGTCACTTCAGCTACAAAAAAAAAAAAAACAAAAAAAAAACGTCAGGTACAGACAAACGATGACCAAGTACCCCAACAGAATACAAAATCAGTTCATATGCCAAGGTCAAATTGTATATAATATTTAAATGAAAATAAAAAAAATATTCCGAAATACAGAATTATCAACTTTTGTAAATGAACGAAATCTTTGAAAATCTAGAATTAAATAATTTTTTTTCCAGTGTACATCAAGACGCCACTTCTTCCAAAAATATACAGAATGTTCGGCATTGTTTTTGTAGATGAATACAACGTACCTCATCCTCAGTCAATATTCAGAAGTATAGATGTTCGTTCCTATTGTTATAATTAAGACAAGCGTATGGTAGCAAGAAAAACGTGAACACGGAGATTGTGTATATACATATATATGCATATATTTATTCTCGACAAACGAGATGTTAGAAGAAAAAAAAAAAAGAAAGGATCGTTAGTATTTACTCGAAGTTGACTGGGACGACGTTAAGGTATCGGCTGTGGCGTCGTTGGTGAGAAGAGAGGTGGTTGAATGTTTGAGTCGTGCGTCGGTGAAATAGCAGTCGTGGCGACAGTGGAGACGACGATTAAGACGGCGTCGAAGACGGCAGAGGAAGCAGCGAACGCGAAGCGTGATGTGTTTGACTGGTCGGTCTGTCTAAAACTGCCGATTTGAACATGCTGCCCCTTTTTTATATCAAGGCGCGATGAAAAAGTGGCTCGAGAAAGCCTGTGTTTAATTTAGGCGGGAGGCACTGTTATTGGCCAAAAAATATAAATGTTATTTTGCCAATGCCTGCGGAATTGCGCATAAATCGCCTGAGATTTGTATTTCTGTTTTATAACAAAGCTCCCCCAGATCTCAGACAGATTTACAATTTGTGGGTGTGTTTAGTAGTGTAGTGTTTAGATCATGACAAAGTCCCTGAAGCGGGTGGGGGAGGTTCCCTCTTGTTGTTCTCACCGGGGGGTAGGGTCGGGATAGTGTTATTGTCGTGTGGTGATGATGTTGAGGGATTCATGTTTTGATTTTGTGGGGGTTATTTGGAAAATGTTGTGTTGCGTGAAGCTGGTTGGTGTTACAAGGTGGGGGCAGGGGGTTCGTTTTGCACAAATGCGGTGGGCGAGGGGCCAAGCGTCTGATATGTGCGCAGTGGATCCAGGCTGTATCACCCTTTTCATTTTGCACCTGAGACATCATGTCATTTGTTTTTATGATTGTGAAGTCACCTACCCATGGTAGATGAGATGATTGTGCCGTTGCTGATTGTGGCTGATGGAGTAAAACTTTATCACCTACTTGTATCGGGTCTCGACAGGTAAGGTGATGGGTGCCTTTCTCAAGTTTGTGATCGGCCTCGTCATTGGCCAGGGTGACATGGTGGTGGACCTGTCTTAGCAAAGCGTTGATTTGCATGCCATATGCTCCCGGGTCGTCGCTTTTAATTTGTTTATTATGAAGCGTAGGCAAACCAATGTTGGGGTGACGACCTGTGATTGCATAATGAGGGGGAGACACCGGTAGCGCTATTAGTCGTGGCGTTCATGGATGAGACTACCGATTCGAGGACGTCAGTCCATTCACAATTCCTCTCCTCGCATAGCATGTATAGGGCATTTTTCATTGTCCGATGTTGCCGCTCAATGTTCCCCGAGCTTTGTGGACACCAGGGGCAGTGGAGCTCCTGTGTGATGGACAGCTGGTCACAGAATTGTCCATAGACTTTTCCCGTGAAGTGTGTGCCCCGATCAGAGGAAACTATTCTTGGAATTTCCCTGTGCCGAAGAAAAAACTGAAACAGCCCGCGGGCCGCATCAATGGCACGGTCCCTTGCACATGGTATCGCCGTGAAATACTGACTAAAGCTGTCCAAAATCATCAGTATGTACCGTTTTCCTTTTGAATTTGGCATTGTTACAAAGTCGATAAAGACCAGCTCGAATGGCCTTTTTCCACGTTTGCAGTGACCCATCAGCCAGTGGGTGCGTTTACCATAGTTCCCTTTGTATTTTGCGCAGGTTTCGCAAGAGTCGACATAGGCCTTAATGTCGCGATTCTTGAACTCCCACCAGGAGCCGGACAAGAGTTCTCGCATGCGAGTGATGCCTGAGTGGTTGCTGCCCTCTTGGGCCTGGAAGAGGTATTTGGGACGAAGTTTATATGGCACAACCAGTTTGGGGGAGCTATTGCTGTCCCTCATCATCAGCACGGCGGTACCCGGTTCCAGAAAAAATTGTTGGAAGTGATGTTTGAAGAGCGTAGCTCGGTGATCGCTAGGATCAAAATGTGGTTCACTGGGGTTGGTTGACTGGAGGGCACTGATGATCTTTGCTAAGGTTTCATCCTTCTGTTGTTCGTTTGTAACGCCTAGGTGGTTGCAGATTTTCTCCGTAGGGATGGGAGATGAGTGGTATGCAAAGAATGCATTGCTGATATGTTCTTGGGTGTGGGCGTCCCGTGTTGTGTGTGTCTTGGGAATGAGTTGTAGACTGTGTGAGTCGTTGAGGCACCAAGATGGGATGTATATGCGTAAGGTTGATCCACTTAGCTCGAAAGTCTGGCCTGCTGGGGTCGGGTCGTGTGGAGTTTTGATTTTTCTTTGTCCATTACCTCTGCTGAGCATGTCGGCCCAAATGTTGGATTCACCCTCGATGTATTCCAGGACAAATTTATAGCATGAAATTTCTTCCTGCCATCTTCGTATTTTGGCGTTATTGAATTCTCGTTGATCCAAATATGTTAGTGATCGATGGTCGGTGAAGAGAACAAAAGGGCGGCTTCGGAGGAAATAATCGAATTTGATTATCGCCCACTTGACAGCGTAGGCCTCCCGTTCCATCGTGGACCAGTTCTGTTCTGTGGAGTTAAAAGTATGGGAGGCAACAGCGACGATATTTTTCTTCCCGTTGTCAGTCTCTTGCATTAGTATCGCACCACATGCCATGTCGCTAGCGTCGGTGGTGAGTGTAAACAGTTTGGAAAAATCCAGAAATGAAATGATGGGTGGTGAAGAGAGTCGTTCTTAAATTTTTTTGAAGGCTTTGTCGGCGCTCTCTGTCCATATGAAGGGTTTATTGATCTTGTTGAGATCATGTATGGGAGACATGAGTTTTGAGAATGTGCCCGACCTGATTTGTTCCTGCAGGCGCGTCTCAAGGAACTGTCTGATCCATACCAGTCGGCCGATGAGGCTTAGTAGCTCCTTTGATGTTGGGAGCTTCATTTCTCAGATAGCTCGAATGTATTCGGGGTCAGGCTTGAAGCCTTCCTTGGTTATAATGCGACCCAGGAATTTTGCCTCGGTTGTGAGGAATGAGCACTTGTCAGGGTTTAGTTTGAGTCCAAAATTTCAGAGGGCGGTGAAAAGTTGTTCTAGAGCGAGTAAGTATTCGTCAAAAGAAAAAAAAATTGTCGTCGATGTAGGACGAGATGTTATCACGCGACGTGACTGTAGCCAGAGCTTCTGCTACACAGCGGGAAAAGATCTGTCCGGTCGAAGTAAGACCGAAAGCCAAACGAGTGTATTAGTAGCACTGGTCTTTCCACGTGAATGCGGTTTTGTATTGGTCTTGCTTATCGATTTCGATTTGCCAATATCCACTGCGTAGATCTAGGGAAGCAAAGTATGTGTTGCCTTTGCCGATCTTGTTGAATAACTAGTCAATTCTCGGTATTGGGTAAGGGTCTAGATCGACCAAGACTTTGTTCAGTGTCCTTTTGAAATTGGCTACTACGCGGACTGAACCGTTTTTCTTGCGCATGGCGAACACTGGGCTATTGAAGCCTTTGGGGTCGGTGCATTTTTCAATGACGCTTTCATTTGCCATGCGATTGATTTCCGCGTCGACATCCGTTTCTAAGGCCTGGGCGATCGGGTGTTGCTTTTGACTGCGGGACTGACCGTTGGTTGGTATACAGACGGGTCGGATGAATGTCCCTTTTTCGCTGTTATTTGTACCAATGATGTCTGCGTATCTAATGAGTAGGTCAGCTGTAGCCCCCAATTCGTCACGACGAGGGTGGCTTGGTAATGACAGTCCAGTGTTTTGCTTCAGCCAGGTAAGTTTTTCCTCTAGTGTCCGGTTGTTGGGCTGGAGTTTCGTAGTTAAGTGACTTCGGAAGACAGCGGTTTGGGGTTCAAATGCCGAAATGTGGGTTAACGAAGCCGGCGGTGTGATGGGCGCTGAGTGTGTTAGGTGTCCCGAGGGAAGTATACGTCTGAATACTACAGTAGAGTTCTGGTTGTCAATTACGTATGAGTTGAGCGTGTTATGGCGCAGGATATTTTGGCCGATCAGAATTGGAGTGTTTTGGGTTGTTACGAGTACGTTCACCCCTCTAAAAGTGGGGGAGTCAAAACTGCCAATAGTGACGTCACTGGTTAATTCGCCGAAGGCGGTGATGCTGCCGTTGATGCCTTTCACTCGAACGTCAGTTTGGGCAATGTGTTTCTTAGCTTCTTTCGGAAGCTGACATAAAGGGATGATGCATGTAGAGCATCCCGAGTCTAGCATCGCGATGGCAGAGAAATAAATATCTTCGATTCTGAAAACAGACTGGACGAGTGGTGACTGGTGGTCAGGTCCTTGATGATTGAACATGTGATGGTTGATGTGAGGGTAGGGTGAACGAGCCATCACATCTCGTCCTGCCCGAAGTGAAAATCCTGGAGGTTTGTGGATTGTTGCGGCCATGTGGGTCTATCGGCTGATGGGTCGTCATCTGTCGTGGCGACGTGGGCCTGAGCTTGGGTATGAGGTGGGTGACGAAATGGGCAGTTACGCCCACGGAAGCAGGGTCGACCTCTGAGGTAATTCTGACACAGTGGCGGTCTATGCTGGTGCTTCTTGTGGTATTGAGGGCGGTCCTGTCTTTGTTGTTGGTTGGTTGGGCCGGTTTGTTGAGGGTGTGGCTGCCTACTAGATCGGGGTGATAGGTTCGACTTGGGTGGCGCATTATCCCGATTTAACTGCCATGGTCTCTCAGTGTAAAATGATTCCTGGGCAGTCGCGTGTGTGAGATCAGATTTTATACCGCGATCGAGGTACCTTTGGGCCTCGCAAGCTATACCGATCGCGTTGTAGTGGGAGTCCATAGTTTTGACCAAGTGGGGGTAAAGACTTGGGTTCCAAGCCTTCACCTTCTCGCTCATCAACATCGCGCCTATGATGGAAACAAGGCCGTCCACTGTTAGTTCGGTGTTTTTATCTTTTTTAAACTTGTTTTTAATGTGGACGGCCGCATCTCTGAGGGTGCTTTCTAGGCGAGATGCGAAGTCCGGTAGTCTCTCGCCATCCAGTCACTCCAGGCACGGCTAAGGTGTTGAAAATTCGTCATCTGGCTGCCGTGTGCTGCCTGTAGGTAGTCTTTCAATGTGTTGAATGTGGATGTGTCAGCCTTCAAATTGACCATTTGTTGAAAGATTCCCTGGTCGAGGAGATCCTTCGCAGATTTGACAAACTCGCCCTCTAGACTGGGGTAGTTGTCTAATTCCAGTGCGACGTGGATGGCATAAGCCTTGGACAGCGCTGTGATAAACTGGTTGACATCGTTACCCGGTCGGAAGGACTTTTGCTGCCTCATAATGTCCTGTATCGTCTGCTGCCGTATAACCAGACTGTAGTCGCCTTCCGATTGGTTTGTGTGGGGTGTTGTTGAGGTTGATAGCCTCATAGCCGACAACATTTTGTCGATGTCCTCCTGTAACTCACGGAGGGTATGTTCCGATGGTTGTGTGTCTCTGGTTTTTATGCTGAACATCAGTGCTTTCTGTTCCCGGATAAGGGTAAAAAGTTCAGCTCGTGTGAAGTCTGAATATTTGTTCATATTTTCCTTGCTGCACACTCTGACACCAATGTTATAATTAAGACAAGTGTATGGTAGCGGAATTGCGCGTAAATCGCCTGAGATTTGTATTTCTGTTTTATAACACTATGGTAATATCTTCACAGAAATGTTGCAAGAAACATAGTAAGACCTATCAAGATTCCGACTCATCCTTACGTCATTAACAACAATTAGAGTGGCATTTTGACGAATATGGCGGCATTGTGGGAAAAGGGAAAATGTTGTGACGCAGCAATGCGAAATGGTACAATGAAAATTATGGCACGCAAAATTGTATTTCCGGTTCTCAATTTTCAGCTGCTCATATTATCCAATAAAGATTTGACATGAGAATGTTTGCAGATCAATTTCTACAAGAAAGCGATCTTCACAATCTTAAATTTGCAAGACTTGGAGGATGTGTGCAATATCACACTCAAGTCGATCATTCGCTGAATTGCTCAGTGGCCGACAAATACGGACATCACATGCAACCAAGCAGAAACTTGCCGACACAAAACAAGAACAGCATTACAAGGAGAGATCAAAGAACTGGTATGAAAAGCAACATAACAGACAACACCCACCTTTACACGTAGGGAAGAAGGTCTATGTTCAGCATGAGAAGACAAAACTATGAGAGCCTAACATCATTCATCATTCTTCCTGGGCATAAAAATCATACATAGTTGAAATTGGTAACATTTACCAAAGAAATAAATATATTATTAGACCAGATAAAAGAAAATCGATACTTGATAGATCTGACCAACTATATACATAAAAGAAATTCCATCATAAAGGGAACTGCACATCAGCAATGTGTCAACACTACACACACTTCAGAACAAGTTACCACTAGACCTTTAACAAAGGAGAAGATCTAACTTATTCCATGAACAAAGCTTCTTTTTTAGAACTGCACGCTTATGGAACTCTCTTCCGTTTGCCTGCTTTCAAGCTGACTACAATATGGTTGTCTTCAAGTCCAATGTAAACAAGTTCTTGATGAGCCGTTCCCCTTAAGTAATCCAATTTAGCAAATTTTCACTACTAACTACAATAAACTTCTTGGCCTTCGGGACAAGATCAAAGTGTAGTATCTTTCTTCAGATGCTGCACTTCTATTTCTTGTTCTCTTTCGGTGGAGGAGAAATCCTTCAGGACTGAGACAATTTTTATTTTTGTACCTTTTCTCCACGTTAAAAAACGACCCTGGTGTCTAACTCTGTCCCGTGGGGAGGCATAGTAAATAGGTACAATATACTACTTACTACGATATTGTCTCATTGACTACTGTCCACCCTTATTCTCGAGTGGCCTGTGGGCCATGATAAGTTGTAACTTCTATGTTAAAATAAATGTCACTAAGGCGATATCATTGGTTTTCAATGAAAATCAATATTTCGATTTCAAATTTTACTCTAATAACTAAGAAGCACAAATTATCTTATGCAAATTAAGTTAAAATGATGACTTCTATAGGTTTTCTGGTATACTAAAAACGAATATAACATTCAAATTTTCCGCAAACAAGTAATTTTCTTGATATTAAAACCTTTGTTATCCAATGTAATCCATTATGCTTTTACTGGTAGCCATCCTTTTTTTTCTAACTGAAAATTACAAATGTACAATGGTTTGCCCATGGAAGTATATAAAAAGTGTATGTAGTTGTTCTTAGCTTTCGGGCCAGGATCAAAGTGTAGTATTTTTTGTTTGTTTACACTTTGTTTTGTTTATGTCGAACTCACATAGTATTTTTGGCCTGAATAAAAGATTTAATACCTCAAAGTGTAGTATCTGTTCTTCAGATGTTGAACCACACTTTTTGTTCTCGGTTAATGGAGGAGAAATCCTTCATGACTGACATTTTTTTTCTTGTTACTGACCAAATTGCCCCTTTTTGGGGAGCTGGTTTTCCCCCACATTAAAAACCGAGTTTAAATCTAACTCTGCCCTCGTGGGGGTTCAAGTAAACAAAAAAGTATATGTAGTACTACTTAAAGCGACAGAAATATGGTTAGTTGCTCTCGGGGGGAGCAACAATTGATCAAGAAGGAGTTTGATATTAAGACATTTATTATCCAATGTAATCCATTGTTTTTATTGCCATATTTTTTCCCAACTACTAATGCATATGCATTTCGCAAAACATCCCTACTCTCCTTGTTAAGAATGCTGAACACGGTTGACATTTACAAAGTAATACATAGGGGAAAAATTAATATTCAGAAAATGACTTGTTTGCAGAAAAGGTGAATGTGATCATCGTTTTCAGCATACGCGAAAACTCCTCATGTTGTCATTTTAAATGTGAGGAAAAGAAAGTAAAAAAATAACATAAATATATGTATCTGGCATAGTCCGGAAATCTGTTTACTTTCAATCTGCTTTCGCTTTTTATTTAAATGATGATGATGATGATGATGATGATGATGATGAATAAATTAATAAATAAACAGAGCTAGCCAGAGAGCTGAAAGAGATATGGAAGATGAAGAAAAAAAAAATACCTATAATAGTAGGAGCACTAGGAACAATCCCGAAAAACTTAAAAAAAAAAAAAAAAGAATGGGGGAAATTGGAATCAGAGGAATGACTGGAAAATACAACGAACAACAATAATAAAAACAACTGAATGTGGAGACTAACACACATGAACCACAAACGGTGGTCAGACAAACTGTTGCAGAGACAAAACATGTAGCGCTACATGGAACCAAGAACATTGAAGCTGCATACTTATAAGCTCTCTAACGCCCCCCCATCTCCCAATTGCCACATCACTGTGCCCCCCGCCAAAAAAAAAAAAAAAGAGTGAGACTGAAGAGCCACGTACAGTCAAGGAGGAAGGAAAGACCAAGAAGTGAGCACTGATCAGACTTCTTTTATATGTGCGAAGAGAACTGGGACATTGGGTAGGCTTATTGCCACTCAAATCCCAGTGAAGACCGATGGCTACTGCCAACGAGAAATCAATGGCAAGCGGCTGTTACGATAATGCAAATTTATTTGCAAATGTTATCGAAAGAGGTGGAGAGTACTGGAAATCTGGGGAGACCTTTTATCACTCAGCTTCCAGGGCACACCACAGCCTGTTTTCAATGAAATCTTTGATGACCTGTGTGAAAGCTTTTTTCAATAATAATAATAATAATCATAATAATAATAATAATAATAATAATAATAATAATAATAATAATAATTCACTCACTAGGAGTAGTAACACAGGTCATAGTCAAGGATTTTTCTTCGAGAACAACTTGTGGCCTTCTCTGGTTGCCGAGTGACAACAAGTATACCCAGATTTCCAGTAGTCTCTACCTCTTTTGATAACCATTGCAGATGAATTTGCATTATTGTAACAGCAACTTACCAGTGATTTCCTTCTTGTTGGCAGCATCCATTGGTCTTCATCGAAATTTGGGTTGCAAAAAGCCTGCCCAAGGTCCCAGTCCGCTTTGCACTCATCCAGCGGAGGTCTAGCTAGTGCTTTCTCTCCTCGGTTTTTCCATCCTCATTGACACTGCTTGCTTCTTTGGTATAGTGTCAGATTTGAGCCACACACACACACACACACACACACACACACACACACACACACACACACACACACACACACACACACAAAGGGGGATATGGGGCACAGGGGGTTAACTTACAATTATACAGTTTCAGTTTTTATGATTCTGTGTGATTCCAGAAAATATCTTTATGATGTATGTACACAAAACGGAAACGTCATATTCCAAAAATTACGTAAATTGATCAAGCAGTTATATTTTTGTAAATAAAATCAAAATCTACCTTCGGTAGCGTTCAATCTTGCATCAAAGATTTTTCTGTTTTTTTTGTTTTTTTTTAAATAAGAACCGAATTTATTTATATTGAAACGAAAAATATTTTTACTATCAATATTTATGTAAATAAACGGGTTTGTTTTACTTTACACATAGATTTAAAAAAGTTGGCACAAAACAAATATAGAACAAATAAATGTTATCGAAGGCAAGATAAGTTACTTTTCTACTCAACTGGATATGTTTTTAGTGTTTATATTTGATGTAACATGTTTATTCAGCTCGAAAAAACATACAGTGTTTACCGATGTATTGGAAAATTCAAAACAGCGGCCGACTCTTTCCGAGACGGTAAGTTTGGGAAAAGAAGTTATAAATAAAAAACAGTCAAAATACTGTTAAAAACCCGCCGAATTTATGTCAGCTTATGTCACGGTAACATATATTGAGCAAGTTTCTTACAGTATTTTGTCTGTTTTTTTTATTTATAACTCATTTTCCCAAACTTGCCGCCTCAAAGAGAGAGTCGGCCGCCATTTTAAATTTTCCAATACATCGGTAAACACTGTATGTTCTTCGAGCCGAATAAACATGTTACATTAAATATAAGCACTAAAAACATATCCAGTTGGGTAGAAAAGTAACTTATCTTGCCTTCGATAACATTTATTTGTTCTATATTTGTTTTGTGACAACTTTTTCAAACCTATGTGAAACACTGAAACAGTAAAACAAACCCAAATAAACATATTTCAATGAATCCCCCCCCCCCAAAAAAAAACACTTTTCTTATTTGTTTTACCAACATTTTCGAAAAAAAAAAAATGCCAAGTTAGGAAATATTTTAGGAGGAGGTGGCTTGTCTCCATTAACCGGTCAAAATGATCTTTCAATCCTCCACCCTGTGATATTTTTTTTGTCCCCATAAAGCTATGACAATATTGCTACAAATTTAATAATAATTTTATGCGGAATATTCACCGAAAAGATCGACTGTTTTCCAATGGTGTATTTAAATTAGTTTGAATTTAATTTTCTGCGAACTTATTTTTCCTGTCGCCATCTTAAATTTAGATTTCCAACCGTCAAACTCGTCTCGTTTAAAGTCATTTCTTTCTTCAAATCAATTGTCAAACATACTAAAGGTAAGTGTTATTTGAGTTCGGTAAATATGAATAATTACTCCAGCCTCGAAAATTCCTTTTAAATTACTACTCGTTCGGGGTCGCGGAAAACGAAAATAACGTTTAAAATTACGGCATACGAGTAGTTTCCAAGATGTGAGGAAATGGTGGCAAATTTGCCGTTTAGTTGTACACTACAAATATCCTCAAACCAGGTAATCACTAAAAGGGACTCTTAAAATTCGACACCGACATTAAAAAAAGGGTTGGTTTTTTTTTTATATGTTTCACAAACTTTAAATGGGTAAAATATAAACGTAATTATCGAAAATGTGATCATGTTCAAATTAAATTTAAATTAACCCCGTTGTTTAACAAATTTAAAAAAAAATAATGCAAGATGAAGTTTTAAAATGATTAAATATGTTTTATTTAACAATTTAATATTGAAAACATTGAACAATGAAAATAAAATTGCGGGTACTTATGTATTTTTTGTTACTATGATGAAATAATAATGCTATTATTTTGAAAGCCATTCTTAACGTGGGAAGGATGTTTTGTAACTATTCTGTGCTTACACCTTACAGTTAAAAAAAGAAAAAAAAAAGATACCATGAAACTTTAATTTAACCTGAAAAAAACTATTTAAAAATAGCGTGGTATCAAAAACGCATAAGCTCTAAATTTTGGTTTAATTTTACAGTAGATATTGCTCTCGGATGTATACGATGGCAGATGCTACCGTGCTATATATATATATATATATATATATATATATATATATATATATATTATTTATTTCACTTTAAATTCAAGTTTCACAATATTTTTTTTCTTTTCTTTTTTTTTAATTGTAAGGTGGAAGCACAGACTAGTTATAAAACACCCTCACCTCCTCATTAAGAATGGTTTTCTAAATAATGACGTTATTATTTCAGCACGGCACTAAAAATACATAAGTACCCAAAATTTCATTTTTATTGGTCAATGTTTTTAATTTTAAATAAAATAAAAAAGATTTAATCATTTTGAAACTTCATCTTGCATTATATGTTTTTAATTTGTTAACATGGTTAATTTAAATTAAATTCTAATCACATGATCACATTTCAAAAATTATTAAAAGTTTGTAAAACATGTAAACAAACTTTTGCTCGATACCGGTGTCAACCTTTAAGAGTCTCTTTTAGTGATGACCTGGTTTGAGGATATTTGTACAACTCAACGGCAAATCTGCCGAAATGTTAGATTCAAAAAAGTGCCAGATCACTTTTCTATAATAATTTAACGCCTCTTCATCGCCTCCCATGAAATGTAAACAGAATTTTTGTGAAATATTAAACAGTTCTTCTGCTCGGTTAATGTCGGCGCGTTACTTACATTAAAACGGTTGAGTAAACTGCATAAGCACCTGTTAAAAAACTATACAAGTCTATAATTTAATATCCTCCTCCAAAAAAAGAACGAAAAACAAACTGGCAGTCCCCCTTCCCCTCCAAAAAAAGAAAAAGGTGGCCATAAAGTGAGTCCGTTTCTTTGTATCTTGGAAACTACTTGTTACCTGGAATTTTAAACGTTCGTAGTAATTTTAAAGGATTTTCCGAGGGTAGAAAGAAAGTCCCCCCACCCACCCAAAAAATTGTGGCAACAAAGTGGGTGCTCATTTTACATTAAGTTATTAAAGAAAAGTGACCTTACAATTTTTTAAAACTAACATTTCTTAATATCTTGGAAACTACACATTTGCCATAATTTTAAACGTTATTTTCGTTTTCAGCGACCTCAAAAACCTATGAGAGTCGTAATTTTAAAAGGTATTTTGCAGGGCGGAATGATTCTTCATATTTACCTTAAATTTAATTCCTTTTATGTGTTTGTTTTCATACAAGTCGAAACCATTATGATTTCCTCATTCGTTTTTATTAAGTAACGAGTTAACGTTTCCAGTTGGTAACTATGAACAACAATTTGGGTTTGTTTTAGTATTCACATAGATTCAAAAAACAATTTTCGTGTTTGTATTACTATACACATAGATTCGAAAAAGTTGTCAAAAAACAAATATATAACAAATAAATGTTATCTAAAGCAAGATACGTTACTTTTCTACCAAACTGGATAAATTTTTAGTGTTTTTATTTAATTTATTTTTATTTCGGACTATTAGTCCTCATCTTTATTAGTTGTTTTTTGATTGGTTTGTTTATTCACAACGTTTCAGCCAACTATTCCTCTGGCCTTCGTCAGGTGGTAACCGCGACGGATAAGAACTTCGAATCTCCTAACTGCATTCTCAGCCATCACTGCCACGACAACAACTACGGATGGCAGTGATGGCTGAGAATGCAGTTAGGAGATTTGAAGTTCCTATCCGTCGCAGTTACCACCTGACGAAGGCCAGAGGAATAGTTGGCCGAAACATTGTGAATAAATAAACCAATAAAAGATGAAAAACAACAACTAATAAAGATAAGGACTAATAGTCCGAAATAAAAATAAATTAATATATATAATGCTCATCTCAAAAAATGAATTCCAATTAAGGAATAATATATATATGTTTTTATTTAATTTAACATGTTTATTCAGCTCGAAAAACACAGTGTTTACCGATATATTTGAAAAATACAAATAGTTGCGGACTCTGTGTTGAATGCGCTAAGTTTGGGAAAACGAGTTAAAACTAAAAAAACTATACAAAATATTGTTAGGGACTCACTCAGTATATATTTCTACAACATAGGCTGACATATATTTGGTAGGTTTTTAACAGTATTTTGTATAGTTTTTTTGTTTTAACTCATTTTCCCTGACAATACTAAAAATGAGTACATAGAAAGTAAAACTAAAGAAGGTTTGAGAAAATACCATTGATTTGGAAAGAAACTGAATTTAAATAATAAAAACATAACCAGATTTAAGTAAACATATAAAAAAGGACAGTTTGTTGTACAAAGAGAAAATATTTTAAAATGTTTACAAGCTTTAGAAAAAAGAATCAGAAGAACGGTAGAGAGACAACTGAAAGAAGCAGCACATATGCTCGAGAATAACCAATTAGTAAGTAGATCTAGCATTGAATTTAATACAATATAGGAACCAGTAATTATAAACAATAGATAATATATACAATTAATAAGTAAAAATATTAACACATTATATATATATATATATATATATACATATATGTGTGTGTGTATATAATGTTAAAAGTCCACGTATGCTTGTAGGATAGTGATTTAAAGGTTATGATGGTTTTTTGAAGCATGAAAAACGATGTTACTTTTTGTATTTAATATTTTTATTGTTATTTTTTATATTTCAAGTGGAGCTCCGCTCTTGGTCACAAAAAAGTATCGGAAAATTTCGATACTTTTTTTGTGACCAAGAGCGGAGCTCCACTTGAAATATAAAAAATAACAATAAAAAAACTCCACTCTTGGTCACAAAAACATCAAGTGAAACAAATAGCAGGTATTTCCAAGTTTGCGTCAAAGAAGGTGGGCTCATTATACAATGCGAGAAAACTGCTCACACCTTACAGTATCCTATATCTACAATGTCACCGTTCGGCCATACATGAACTATTGGTCACAAGATGTATCGAAAAATTTTGATACTTTTTTGTGACCAAGAGTGGAGGTCCGCTTGAAATATAAAAAATATCAATAAAAATATTAAATACAAAAAGTAACTTCGTTTTTCATGCTTCAAAAAACCCTCATAACCTTTACATCAATATATATATATATATATATATATATATATATATATATATATATATTAATATATATATATATATATATATATATATTTATCAGACACTGCTGATACATTAACTGCACTTTCTCAATTTATAAAATTGGCTGGTGTCTGCACTATAATTCCCTTGCATTATTTTAAAATTAAAACTTGTGACTATGCCACTGTGATTGTAATATTGATGAGGAAAACACTTTCTAACTTTGGTCTATTCACATCTTTCGACAACCGTAATTGCTTTTAAGTTTTCCTTCAACCCCCAGTGCATTCAAGTCTTTCTGCCTTGAAGCCTTTCTTCAACTGTAAATAAGAAAACTAGTCTCATTTAATTACTGAATTTTTCTTTTCACAAAAATACATTTTAATAAAGAAATCGAGTAATTAAATTACAGTTATTATCTTATAATTGTCTTATGTTTTTAAAATACTATACACAAACATGTATTATATTGTACACATTATTATTATTTATTATAATATACACAAACATGTATTTATTATACTATACACAAACATGTATTATATTGTACACATTATTATTTATTATACTATACACAAACATGTATTATATTGTACACATTATTATTTATTATACTATACACAAACATGTATTATATTGTTACACATTATTATTTATTATACGATACACAAACATGTATTTTTTATACTATACACAAACATGTATTTTTTATACTATACACAAACATGTATTATATTGTACACATTATTATTTATTATACTATACACAAACATGTATTATATTGTACACATTACTAGTATGCATTATACTATACACAAACATTTATTATATTATTATTATTATTATTATTATTATTATTATTATACTATACACACATGTATTTATTATAACATATTATGTGACTTTAAAATATTTTTCAATTGTTTTAACTTTGCAGAATAAAATAATATATGTTCAAGAAATTTATCTGTTAATTGTTTTCAATTTTTCAGGATATCATTCATTCATTCTGGAGAAAAACAAGTATCATTGGATTTAAATGGATTTACATTCTCTTCGTGATTTATCTTGTGGAAAAATATATATTTTGAAAAACTGTGATTTATAATTCATTCAGTCTCTCACATTACAGGGAATCAAATCGTACTGAATGATATCAAATATTCCACTTTCAAAAATGAGCTATAAATCTGATACTAGAAAGGATTCATATGTGGGTATGCGAATGCATACGAGAGAGAAAACATTGTTGTGAAGTATGTAGTTACTTACAATGAAACAAAATATGTTGCAACATATGAAAACACAGCCATTAAAGAAACCATATTCATGTGAAGTATGTGGTTTTTCTTTTATACAGCAACAGCATAAGTTAATACACATGCGAACACATACTGGAGAGAAACCATATTCCTGTGAAGTATGTGGCTCTTCTTTTACACAGAAACAAAATAGGTTGCGACACATGCGAATGCATACTGGAGAAAAAACATATTCCTGTGAAGTATGTGGCTCTTTTTTTACAACAAAACAAAATATGTTACGACATATACACACACATACTGGAGAGAAACTATATTCTTGTGAAGTATGTGGCTCTTCTTTTATACAGAAACAAAGTATGTTGAAACACTTGCGAACACATACTGGACAAAAGCCATATTCTTGTGAAATATGTGGCTCTTCTTTTAGACAGAAACAACATATGCTGCAACATATGCGAACGCATACTGGAGAGAAACCATATTCTTGTGAAATTTGTGACTCTTCTTTTACAACCAAACAAAGTATGTTGCATCACTTGCGAACACATACTGGAGAAAGACCATATTCTTGTGAAATATGTGGATCTTCTTTTACGCAGAAACAAAATATGTTGCATCACATGCGAATACATACAGGAGAGAAACCATATTCTTGTGAAACATGTGGCTCTTCTTTTACAAAGAAACAAAATATGTTACAACACATGCGAACACATATGGGAGAAAAACCATATTCTTGTGAAATATGTGGCTCTTCTTTTACACGAAAACGTCATATGTTGCAACATACAAAAACTCATACTGGAGAAAAACTATAGTCCCTCAGAGTGTGCATCTCTCTTTTCATAAACAATATATATTATATATGTGAACACATACCTGGAATAAACCACATTATTGCTTTTTGGCAATAAATCAAATATGTTGTTTGTGAAAGCATAGAGCAAATGATATATATATATATATATAAAATAAATAAAATGAAACTTTTTTAAAAAACTTATCTGAAAGATTCCTGCGCAATGTGATAAGATACATCACAACACCCGTTCACACGCAAACGTATCATGTAAGAAAAACACTACCAAAGGCAATGAAATGGCTCAAAATAGTCCCAAGATCCATGGGTTCATACCATGCAAATGGTAAATTTGCGGCGGATTTGATTATCAGATTCGTTGTCAGCGATCTCGAATACCCCTAAAAAACAAATTAGAGTGATCAGTATTCTGTTGTAGCGTAAGGTACCATTTACCAATTTTTTTTAACTTGATTTGAAAACAGACTTTTGTCCAATCCGTTTACCCTTGTACAATTGGGATACTAACTTTATCATTGGTTTTTAATTGCCTTATGAAATATTTATCCAATTTGCATATTGATTGTGGGTAGAAAATATTTTTATTTTGTTTTATTTCATATGTATAAGAAAAAGTCGTTTGATTTAATGAATCGATTTGAAAAGATTGGAATAATCTATCTTAGTACAATTGGAATGCTATATATATCTTATAATTGGTTCATGGAACATCAATTTCAAATTTCACTAGTTTTTTTTATATAAATATTACATCAGTAATTGTTGGAAATAGTTTGATATTTTAAACTTTTTTTCTGAAATAAAATGTTATCTAAAAATGCAGTTTTTGTAGCATTTTTAATTTTTTTTGTATGTGTTCGTTTTTGTAAAGTATGTTTTATTAATCTGTATTTTATTTCATGTTTTGTTAACATTTGTACTGAAAATATCGTTGCTTTTCTATTCCAGTATATTCGAAAATACTGCCCAACAAAATTAAACTAAAATCATGTTAAGGAAAATATCATTACGTCAATCTTATGATCAAATGGCGAAGGTAGAGCATGATATAAGTGAGAAATTTATTTGCTGAAATAAAATATGAAATGCGTTGTTGAAATTAGTTTATTTAAAAACGTTATTTTCCGATCTAAGAAAAAACTACTAGCATTTGAGTCATAATGAAAGTGATGAGTGTTATATGAAAGGACTCTCCCCTTCTCAAGTAAGCAAGAAGACATACAAGAAAAGTGAAAATGATATTAGGAAAAGGCTAGAATCGAACCCTGTAGGCAATTTCTAGAGATAATAGAGAATGGAATGTAAGGATTTCAGTCCATTGTTAATTCTATTAGAAATAGTTAAATATTGTTTATGTCGGAAAAAGAGTTGATTGTCTATTCTTTTAGAAATCTGGATATTAAATATGTCAGTTAAATGAATGCACAATGAAAGTTAAAAAATATTGTGTAAAAATAGGTTAGATATTAAACAATTGGAATTGAGGATTCTTTGTTTGCCAAAAGTGTGTTGGACGGACATGTGCAGAAAACGTAGTATAGCCCCATTGGTCGACAGTACCGTGGCTACCGAGAAAGAAGGCCGATGCATATGACAGCGTAACGTCACTTCCTAATTAAGTTGTAGGTATAGACAACTTCCGGTATTCAACCACATGGTCATGCTAACAGGCATAAAAAAATATGGCTAACAATATGTGTTACCGATTGTCCATGTATGTTCCAAAGAAAAAGAACAATTCTCCATAATTATTATAATTGCACATTTGGGATAATTTTAATTAAAATATCGTAAGTGAATTCGTGTTTGAACTTTTATTTTTATTGGAGAAAGTCGAATATTTCATTTCATTTTTTTTTTTACTGCAAAACAAACAAATTTTGAGTTTGTATTACTGTACACATAGATTCGAAAAAGTTGTCAAAAAAACAAATATATAACAAATAAATGTTATCAAAAGCAAGATAAGTTACTTTTCTACCAAACTGGATATATTTTTCGTGTGTTTAATTCATTGTAACATGTTTATTCAGTTCGAAATACATACATTGTTTACCGATGTATTGGAAAATTCAAAATGGCGTCCGACTCTCTCTTAAACACGGTAAGTTCGGGAAAAGGTGTTATAAATTATAAACTAGGCAAAATACCACCGAATATATGTCAACCTATGTCACGGTAATATATATTGAGCGAGTTTCTAACAGTATTTTTTCTAGTTTTATATTTATAGCACCTTTCCCCAAACTTACCGTGTTGAAGAGAGAGAGTCGGGCGCCATTTAGAATTTTCCAATACATCGGTAAACACAGTATGTTTTTCGAGCTAAATAGACATGTTACATTAAATAAAAAACAAAAAAATATATCCAGTTTTGTTAGAAAAGTAACTTATCTTGTCTTTGATAACATTTATTTGTTATATATTTGTTTTTTGACAACTTTTTTCGAATCTATGTGTAGAGTAATACAAACCCAATTTTTATATAATATTTTTCAGTCCGTTCTTTTAATAATAAATAAAACTTTTCACTGACTATTTTCAAAGTAAGCATTTTTCACGGCAGTGTTTTTTTTTTTTGTTTTTTTTTTTACGATTGATGAATTATCAATATTTTAGCACGGGGCGTAATTCATTTCTTTGAAATATATTTAAAACTTCAATTGTTTTGTTTTTTTATAACATTTTAACTGTAAATAATTTAAATGACGAGTTTTGTTGTCTGAAGCAGATTTCAAGTTGTGAAGACCAAGACATCATCTGACCCACAAAAACTGTAATATCAGAATTTTGTGCCAAGGAAACCACTCTAGTTTTAGGCCAATTAAGTACTCTTCTAGAGTTCAGCGGTATTTCCCGCCAAGCTGATATGCATGTAATAAAGAGGCCAGAAAAACCTATCATCGACTGGGAAACATGCAAAACAAGCCATCAATCAATCTCCTCAGCAATTTTAACACACAAACGATACTGTCCATCCATACGCTCCCGGAGAACTATGCAGATCTATTTGATGGCTTAAACTCAAAGCAAAAAGTCCACCTACACATAGATAAAACACGTTGCCAATTGTTCAGAGATACCACAGAGTCCCATTTCATGTGAGGAAAGACATAGAAGAATTGATACATAAAGCTGAAAAACTGGGAGGGATTGAAAAAGTAGAAGAGCCGACCTCATGGGTAACTCCTAGGGACCAAAACAAAATCAGAATCTGCATCGAAACGAAAGAGCAGCAAGCAAAGCTATCGAAAGTGAACGACATCCAACTTCCACACTCGATGAACTGAAAACCATTCTATCAGAAGCATCTTCAACAAATTAGACCTCAATCAGGTTTACAACCAGTTGGAATGAGATGAAGAATTCCGACATAACCACATTCACAACACGCCTACGTATATAGATGTAAATGGCTATTCCTCGGTGTCACCGTGGCTAGTGAGATTTTCCAGGGAGAAATCAGTCAAGCAAATGGAGCCATCAACATCAGCGATGACATCCTTTCTTTTGGATCAGACCAGCAGGACAATGACCAAAACCTCCACGCAGTATTCCAACGATTTTGTGAAAAAGATCTAACCGGGAATGGCAGCAAATGTGAGTATAATAAGAGGTCATTGGAGCTCCGTGGACACACATTTGGTAACGAAGAACTCAGCCCAAGCAACCTTAAGATGTAAACAATCCTTGGATTACATAACCTCAAACATGCATTGGAAGGCAGAAGCTTGCTGGGGATGACTAACTGTTAAAATGTTTTTGACTACTAATGAGGTTATCACCCCAATAATATGGACGATTTTATAACTACGGTTAGGACAATCAACCAATGAGAAGCCTCCGATCTCATTATAAAAATATCAAATTTTGGATTCAAGTCAGTTCACTGTCAACCTCCATCTTGAACAACTGAACCATGGCTTATCGTGATTGCATTGATTCTTCGCCGATCTAATGCCAGCATCTTTATTCTAAAAAATTACTTAACACTCGAGATTGTGACTGCATTGATTCTTCGCCAATTTGATATACTACTGCCACCTTTGTTCAACATAATCGCTCAACATTTAACACTAACTTTTGTGGTGCAAAATTCATTCCAAATTATTACACTCTGGCCTATGAAATGCACTGCATCAGTTAATACAAAATGCAGTGGTCCTGGAGTGAACACCAAATTTATTTTTTGTCTTAGTTTCATTGCAACGATGTCTAACACTTGTGTAACTTTACTTAGGTATAATTAAATGAAAAGGCAATGAAGGGGTTAGGCAGACGTATTAAAGCTCACAACGGTGACCAGAAACTACGTCACAAAAAATAAAAATAAAAAGGGCGCTGTATAATTCCTAAATAAAAATCCCTCAGTCTAACAAACTTTCTGTCTGGTTTATCAATTATCCGATAGAAACTTAAGCGATCGAAATTATATTTGGATCAATGCTAAGTACAATCAACAAAGTTAAACAAGGTTGAGCCTCGTCAGTACCAGCTGTATGACCAAATGAAAATACCGGACACTTTATGTAGGTAGCTCCTGCATCCCACCTGGCCTTCAGCTATCTCGATTTTTTTCTATCACTTGATCATCTGATTTGAACGGGAGATTGTGGTTGACTCTGCACAAAACCATCATAACTTTAAACAAATCCTCGCAGTTTGTAACGCATTATTCCTAATTTGCTACAAAACTACTCATAACTGAGAGTATCCTGTACCTCTACAAGGCCACCATACGACTATGCATGGAGTATTGTTGGCACATCTGAGCTGGTGCATCTACCACTAGTTTCTCCCTTTTGGATTCGAATGTCTTAAAAACCTCAAGGAGGCCCTTAACAGAGGGTGTTCATTTGCCTACTTTGACGAAAACAAACACACCGAGATATATACTGATACCAGCCCTGTGAGCATCTCATCTGTGTTGTCACACAATGTACGGCCAGTACAATTCACAAGCCGGGCACTATTACAGATGAACAATGTTATTCCCAAACAGTATTGGCATGTGAACACTTTCACATATATATATTTTTGCGCAGCACCATTCACGGTCTATACAGCTCACAAACCCCTAATATCAGTTTTCAACAACATTCGCTCTCAACTATCTGCATGCATTGAACGTTGTGTTTTATGAACACAACCATATGACAAGACTTTCATATACCGATCAAGAAACGACAACCCAGCTGATTATCTTAGCAGCCCTCACCCTCAATGCATTTGCCACCAAGCAACAGGGAACAGAAAATAACAGAGGAATAAGTAAATTACGTTCTCTCTAATTGAATCATCAAAGCAATGACAATTGATGAAGTTGTAACAGAAACTGCAAAAGACTGCGGTCATTCAATCTATTCTCACCATCAAATGGCAGGTCTCAGTAATGACAACAAATGCAGAATCTGCCACAAGGATTTATAAAGTCATCTGGTATAAAGCTGCAAGGTTCTTTTGGGGATGGCTACTACACAGCGAGACTTGATGGGGTATATAAGTATCTCCACTGGACCATCTGTAAAAAAAATAAATATCCAGTGTAGCAGCAAATCCTGGGAACATCAATCTGAAAGAACATTTGGAAATGGCCTATTTCTCACAGAAGAGATGTTGTGAGTTTGTCTCTGCTTTATCGTTATTTTCATGGCAGGTGCTCGACTGAGCTCCAATCTATGCCCCCCTCGCAAAACTTTCACAAGAAACACCCGTCTAGCAATATTTCATACCAATCGTGCTGACCCATTATGAGCATACAAAGACAGCATCATTCTTAAAGAGCACCGAATAGTACTGCCGAAAACACTACAAAACAGAGCTGCTAAAATAGTATATGTAGGGCATCAACACATCATGAAATCCATGGCCATTAAAGCAGCCATTAAATCTAGTCAGAAATGTTTGAAACCCTTAACACAAAACTGCGAATAAAATATACAAAACTCGTAATTTCTCTTTTTAATGTGGTTTGTTTAATTTCTTTATGGGATATACTTCCAAAATAAACTATTAAAGTTTTTTTTTTAAATAATAGAAATATTACTTTTTTAGTTTTTTTAAAACAATGTTTATAAAGTGCTTGCGCGCTCACGTAGCCATTTTTTCTATGTAATAAAATGAATTGAATTTTACGAGTTAAATTTTTTCAATTTAAAAATCTATAAAAAAATTTTCTATTGGTTCAATTTTTACAGTATTTCCAGATTTAACGTGAGATTTTATGCTCTTTCTAATAAACTGAATATAATATTCTAAACAAACGTTTTTTTTTAAATTCACCCCCATTTTGAAATGTCTATTAAAATGAAAAATATTAATTTTCTCACCTCAGATTTATATATATATATTGAAGATTAAAGATCAATAAATAAAATAATCTTATTTAAAACAAAAAAGAATAGTTTTGTGCAAATTTACCTGCAAAGTCAAAGGTTTAAAACCTCTTTTTTTTTAAAAAACACGTTGATTTTTTTTTAAGTGAAACCTCATATTTTTAAAATTTTCTCCGAGAAAAAAATTGAATACCTACAACAATTTTTTCTGCTTCATTCAATGTGTTTTTAGATTAAAAAGAAATCACTTCAGAAAGAAGAAATAAAATACATGAAATCAAAAACTCATGTATTTCTTTAAGAGAATAAAAAAAAATGGGAAATCGTTTGAATGGAATTTCTTTTTAAAAGCAAAAACTGATAAGTGAAAGATGATCATTTTTCAAGCTACGATGCCCCACCTTCACTAACTTTTATTTACAGGCAGGAATAGAAAGGAAGATTAATTCTGGCGCTTAAGGCCACCGTAGGTCTCAACTTTAAGAAAAGGAGACGTTTGTTTCCATTTATTCCAGTCGTGACCATCTGATTATCGCGGTATTTTTTAATCCCTGCTTAAAAAAAACTATTTTACTTACAAAGGACATGGAATATAAAATATAAATATGGATAAATTCTTAACAATGAAGAATGGAAGTACCCATTGAATAGTATTTTTTGTAGGTAAGTGATTTTTTGGAATTTATATATATTTATTATATTCGAAGAAAGTTAAAATTCGTTAATTTTCTAGAAATCTTTACAAAAAAAGCGATTAAAAAATTACATATTTTGCTATTAAACCTGTTATAATTTTAAGATTTAATCTTTGCTTCTTTTATTGAGGGTTTAACTAACATTTTTCAAGTAGTTATAAGCTTCGAAAGATAGTAAGTCTAATTATTCAAGTTTTTATCACGCATTTTTAATGGTGATTTCTGACACTGCTAGCCCTAATCGAATGGAAAGGTCGAAATTGGAAACAAGAATTATTCAAGTTCCTGCTGGTCTATTGCACAACACCACATTGTACGACTGGCGCATCCCCAGCCTCGATCTTATTTTGTCGGACCATAAAAAACCGCTTGCCACACCTAGTCCAACCCATAGTTGGATACCCTAACATTAAGAACCGTGACACCAAAGCCAAGGAAACGATATATCAGTACGCTGATAAAAAGGCATTTGTGAAACCCAATGATCTCAGTGTGGGCGACACTGACACAATCATCGTAAAAAGCGACCACAATTTAAAAGCTGTAACACCCTACTAACCTAACTCAATAATTATAACAGAGAAAAGGGTATCCATGATTACAGCCACACACTACTGCAACCAAATGATGAGAAATGCCAGCTTAAAAAAGAAATTCCCACCACCGCCACCACCTAACACACACGACGACCTACTTGATTATCTCTCATCTAAGGATGAAGGCCACACACCCATGACAACACCACCAAAGCCCAAAGACAATCAAGCACAACAAGCTTTAAGCATCAGGCGTTCAAGCCAAACCAAACGACCACCCATACGGTTTACCTCTGCACATAATAACTAATGATCCAGGTTGACAGACCTCTCATACAGAAAGCCCAACTCAGCAGTGCAAATACTCTGGTATCCTTATATTTTACGTGAAATTTCTCTGATTTTAAAATAAACAACAACAACAATAATAATAAGATTAATAAGATTATTATTAATAATAATAATAATAATAATAATAAGATTAATAATAATAATAATAAGATTAATAATAATAACATCAATAATAATAAAAATAATAATAACATAATAATAATAGTAATAACAATAATAATAAAAACAACAATGATAATAACAACAATAATAATAATAACAATAATAATAACAATAATAACAAAAATAATAATAACCATAATAATAATAATAATAATAATAATAATAAAAATAACAACAATAATAATAACAATAATAACAACAACAATAATAACAATAATAATAACAATAATAACAACAATAATAATAATAACAACAATAATAATATTAATAATAATAATAATAACAATAATAAAAATAATATTAATAATAATAATATTAATAATAACAATAAAAGCTACAACAACAACAATAATAATAATAATAATGATAATAATAATAATACTAATAATAACAACAATAATAATAATAACAATAATAACAACAATAATAATAATAGCAATAATAACAACAACAATAATAATAATAACAATAATGATAATAACAATAATAACAACAATAATAATAATAACAATAATAATAATAACAATAATAATAATATTAATAATAATAATAGTAATAAAAGCAACAACAATAAAAATAATAATAATAACAATAATAATAACAACAACAACAATAATAATACTAATAATAACAACAATAATAACAATTAAAATAATAATAAGAAGAACAATAATAATAATAATAATTACAACAACAACAACAATAATAATAATATTAATAACAATAATAATAATAATAATAATAATAACAACAATAATAATAACAACAACAACAATAAAGAGGAAGAAAGTAGGTGAAAGAGACAGGGCAGTCCAGGATGTAGAAAAAGAAAGAGAGAGGAGGTTGACCTCAGTAAAGCCGCGCATGCATGGTAGCTGTCAGCCACGCGGAAGTGTCTTCAGGCCACAAGCTGTGGACGCGAACTTGTCTGGTTGACGAACCAAGGCAAAAGAGAAGAAAGAGGAAGTTGAATAGTTGTTGTTGACTTTTATACCGGGGTCAGTGTTCTGGCTGCGCATGTCTGGATTTCACTTAAAAGGAAGTAACGTCACAAATGTGTGCATGTTTGCGAGCGTGCACGTGGATGTGAATACATGTATATGTGTATGTGTGCGTGCATACATGTGGGTGGGTGTATGTGAGGAAAAAACATGTTCGAATAAATCATAAGGACGATTGTATCGGAATAGGTAAAAAGAAAAAAAAATGAGTAAAACGACCCAGGAGTAGAAACTCCAAGAAACTGGAGTTTATAAAACCAGGAATGCCTTATTTGTTTTAATTACGTGAAAAGGACATTTTATTTTAAATATTCAAAATATAACTGGGTTACAGTGAGAAATTATGTTCATATGATTTTTCTCTCGCTATATTTAAGGTTTACTTCTAAAGATTACCATTATTTAATGCAAGAGTTAAAAAAATATCTCAAAGTTTTGATAGTTGTATCTCTCGAAAAATGATACTTTTTGTCATTTTCTTTTTAAAAATATTAATCAAAATCTATAAAAATAAATTGTGTTTCATACTTTCTATGTTAGTTCTTTGTGATATGTAAGTATTTTGTAAAAGTAAACTATTATAATAGTTAATTAAACTAAATTAATTAAACAACACTAAACTTAATATTGCTTCAAGTGAATTTTAAGAATTATTTGATTGACATAAATAAATATTCCTCAATGAAAAACTTATTTTGTTTCCATTGTATTTTACAATGTGTTTAAATTATGAGCATTTCACCAGCAGCGCTTGATGACAATCACCCTTAAATCGTTTGATAGAAACAAAGGACAATATCGAAATATGACTGACAATAAACGTATAAAACTCGGATCAATATTGCATGAAAATATCTGATATTTTTAGGAGTAGTTTTATAGAATGCAATTAAAAGGAAACACTCTTTTATAGAAAGACAGCTTATTATTTTGGACTGGTGAAAATAACTGTAGGTAAAGTAAGTCACTCAAGAGCGACACAATATTCACATAACTAGCGGGGGTACCCGGCGTTGCCCGAGTGTTTGTTTCCGGGACAGGGGGGGAGTTTTAAAAAATGTTATGGTAGGTAAGTAGGAAGGATCAAACCCGGAGTCATGAGTAAAAGTAGGAAAATAAAGTGTGAAAAAAAAACCCATCTGCAACGTTAACAGTTCGGCCACCAAGAAAAGTCCATTCCAGTTGTTTAAGGGGGAAAAAAACGACTACGGTAGGTCGGCGCGAACGTGAAAATATAATGTGAATTGTCCAGCACGCTAACCACTACACCACAGAGCACTGCAGCTTAGTTTAGTGATTTTAAATAACTTCACATGAAAGGACTACGAAGCCAAACCGGTGTTCTCTTCTCAACTGTTCCTTGTGAACGATCCCCAAACGGTGTTAAGTGGTGGCAGGGGGAGGAGGAATTTATTAGAGAGAAAATATTTTACCACTTCCATTGATCTTAACCGATTTTGGCCGTGACTTCTCAGCAGAAAAAGTATAGAAATCTAAGATTATCGAGGAATTTGAGAAATAATAAGCCTATAACACACCTCAGATATTGTTCTGCCGTTTGTGCATATTATATTTGCATGAAATATCTTGATTTTTAATCCTATTAATGTCAAAATCAGACGGGAAAAAATGAGTTCATTTTATTTATATAGAGATATCGAAGGCAATTGGTCGAATTAATAGTTGGGGCAAGTATCATTAACAACCACATTTGTGAAAGCTAAGCTACAACATGCGTCCTGTTGCCAGGCAGAAAAAAATAGATTGGTTTCTAATTTCATATTGTCTCAGAGAAATTAGCAGATACAAACCAATATCTCAAATGCAAACATTGGAGTTTCCGGAGACAGGCTTTCTTAAGTAATTTAGAACAAAATCTGTAAACTATCGATTTAAGAAAACTCAAGAGCGACACAAGATTAATATAATATCATTAACATGCGTCCTGTTGCCAGACAGAAAAAATAGATTGGTTTCTAATTTCATATAGTCTCAAAGAAATAAACACGTACAAACCAATATCTCAAATGGAATTGTGAAAAAAATTAATTTTCCTTTAAAATCCAATGACTGCTCAGTCGAGGAAAGGAAGCAATGTGCACCTACCTTAAGTTGCGGAAGAATTGCCCCCTTCCGCGACGTGACAGTCTGTTAACAATTTCTAGCCAGCAAAGCTGAGGTAATCAAAGAGTAGCTTTCCGGCACCAGCCACAAATGCATCTGAAAAAAACTTAACCACTGGGCAGAATCTCCCTTTAAATAACCAAAAGGTCATGTGATTAACTGTCACCTGACCTGGGGAAAAATACTTTAATCCCCCCCCCCCACTTTTTTCACAGAATCATTGGAGTTTCTGGAAAATGTCTTTCTTGAGTAATTTAGAACAAAATCTGTAAACTATCGATTTAAGAAAACTTTTTTCTTAATAACGGTGCAGAGAACACCTCAAAATATATTTGTGAGGAAGGTGAGTATAGGATTGCAAACAAGCCAGCGTTAGCACTATGTATTAAGATTAGTTCAGGACACATATAGCAGAAACAAATGGGACTTTTTTCTTTTAACGAATCAATGCCTCTCCCCTGTGCTATTTGGCCACATACTGACCAATCAGGGGTACGGCGCATTGATCCTTCCTATCCCCTAAGGAATTCGGCCAGCATCGGGTTTGAAGAATAAGAACCCGTCCTTACAGAGAGAGAGACACCAAACAGAACCGACCTCCTTTTTCTTCGCTCTCTCCACCTGGATGCTATTTCTACCAGTTATTTCTATCAGTTCTACGATTCCACGGGGAATAACTACAGCGATAGCACCAGATAGCCGGAGTCCAGCTTTTGACAAGGAACATATCACATTCTCCTTAATAAACCTTTTCTGTGTTACATTTTATGAAGTTGTTGTGTTCGTCATTTCAGAAGCTTGTATTGAATTATGTATTTTATTAGGTTGTGCGCTAAAAGCATTAAAACCTTAAACACATCTAGTAGAATCAAATGTATAACTAGTGTGTATGGCGATCATTTAAAGCGTTCATTGAGTTTCCAAATTGATATAGAAAAATGCATAAAATTGTGTTTCGTACTTTCTAGATAAGATCCTTTTGATATGTCAGTATTATATAGAATTAACTAAATAATTAAACTAAATTATATCAATTAAACAAACTTAAACTAGTGTTTACAGTGAATGTTAAGAAATATTTTAATGACGTAAATAAATATTCCTTATTTTGTTTCAATTTTGTTTTACAATTTGTTTCAAGTATGAGCATTTCACAGCAGCCCATGGCAGTCACTCTTATATCGTTTGAGAGAATCAAAGGCCAATATCGAAATATGGCTGACAATAAAGGTATAAAACGCAGATCAATACTGCATAAAAATAACCATAATTTTTATCATGTGACCAGATATCTTTCAGGAGTAGTTTTATAGAATGTCATTGAAAGGAAAGAATCATGTATAGAAAAAAGCTGCTTATTATTTTGGACTAGTTAAGACAAGAGTAGGTACAGTAAGTTACTCTCAAGCAGCACAATGTGAATATAATGGTCGAATTAATAGTTATCTTTGTGAAATCACGTCGGAGTCACCATTTTACTTAATAATAAAGACAACGAAAAGAAGTCCCACTTTAACATTCAATAAACAACTTTGTTTGTCATCTTCATTAGTAGCATGTACACAAGAGAAACAGGTTAGGAGAGTTCAATGTTCATGCGCGCTTGTATTTATAGTAGACATGAAAAGATTCCTGGTGTGGAGAGGAAGATTTAACATTAGTCAGGCCTGTTGAAGGAGAGAGCGAGGGAACAGCGTTTAATGTGTTTACGTATGTAGGAGCGTGCGTCCGATAGCAGAGACAGGGTTAGTGTCTCATGGTAAGAAAGAGTATGTGTGTGAAGTGCACATGGAAGAAAGTTTTCATGATAGCCATGTTGCACTCATGTTAGGCCTGCGGCCAAAGCCTCAGACTAATGTCTGCTGCCAGCTAGAGCCAGTAGGAAAGAGGGTGAGCGTTCTCGGTTTTATCTTTTATGCACTCGGTCACGTGATTGAGAGCTACCTTGGGAGTGGACAAGCCAGGGAGAAAATGGATTTCAAATCTCGAACCGCGAGAATTAGCTCTTGCCTGTGATTGTAGCAAGTTTTGCCTGCTATACGTTCTTTTATCGGATAGAAAAATATATTGGTTTCTAATTTCAGGTAGTCCCAGAGAAATGTGCAGATACAAATATCTCAAATGCAATCTTCGGAGTTTTCTTAATAATCGTGTAAATAACATCTTGAAGTATGTTTGTGAGAGAGATGGTCATATGATTCTAAACAGACCAGCGTTACTGCTATTTCTTTAGATAACTTCAAAACTGAACTGGTAGAATCAAGTTTATAACTACTGTCTATAGCGACCATTTATAGCGTTGACTGGGTTTCAAAAATGATATAGAAAGATGCATTTCCTACGTGTATTATAGGGTTCTTTGATTTGGCTTAATTTGTAGAAAATTGGTAAGAAATGTGCCGTATAATCGAATTTTTCTAAAAAAAAAAAATAAATAACTGAAACCATTTCAATATTCCCGTAGCAATTACCTTTGTAAGGAATTCAAATGAAAAAGTAACATTAGTGGTCGATAATTGTTGATAAATGAAGAGATAGATTGCACAGTACACTTGCAAGAATTAGTTTTCCTATTAAGAAATTTATCAATACATAAAATATATCGCCAGATTGAGCGTCCTAAATCAAGAGAAAAAAAATGAACAAATTTCTTAATAAACAAGAGTTGGCTCCCTCTCCACAATGAAAATTGTAAACAGACAGCGCCCAAAATTTTACATTAAACACGTTAAACAAAGTGAGGCAATTCCCACTGGTACAGGATGACTGTTAACATAACTAACTTCTTGGTAGGCCTTGTAATGGTAGCGCTGCTCTTTCGTTTCAGTAACGTTTATATAGACTCTTTCATTTCAGTTTCGTGATCTAACTTTTGTATGCACTCACGCATGCGCATAGCAATTAATCAATAAAGCGGGGCGCCATTATTCAGTTTCCTTCTTACCAACCAAACAGACGTGTTCCAATCTTATTCTTACACATCCATTCACAACACAGCATGATATGGTGGCAAGCGGTATTATCATACAACACACAATCTTATAACGTCACAGACAATTAAAAAAAAAAGAAAAAAAAAAGACAGGTAAAACAGCGAGTAAAAAAAAACAAACGATTTTTTTAATCTCTTGCACGCTGAACGAATTTTTTTCAAACCTCCCACGCCACACAAATTGTCTGTACCTTTTTTTCTTCACACTTTTTTTATCGTAATGGCCACAATTTCATTATAACTTCCTAGTTTTGATTGGGGCTCGACATGTATTGCCGAATCATTCAAACTATTTCGACAACGAATGGAACTTTACTTCACCGTCAAAGCGACGAAACACGAGGATAAAGTCCCTCTAATACGTCTGGTGACCAGCGAAGAAGGTTTACGCTGGTATAATAGTTGGTCGATGTCGGATGATGATCGCAAGGATCCACAAATAATATTTGCTGCAGTTTTGAAGCAGCTAGAACCGGCAACAAATCACAGCGTTTGTAGACTGGAACTCGGAAAATACCAGCAGAGACCAAATGAAACAACAGACATCTTCATCAACAGATGTCGACTGTTGGCAAAGAAATGTGATTTCAGTGCCAACGAATTATATATGCCACACATGTGGCAAAACAGATCACTGGGCTACAGTTTGCATCTCAGGGAAGCACAAAACCAAGAGACAACAAGGAAGGCCCTGGCATAACAGTCATAACTAACAACAGGAGTTTGGCAAGAAAATAAACAGTGTCACCAAACATGATGACCAAGCCATGACTGACATAGGCATGGCAATGGAGAACCTCACATTTAGCTCCATCACAACTAACAGCGGAAAGTCAGCAGACATGAAAGATCCTCGAAATGAGGCATTTGTTGATCTAAGCATCAAGCTAAAGGACCACCCAAGCACTCATACCTTCAAGCTGAAAGTAGATACAGAGGCACAAGCAAATACATTGACTATCCGCATATTCCGCAACATGTACCCTAGCAGTATAGACGAAGCTGGAAACCCAATGCCCGGATCACTCACCTCAACACAATGTCTGTTAACAGCCTACAACAATACCAGGATAAACTGTTATGGCACCACAAATGTTAGGTGCAACTATAAAAACTCTCCATGGCTGAATACCCAATTCTATGTGGTTGATGTACCAGGAGCAGCCATATTGGTCATGCCAACACCAGTGGCTCTTAGGGTAGTGACAATGAACTGTGCCATCTCAGCCCAGCACCAACCCATCAATAGTGTAGCTGACCTAATGCATCTATATCCTGAGAGATTTGACCGTATTGGTGAATTTCGGAACACTCATAACCTTGTTGTCGACCCCAATGTACCATGTCACATAAACCCACTGAGAAGGACACCTATAGCCATGCAAAGAAAAATCAAATCGGAACTTGACAAGATGGAATCGCAAGGAGTCATTCGCCGCATCAACGAACCCACAAACTGGGTAAGCTCTCTCACTTATGTCACCAAACGTGACAACACAATTAGGGTTTGCTTAGACTCACGAGGGCTAAACCAAGCTCTCATACGGCCATACCGCCAAATTCCAACTGTCGAGGAGCTCAACCACCAATTTGCAGGAGCAAAATTATTCTCAAACTTGGACGCTAAATCTGGGTACTGGTCTATAAAGCTTGACCCTGAAAGTCAACAACTTTCCAAACACCATTTGGAAGGTATTGTTTTGAACGACTGCCATTCGGGTTGGTTGTGTGTCAGTCAGGACATCTACCAACTCGAAATGATCAGAATACTCGAGAAATGCACTGGTGCTTGTATAGCTGACGATATCACCATATATGGGTCGACAGAGCAAAAACATGACGAAAACCTAAGACGTTTCATGGAGGTCGCTACAGAAGAAGGCCTTATCTTGAACTCAGAGAAGTGCAAGATCAAATGCCGTGAAATATCCTTTTTTGGAAAACTGTACACACCCACCAGACTAAAACCAGACCCGCCGAAGGTACGTGACCTACAGAAAATGCCTGAACCATATAACAAGACGGAACTACAACAATTCTGGGGTATGATGACATACCTGTCTCGTTTTGTCAAGGACTTCAGTTCCAAGACAGCAGTGTTGCGTGACCTATTACGCAAGGACTCTGCTTTCCAGTGGGAACCACACCATCAGGAAGCTTTCAAAAAGATAAAAAGTGAAGTATCTGAAACGTCCCTGCTCCACTATTTTGACCCTAAAATGTCCGGGTTGATACAGTTCGTTTTTCCACTAATTACATCGAACAGCTAAAACAGTGTACGACAGCTGATCCTCTGCTTAACCAGCTGAGAGAGACCATCATCACGGGATGGCCAGAGACAATCAAGCAGCTGCCCACTGACATTAGAGTGTTCTGTGGCCTAAGAGATCAGCTCTCAATTGATGATGGTCTTATTCTCAAAGGACAAGAAATTGTCATCCCCCAGACACTTCAAAAAGACATATTAGAACAACTACATGCTGCTCATTTAGGACGAGAAAACAAAACTCCTTGCCAAGGACACTGTTCATTGGGTAAACATAAATAAAGGCATTGAACAGTTCACAAAGACATGCAGTATCTGTCAGCAGCATCAGCCCTCCCAAATGCAAGAGCCGCTAATGCAACATGACATCCCAACAAAGCCATGGGATGTAGTTGACACAGACCTGTTTGATCTCCACGGAAGTCAATGGTTGATCATAGCTGACTATTACTCAAAGTATCCTATAGTCAAACGCCTACCTGATCATTCACCAAGCAGTGTCATAGTGGACATCACACGCCAAATCTTCTCAGAGTTTGGCATACCATCGAAGATAGTCAGCGATAACGGACCACACTTTTAAAGTCATCTCTACCGCGAATTCGCCAAAGAATGGGGCTTCCATCATGAGACCATGTCACCTTGGAGACCACAAGGGAATGGCTTCATAGAACGTCAAATAAGGACTATCAAGAATATTCTCAAGAAAGCCAAACAGTCGGGAACAACTCCTGAGATCGCACTGCTGCACTGGCGCTGCACCCCAATTTCAAGTGTCATACCAAGCCCTGCATAACTACTCATGGGTGGACGAATTCAATCTCTACTGATCACCAAAATCAGAAACAACAACCATGATCAGGATCAAATATACAGCACATTCCAACAATGGCAGCAGAACCAAAAGAGGTATTTTGACCGACATGCACTTAAGGAAGATCTACCACCCCTATACCATGGTCAACGGGTAAGAGTACAGAATCCTGTGTCTGGAAGCTGGGGACCAGCGACTGTAGTATCCCAGGTAGATGGTCACCGCTCCTATCTCCTGGAGAATGTCAATGGGCATGTGCTGCGAAGAAACCGACAACACATAAGAAGTATACCAGTAACGCCTATCCCACAAATGTCGCAAGACTTCCCCAACACAACTCCACAAAAATGTGCGACGTCTGTGGATCCACTTGTGTGTGCATCCCCAAAAATGTACCCGTAGTGGTAGGGTGGTACGACCACCATCAAAAATGAACTTATGACTGAGCAAACACTCATAACCTCCCAGCAAGCATCTCATGGGGCAGAACAATCCCTTGCTTTGCTGTAGCTGTTCAGGCGGCCTACCCTGAACCAGTCTCTCCATTTTCTTTGTTTTGTTTTACATGCATAAGTCATCTTTGTTTTCAGAGAAAGGGAGATGTAATGATAGCGCTGCTCTTTCGTTTCAGTAACTTTTATATGGACCCTTTCGTTCCGGTTTCATGATCTAACTTTTGTATGCACTCACGCATTAATCGATAAAGCGGCGAGCCGTTATTCAGTTCCCTTGTTACCAACCAAACACACGTGTTCCAATCTTATTCTTACACATCCATGCACAAACCCCGCACGATAGGCCTTACTTTGCTCTTTTATAAATGTAGATGAAAGCAATTTACTAGTTTAGACTTTTTTTTATATACCTGTTCACATATTATTTGAAGGATTGTGCATTGAAGCCAACAAACGAAAAAAAAAAAAAAATTAAAACTCAAATATACAACAAATATATGTTAATACAACTTTTCTATCTACTTGATTAATTCATCTCAGATATTCGTTTTTACGAATTGTTAGCTAAGATGACGATCGGCTTGTTTTCTATGAAGAATAATTTAGGCGGCCATCTTGTCTAACAACTCGTAAAAAAGAGAATGCTTGAGATAAAATAAACAGCATTTAAAAGTACTTGCACCCCCCCCCCAAAAAAAAAAATAAGCCAGGAAGATAGAAAGTAACTTTAATTGGCTTTGGTAACATATTTATTGTATATTTGATTTTTTTTTGTTTGTTGACTTAACTGCGCACTCCTTATTTATGTTAGTCTTTCAAGCACAGCCGATGTATTAATAAAATTATTATCAAATCGTTTACTTTAAACATCTGCTTAAAGTAAAGATCAGATGCGATTGGAGGAGGTTGCCTAGAGTGGAATTTGACAAGAGGTGGGTGCACAGCATGCGTGTTCCCTCCTTAAGCATGGCACGGGCTGCTGGAGTGGACTGCTGGAGTGGACTGCTGTGGTCTTCGGAACCCATCCCGCTTAGGTTCTAGCTAAGAAAAACTTAAGAAGACTCTTGACTGGTGGTATAAATGAGATCCTGTTCCTGATTTTATTTTTTGGTACTAGAGAACCTCTGAGTCTGCCCATCCCCTTTGTGCCACATCCTTGCTTTTTCAACATCCCCAGTCACTCCGCTACTCAGAGGTCACCTTCCAATCCCCCTCCACCCGTTGCTTTGTTTTCTCCCACTGCCATTAAGATATTTTCCCCAATCCCCATTAGGGATCGCCCTGCTTGTTTTCGGTTCCCCGGAAAACAGTGGGGGTCTAGTCACCTATATTAGTACAGGGGGGGGGGGTCTCACTAACAACCCAGTAGGATTTATTTTTTGTTTTGGATATGAACACTTTTAATTAGTTTTCCCCTCTCCACGAGCAATCCTTTTCTTAATTCAAAAACTTTTTTATTTACCAATGAAATTGAACTTTATTTTTTCACACATGCACACACACACAAAATTAATATATTAAAAAAAAAATGCATACACAAACACACAGACAACTATTTATTAATTGTAAATATGGTTTTGATTCTTAAACGCTGGCGATTTATTAGTTAGTTTAAGATCCATAGAGTGAATGAGGTATTTTGGTAAATGTTGCCAGTCAAGAGTAAGACTCCAAAGTCTACATTTATTACTTTTTAATCACTTTAGTCACAAAGACCCTGAACCCTTCCCCTCCCCAATTTATTGTAGGGCCTTGTGCCTAATTTTGTTGTTTGATAATCTTTTTTTTTTTTTTTGTTTTTTTTTTTGTATTTACAAAATTTTAAAAAGCAATAAAATATATAAACAAGATCAAAGTGTAGTATCTGTCCTTCAGATGCTGCACTTCTATTTTTGTTCTCTTTCGGTGGAGGAGAAATCCTTCACGACTGAGACAATTTTTATTTTTGTACCTTTTCTCCACGTTAAAAAACGAACCTGGTGTCTAACTCTGTCCCGTGGAGAGGCACAGTAAATAGGTACATTAAACACATTAAACTAATATGCATTTTTCATGTAATATTTACGTATTATAACTGGTAGGTACGTTCGAAATGAATAGCCGGCACTCAAAATGTATAAGCATTTTGTCTCCTCCCTTTACTTAAAAATTCACCAAAAATCAAGAAATTAACTCATTTTTATGAAATTTGTAGTATTTATCCAATAATGATCACACAATATAATGAACCTATTATTTTGTCAATTTTTACGACGTGCCCCAGCGCATTATAAACACCCCAACCTTTCCTTGCTAAGAACAGTTTTCGAAATAAACATTTCCCCCCAACATCGAATGGCCTTCGATGTTGGGAGTGTGTATTCAGAAAACCGTTCTTAACATGGAGAGGTTGGGGTGCTTATAATACGCTGGAGTGGAGCAGTGGAGTGGAGCAGCAGCAGCAGCACGTCGTGAAAATTTACCTTATTTTTTATTTATCTTAGTGGGAATGTATTATTTTGTTGTAACAAAAAACACTTTTACTAAAGTAATGGTTATCGGTAATAGAAAAAAAAATGAATGAATTTATTTTTTACTTTTTTATGAAAATAAAGCATCGTAAATTGTAACAATAAAAAAAAAAGAAAGAACTTTTTTTTTTCATGAATATTACGAAAAAAGCCCCTGCCATCTCTCGAACAAAGGGAAACAACTCCGAAAAGAATTACCTCCCTTTGATCGTAAATCAATAAACTATAACAAACGTGCGTGGCACCCGTTCCATGTAAATAGATATTTCTCCGTTTCTATTTATTTCTTTCTGTTGAATAGTTGGGTACATATCGGTGTCTATTGACAGGTACATATCGTGACTAAATGTCAGGTACATATCGGTGACTATTGACAGGTACATGTCGGTGTTTATTGACAGGTCGGTGTCTATTGACAGGTACATGTCGGTGACTATTGACAGGTCGGTGTCTATTGACAGGTACAATATGTCGTGACTAAATGTCAAGTACATGTGACTATTGACAGGTACATATCGGTATCTATTGAGAGGTACATGTCGGTGACTATTGACAGGCACATATCGGTGTCTATTGACAGGTACATGTCGGTGTCTATTGACAGGTACATATCGGTGTCTATTGACAAGTACATATAGGTGTCTGTTGACAGGTACATGTCGGTGTCTATTGACAGGTACATGTCGGTGTCTATTGACAGGTACATGTCGGTGTCTATTGACAGGTACATGTCGGTGTCTATTTACAGGTACATGTCAGTGTCTATTGACAGGTACATGTCGCTGTCTATTGAGAGGTACATATCGGTGTCTATTGACAGGTACATGTCGTGACTAAATGTCAGGTACATATCGGTGACTATTGACAGGTACATATCAGTGTCTATTGAGAGGTACATGTCGGTGACTATTGACAGGTACATGTCGGTGACTATTGACAGGTACATATCGGTGTCTATTGACAGGTACATATCGATAAATAATGTACAGGTACATGTCGGTGTCTATTGACAGGTACATATCGGTGTCTATTGACAGGTACATGTCGGTGACTATCATGTCGGTGTCTATTCACAGGTACATGTCGGTGTCTATTGAGAGGTACATGTCGGTGTCTATTGAGAAGTACATGTCGGTGTCTATTGACAGGTACATATCGGTGTCTATTGAGAGCTACATATTGGTGTCTATTGACAGGTACATGTCTGTGTCTATTGAAAGGTACATATCGGTGTCTATTGACAGGTACATATTGGTGTCTATTGACAGGTACATGTCGGTGTCTATTGACAGGTACATGTCAGTGTCTATTAACAGGAACATGTCGGTGTCTATTGACAGGTACATAGCGGTGACTATTGACAGGTACATATCGGTGTCTCTTGACAGGTAGGTATATATCGGTGTCTATTGGCAGATCCATATCGGTGACTATTGACAGGTACATGTCGGTGACTAAATGTCAGGTACATATCGGTGTCTATTGAGAGGTACATGTCGGTGTCTATTGAGAGGTACATATCGGTGTCTATTGACAGGTACATATTGGTGTTTATTGACAGGTACATGTCGGTGTCTATTGACAGGTACATGTCGGTATCTATTGCAGGTACATAGCGGTGTCTATTGACAGGTACAGCGGTGACTATTGACAGGTACATATCGGTGACTATTGACAGGTACATATCGGTGTCTCTTGACAGGTAGGTATATATCGGTGTCTATTGGTAGGTACATATCGGTGACTATTGACAGGTACATGTCGGTGACTAAATGTCAGGTACATATCGGTGTCTATTGACAGATACATGTCGATGTCCATTGACAAATACATATCGGTGTCTATTGACAGATACATGTCGGTGACGGCATGGCGACACATAATACCGTAATTATGAAGAATTACTTCACCCTCAAAAATTTCTTTAAAATTGCGACTCTTATAGGTTTTTGGGGTCGCTGAAAACGAAGATAACGTTGAAAATTACGGCAAATGATTAGTTTCCAAAATATGAAGAAATGTTTGTTTTAAAAAAGTGGGGTTCATTTTCTATAATAATTTAACGTAAAATAGGCACCCACTTTGTGGCCACGATTTTTTTTTTTGGGGGGGGGGGACTTTCTTTCCACCCTCGAGAAATCCTTTAGAATTACCACTAACTTTTAAAATTCCAAGAAACAAGTAGTTGCCAAACTATGCAGAAATGCACTCACTTTATGGTCACCTTTTTTTTCAGGGGGGGGGGCAGGTTTGTTTTTCATTCTTTTTGGTGGAGGGCATATTCAATTATAGAACTTGTATAGTTTTTTAACAGGTGCTTATGCAATTTAAGTAACAACATCCCTCCACCGACTCCCACCAAATGTAAACAGAATTTTAGTAAAATATTAAACAGTTCTTCTGCTCAGTTAATTCGGCGCGTTACTTACATTAAAATAGTTAATTAGAAAAACTCTATTAAAAAACATAATAAATTATATTAATTTTTTATTGCAACTTCAAGGTAAGTTTTCGTGTATTTAAATTTTAAAAAAATAAATATTGTTTACTTATTTGAACTCTTATGTTTCATAATAAATAGAAATTTCGATCGATGTAAATATATTTTGTTTAAATTTCGAAACAAAAAATAAAAATAGACACGCACTAAAAAATATTTCCCCTTGTATATTTTACGGAAACTGCAGTTTATATGTAATTTCATTCTAAAATAGATAAGTATTGAAAATCTCACGAAAATCCGAGCATTAGTTGATTTTTGCTAGACTTATTAAACACGAGTATGTTTTCACGTTCAGAATGCTTACTAGATGAGAATGTTATTTTAAAGCCCCAATCGTGTAAACAAGATTTTCGTCTCGCAATGTCATTATTTTCGTACGATGAAAAAAATTTAAAAAATATTATTACTAGTTTATTTTGCCCTTCTCATTTTAAATGGTCCAAAAGTTATATTGATAATATTAAGTTATAATAAAGTTATATCGTTTTACATATGGGGGGGTCATTCTGTGTTGAATTTTGGAGGTGCCTAGAGACGTGAAATACAGTTCCTTTAACATAGAGGGGAGATACATTATTGAGTATGGTGAGAACAGACAGTTAACACTTTGGAAGAATGTTACACAAGGTCCTTTTACAAGATGATGGAACAGCGTAATGTATAAATAGCCGAAACACATATTACCTTTTGTGGTTGAAATGATGACAAAACGAAGGTTTATAAATATGATGATCTTTATTCCATCCAGCTGAAATGATTAGGGGTTCAATACCTTTTCGATTCTACATCGTCTTCTCTCTCTCTCTCTCTCTCTCTCTCTCTCTCTCTCTCTCTCTCTCTCTCTCTCTCTCTCTCTCTCTCTTCCAAAAGGGTTTCAGCTAACTCTTCTGTCGGGTACGTTTGGGAAAAGGTATTATAAATAATAAACTAGACAAAATACTGTTAGAAAACAACCGAATACATGTCAACTTATGTCACGGTAACATATATTGAGCGAATTTCTAACAGTATTTTGTCTAGTTTATTATTTATAATACCTTTTCCCAAACGTACCCTATCCGAGAGAGAGTCGGCTGCCATTTTGAATTTTCCAATACATCGGTAAACACTGCATGTTTTTCGAGCTGAATAAACATGTTACACTGAATAAAAACACAAAAAATATATCCAGTTAGGTAGAAAAGTAACTTATCTTGCCTTTGATAACATTTATTTGTTCTATATTTGTTTTTTGACAACTTTTTCGAATCTATGTGTACAGTAATACAAACCCAAGTATTCATTATCTTCTTCTCTATATAAATAAAATGAACTCATTTTTTCCCGTCTGATTTTGACATTAATAGGATTAAAAATCAAGATATTTCATGCAAATATAATATGCACAAACGGCAGAACAATATCTGAGATGTGTTATAGGCTTATTATTTCTCAAATTCCTCGATAATCTTAGATTTCTATACTTTTTCTGCTGAGAAGTCACGGCCAAAATCGGTTAAGATCAATGGAAGTGGTAAAACATTTTCTCTCTTATAAATTCCTCCTCCCCCTGCCACCACTTAACACCGTTTGGGGATCGTTCACAAGGAACAGTTGAGAAGAGAACACCGGTTTGGCTTCGTAGTTCTTTCATGTGAAGTGATTTAAAATCACTAAACTAAGCTGCAGTGCTCTGTGGCGTAGTGGTTAGCATGCTGGACAATTCACATTATATTTTCACGTTCGCGCCGACCTACCGTAGTCGTTTTTTTTTTTTTTTTTTTTCCTAAACAACTGGAATGGACTTTTCTTGGTGGCCGAACTGTTAACGTTGCAGATGTTTTTTTTTCACACTTTATTTTCCTACTTTTACTCATGACTCCGGGTTTGATCCTTCCTACTTACCTACCATAACATTTTTTAAAACTCCCCCCGCCGTCCTGGAAACAAACACTCGGGCAACGCCGGGTACCCCCGCTAGTTATCTATATAAATAAAATGAACTCATTTTTTCCCGTCTGATTTTGACATTAATAGGATTAAAAATCAAGATATTTCATGCAAATATAATATGCACAAACGGCAGAACAATATCTGAGATGTGTTATAGGCTTATTATTTCTCAAATTCCTCGATAATCTTAGATTTCTATACTTTTTCTGCTGAGAAGTCACGGCCAAAATCGGTTAAGATCAATGGAAGTGGTAAAACATTTTCTCTCTTATAAATTCCTCCTCCCCCTGCCACCACTTAACACCGTTTGGGGATCGTTCACAAGGAACAGTTGAGAAGAGAACACCGGTTTGGCTTCGTAGTTCTTTCATGTGAAGTGATTTAAAATCACTAAACTAAGCTGCAGTGCTCTGTGGCGTAGTGGTTAGCATGCTGGACAATTCACATTATATTTTCACGTTCGCGCCGACCTACCGTAGTCGTTTTTTTTTTTTTTTTTTCCTAAACAACTGGAATGGACTTTTCTTGGTGGCCGAACTGTTAACGTTGCAGATGTTTTTTTTTCACACTTTATTTTCCTACTTTTACTCATGACTCCGGGTTTGATCCTTCCTACTTACCTACCATAACATTTTTTAAAACTCCCCCCGCCGTCCTGGAAACAAACACTCGGGCAACGCCGGGTACCCCCGCTAGTTATCTATATAAATAAAATGAACTCATTTTTTCCCGTCTGATTTTGACATTAATAGGATTAAAAATCAAGATATTTCATGCAAATATAATATGCACAAACGGCAGAACAATATCTGAGATGTGTTATAGGCTTATTATTTCTCAAATTCCTCGATAATCTTAGATTTCTATACTTTTTCTGCTGAGAAGTCACGGCCAAAATCGGTTAAGATCAATGGAAGTGGTAAAACATTTTCTCTCTTATAAATTCCTCCTCCCCCTGCCACCACTTAACACCGTTTGGGGATCGTTCACAAGGAACAGTTGAGAAGAGAACACCGGTTTGGCTTCGTAGTTCTTTCATGTGAAGTTATTTAAAATCACTAAACTAAGCTGCAGTGCTCTGTGGCGTAGTGGTTAGCGTGCTGGACAATTCACATTATATTTTCACGTTCGCGCCGACCTACCGTAGTCGGTTTTTTTTTTTTTTTTCCTAAACAACTGGAATGGACTTTTCTTGGTGGCCGAACTGTTAACGTTGCAGATGTTTTTTTTTCACACTTTATTTTCCTACTTTTACTCATGACTCCGGGTTTGATCCTTCCTACTTACCTACCATAACATTTTTTAAAACTCCCCCCGCCGTCCCGGAAACAAACACTCGGGCAACGCCGGGTACCCCCGCTAGTTAAAACAATAAAATTTACAAGTTTTTGCAAAACTTATTGTGTTTGCGGCTTTAGAGAAAGTCCAATTATAAAGTTCTTTTACGTCCAAAGAATTAGACGGCTCTTGTAATGTTCGTATAGGCACAAAATTTTAGGAGAGGAATTTTTCTACCTGTTGCTTCATGGACGAGCTGTGGTTAAAAGAGGAAGAGACTACTGTTCTAAAAGCGAACCCGAAAACGGGGGTCCCTAATTGGTTAATTAGACAGACCCTATTTTTAGATTGTTAGTGTATAAAAGGGAAGTAAGTGGGAATGATAAACCCCCTTTTTTTTAATACTTGATTCGATTCTAACCTTTTCGTTTTAACAAATATCATTTTCAATTCATCTACATTGTCCCTTTAATCACTGGAACCTGACCCCTTTCTATGTAACATTTATTTGCAGCATTACACCCGCGAGCCGGGGATACTTATCAACATTACATCTGGTGACGAAGATGAAAACGGATTTTAGAACTTAAAAGCACGAACACTCGTAGATGTATTATTTTTTTCTTGAAAAATAAAACGCTGTTTGTAATGTGCATCCAGGAGACAAGCGCCCGCGTGTTTGTGTGTTGTGTGGGTGCGTAAGAGAGATGGACGAAAAAGAGAGACTTACCTCGGGGCCGGCTCGGCGTCGCCGACCGAAAATAGAGAAAGAAAGATCAAGATGGCGGCCGCCATCTTTTGTAAAGGATGATATCTCGCAAAGTCACATGAATTCTCGCAATATGCAAATTTAGCCGGCCTGCAACGGCCATAAAAGCGGGTAATTGAAAGACGTTGGGAGAGCGATGATTGACTTGGTCGGGCATCGTGTTGCTGTTGCTTCTCGTGCCGTGTGGGTGTGAGCATATCTTACCGATTGTTATGACCGTTCTGAGTAACCAATTGTTGGGACCGTTCTGAGTAACCGATTGTTGGGTCCGTTCTGAGTAACCGTTCGCGTCCATCTATGTACCTTGCTAGTTGGATTCCGTGCAGAACCGGTGTTTACTGGTTATTGAATTGCTTTACGTTGCTGCAACATTATACATCTAGAGAGGGCGCAGTACTTTTAAAGGTTTTTCCTTATACATCTACAGAGGGCGCAGTAATTTTAAAGGACTTTCCTTACACATTTTCTACACTGTTTTCTTTTTGTTTTTTGATAAGTACATGGCGACCAATTTAAAAATGGCAAACGATGGATTTTCCTATTTTCTAGTCATTTAGTGTGCATGGTGATCAGAATACAGTCAGTATTCGGTTAAAAAAATGGATTGACAAACTTGTGAACCTATTCGTTGTTTTAGACATAGATATTAACGAATAACGGAAAGCAGTACTTCTCCATTTTGCAGGTGATGGAGTCTTCGACATATATTACAATTTTACAGATGAACAAAAACGAAAGCACACAGTGATTATTACAGAAGATGGCCCGTTAACATCAAACGAGTATGAAGTAATAAAAAAAAGTCGCTAGCTCAGAAGAACACTTCCTATGATTTCTTTTAAATTTCGACAAGCCATGCAAAACACAAACGAAAGTCTAGAGAAATAACCATGTGAGACTACGAACCTTGGCTTCCACATGCGAGTTTGAAAATATAAAGGAATTCTAGCCCATATTATACAGGGATGCCTTCCCTCAAAAATTAGAAGAAAAGTTTTAAGAAACACTTCCACAACAAAACAAGTCCTAGACGAGGCCAAAGCAATTGAACTGTCTCATACACGTGCAACAGACATGGAACGGAAAGAATTAAATACGCTCAACAATCGCGAGGACTACAAACGTTGTAACATTCAAAATAACCACCCTAAATATAGCCGCCATGAGACTTGGACACGTGGTGAAGTAAAAGATGGCAGACAGCGTCATCACACTTGGACACATGATGATAAAAAATGGCGGACACCAGACCTTCCAATATTGTGGGTACTTTTAAATACACCCGACTTGCCCAGTATGATTCCTCAGAATGTAAAAGATGCCACCAAATGACCATCTTTGCGATAGTGTGCAAAGCGAAAACGGTAAGAGAAATTCGTCTTAGCCATCCTCCTACATTTCCCTCTACATTTAGTGATGAATCATTGGCCTCACTCAAAGTGCCGACATCTCCTAAAACACCAAAAGTCACCGCTCTTGTGAACAATTACCCAGTAAATTTAGTTTTAGATACTGGTGCTAGTGTTAAATTAATTTCTGGACATGTGTACGATGGTTTAAAACATAAGCCACCCATACAGAACACTAAAACTCGATATTTGCATACAGGTCCCGAAAAGCATCGCCTATCATAGGGTTTATTAATACAACCGTAAAATTTCGGGACAAGCCAAAATATTTGTGATCGACAGTGGAAGTCTCTTATTTGAACTGCAGAATCTACTTGGTGTCCACTCTGCCTAAGCATTAGGCATGATAACCGTCGAGTTTTCATCCCATTTGACTAATGTAAAGGAAGTATTGATGTTTGAAAAAGAAAAACTTGAGAAGCATGTGCGTTGGTTGGACAGGGAAAAAAAAACCTAACACTGAGTGACTGTCAGTCAGAATTGACTCGACGTTAAAATGAGTATCTAAGTGTTGACAGAGAGAAATAATTATTAAAGGCTCATTTAGTTAATAATGAAGACAATGAAAACAAGTGTTATTTTAAAATTTAATAAACAACTTTATTTGTCATCACCATTAATGGCGTTAGTAGATTGAAGTGTTCTTGTGTAAAGATAGAATTAATATATAGCCGGTTTGTTGAGGAGAGAACAGCTCAGTCCACACGTGTTTATAGCTAGTAGTTGCTAGGATGAAGGAAGCCGAGTAAAGGAGAAAGAAGGGGCAAGTGTTCAGTGTGTTCACATGTTGTCGCGCGCGCGTGTGTGTGTGTGTGTGTGTCGGTGTAGGTTCTTTAGCATAATAAAGAATGTTCGTTTGGGTACCGCGCGTGGAAACAAATGGGAGTTTGAAAAGAGACACTGTTAGCTTGTAGTATTAACTTCAGCCTGGGACTAAAGCTTTAGGAAAAGTCTGCTGTCCGGCAGGGTCAGATTTAGACGGGATAATACATAGAATATTACGACCAGTAATAATTTGTAAATCTTATAATCACAGGTGCAACGTAAAAGCGTTTAATTCAAACGGCAAACATGCGACGCAATTGATTTCGATATGTATAATGGAATAGAAATGAAATTGATAAACGGAAAAAAATAATGTAATTAATAGTTATTATTATTATTATTATTATTATTATTATTATTATTATTATTATTAATAATAATGATAATAATAATAATGATAATAATAATAATAATAATAATGATAATAATAATGATAATGATAATAATAATAATAATAATAATAATATTAATAACATTTATATTGATGATAATAATAATAATGATAATAATAATAATGATAATAATAATGATAATGATAATAATAATAATAATAATATTAATAATGATAATGATAATAATAATAATAATGATAATGATAATAATAATAATAATGATAATAATCATAATAATAATAATAATAATAATAATGATAATAATAATAATAATTATGATGATAATAATAATAATAAAAATAATGATAATAATAATAATAATGATAATAATAATAATGATGATATAAAATAATAATAATGATAATAATAATAATAATAATAATAATAATAATAATAATAATAATAATAAAATTACTGAAGAAGGCAGAGTTAGAAACAATGTCAGCTTTTTTAATGGTGAGTAAATTCCGTCCCTCCCTCAATAAAGATGGCACGAACATAGATAAATAAATAAATGAATAATAATAATAATAATAATAATAATAATAATAATAATAATAATAATAATAATAATAATAATAATAATAATAAAATCAATAAAATTAATATTAGTTAATAATTAAATGAGAATACAAATAGTCTCGGTCCTGAAGGAAAATTGTCTCAGTCCCGAAGGAATTCCCATACACAAACCGAGGAGAATATCAGAGCAGGTACTTAAATGTATGTGCTTTTGGCTCGAAAGTCACTCTGTGTGTATTGATAATAATGACAATATTTATAAAATAATAATAATAATAATAATAATAATAATAATAATAATAATAATAATAATAATAATAATAATATTTAAACCATAGACCAATAGTATGTTTTACATAAAAGAATGGGCATAAGGGTACATATATATATATATATATATATATATATATATATATATATATGCATGCACAATTAACACCCATATATACGCATACATACCAATACGCTGTCATATTCAACGACCATATGTATATTATATATGCACCCCCATACATATAATGCATATATAAATAATAATATGCATAAACAGATATGCACGCATGCACACACATACACGCATATATATCCATACACATATATATATGCATACAATGACATGTACAGGTCTAGGCATGCATACGTGCACCCATATGCATACATACATGCATGCACACATACACATATGCGCACATGTACACACATACCATATATACACATAAGCACATACATATAAATATATATATATACATACATATAGAATATACAAATACACATACACATAAATACACATATATACATATACATACATATACAAATATATAACCATATATATATATATATATATATATATATATATATACGAGCAAACAGTTAATAAAACATGTTAAAAAACACTTTTAAAAAGAGTTAAAAACATATTTAATCCGAAAAAGAAACACTAGATAAGTGGATAGTCCTTAATCCGCGGAGTTTCGAAAAAATACTTTCCTTCTCATCAGAGGGTAGGAATTAACAAAATGCGGGATCGGATTTTGCATGCAAATGTATTTGATGAAACAACAAGTAAGTCAAAGATCTCACTTGATAACAAAAAAGTGAAGCAGAGGAAATATGGTGAAGAAAAAGGTGATTACACGTGAATGGATAGTCTGGTGGAAGATAAATAATCCAGTGACGGTAAAATCCAAATATATAACTTCAAGAAAATTAATTGAATTTCCATTTGTACAAGTAAAATTCAAGGAAATCCCGTAGTTGGAAGATGGTTCAAAATAATCCAAAGGCACAAATCCATGAAAAAATTCACAAAAATGTGTACAAGGGAAAAAAGGAAAAAATTCCAATAATATTAATAAAAGAAAAATAAGATATGCTTTTCACTCTACTGCCGGGACATAAATATAAATAAGAAAGACCAGGGAAGAAGAAGAGGAGAAAAAATGTCAAAATGACCCAGACAGGAAATGTTAAAAGGCGCGAAAAAAATATATAGGGCAAAATAATACAGGTTAACTGAAATGTACAGGTCATCACTTAAAAAATGTCAACAAGAGTTGTTAGAAGATACTAAATGGAAAATAAATAAATTAATTAATAAATAACTAGAAAATAAATAATAAATAGACAATAAATACAGAATAAAAATAAAAATAAAATAAAAAAATTAAATATAAAATATAAAATAAAAAATAAAAATTATTTAAAGGGAGAGGATGGCCGGTATCTGCAAATTCAGGAAAAAGCAAGAAAGAAAGTAAGTAAATGCATATAGTAAAATATAATTAAATATACATACAAGATATGAAAGTGTGGGTAGATTGATATATTAGATAGATAGGAAAGTTTAAAGAATAAAGCAGAAAATGAAGATAAAAACCGGCCATGCACAGAAGAAATAAAGAATTAAAATAAAGGATTATTAAATTATAAAGTATTAAGAAGTATGTAGAAAAACGATAAAGTTAAAGAAACATTTTTTTTATATCTATATAAAAGGTAAAAGCAATAACTATGTAATTTCAAAATTGCCATAATTAAATTTGGACTTATGTTTATTTTATATATATATATATATATATATATATATATATATATATATATATATATATATATATATAAAACGAAATATTTTTTTATAAAAATAAAATTTTATTAATTTTGTTAAGAAATAATATATCTTTTATTATTTATTTATTTTATTTTATTTTTTTTTACCTAAGTTCAACTCACCGTTCACATCGGAAATGTCGACCTTTCAGGTATGCTTACAAAAAATAAACCCAACATCACTATGTTAAAAACGGCGTTCGGAATAGACACCCAGCCAAACCTCCTCATGTTAGGAACGGCTTTCGGAACAAGCATCCCCGGCCTAGTCAGCATACCCGATGTCGAATGTGATGACTTGGGCGTAATGTAAAAATGGACCGAATTTAAAACGGAACGCAATTTAAATTTTCGTTCGATTTTTATAACAACCGAAAAACAGCGCATTCTTCGCAGGTTTTACCCTACATATTTTTGTAAATATACCAATACATAATGATAAATAAAAACAATACTAAAAAAATAATGAAAATCCATTAATTTTAAAATGGATTAAAAAACATTCACATTTATAAAATCAATCTTATCCAGCGTGATCCTTGATTTTTTAACTCTCAATCTTCATCCGCTTTTTATAATAATAATAATAATAATAATAATAATAATAAGAGCGTGAGAGAAGGAAATGAGGAGGGACAGAGAGAGAGACAGAGAAATAGAGAGAGACAGAGAAAGAGAGAGAGAGACAGAGAAAGAGAGAGAGAGAGATGGGGGACATAAAAGAAAGACTCGTTTGGTTGATGACGCATGCGCGCTGATTGCTCTAATCGCGAACAACGTCTTTGTCTTGCTCATCATATAACTTACATGAGGTTACAAAGCTAGGCTTATAGATATAAATTTAACAACGCTTACAATAAATAAAAAAATAAATGCAAAGAATAATAAGTAAAAATAAAATATAACAATTGTGTTTACGATGAGAAACAATAACAAACTTGTTAGAGAGAGGAAGGAAAGAAAACCCAGTCGGGAAACCCTGCAATTTTGATGCGTTATTTGATCTTGATGAGGTTGTTCTTGTTCACTTAATTCTGCTTCTAAGAACAAGAACAAAAAAAAAATTATTTTTAAAAAATACAGAAAAAACAACAACAAAAAAACAAAACAAAAGCAAACACAAAACCATTAAAACATCAACGAATGTTTCGATGAAACAAATCAAGCGAAAAAGATTCAATAAACGTAAGTATAATATTACTTGAATTATTTCACCTTTTTTGTAAATATGCTTTTATTAATGTTCAAAAAATATTGCATCGATGTGGAAAGCGATTTTAAAAAGAAAATGTCTGTAATTGAGATTAGATTAATTTAGCTTTTTTAAAAAATATAACTAAAAACAAATTTAATCTCTCTGAAATTTCATGCGAATTCGGTTGCTTATAGCTAGGCACCGCCAAAACTGGGGGGGGGGGCAGGTCAGTACTTTTTGACGGACCGTCTTTTTAAAAATCTACCAAAAATCAGGTAATTATCCGATCAATACGAAATTTTCAGCGATTATTAGGAGAAGAATGAACTTTATAACAGTGTACTTATTTTTCATAAACGATATTTATATATATATATATATTTTTTTTTGCTTACAACCCCCCTTGTTTTGAAGTGGGAACAAATATGCTTAAAATAATCATCTGAAACTGAACAAAACATATTGTGTTGTTGTAAGGGACAGAATTATAGATTAAAAAAAAAAAAAAAAAACTTGTTTGCATACCTTATTTTGACGTCTGAATATCAGAACTTCGATTGTGTTTAATTATCCCGCTTTTGAGTTTTGAAGTGTGAAATTCGGTGAATATGTTAAGTAAAATAATTAATTTAAGTTAAGCAAAACAAAAAAAAATTTTTTTTAATATTTATACGAAAAAAGCCATTTTAAAATTTTTGATAAATAAATTAATATTTTTTTTTTAGCGAGCCGAATAATGCATGACCATTATTAAAAGGGCATGCTTTGAATAATCGATACAAAAAAAAAAATTCGATAAATATTGTGCCCTTTGTGTTAAAAATAGCATCATTTTTTTTTTCGATCCCGTTTGAAAACGTTTGTCGCCTTTCGACTACGGTGGACCAAACGCGCTGAAATAATTTTTTTTATTCTGCTTTAAATTGCCCCCCCCCCCATTTTGGGGAGCCTGGCCCCCACACACATACACATTCAAAACCAAACTCATACAAATGGTCACCCATCTGGTACTGGCCAGTCTCAGCTTAATAATACATTGAAATTTTCGTCACTGAAAAATAAGTTTTTTTGGCCTGTTTGGTCTTCCATAGTTTTCTCCTTATCAAACGCAAACGTAAACAGAGTCGATCCAGACTCTACATCGACGCGAAATATCTGGTTACCTATATGAATAAGTGGAATTATTTGAAATACAGGTACTTATATTATAATATTTTTGCATATTCTCTTAGAAAATCATCCTAAATCTTAGTTAGACAATAAATAAATAAATTAATTATTTCAAAAACCTTTTTTTTTAAATATTTAAGTACGTTTTTTGTGCAAGACAAAAAATGTCAATTGTTAACTTTTTGGGAAAATTTAACATTTAAAATTTAATTAAAAGTAGTAGAAAAAGTTTTACATAATTCTGTTTTCTATATGATAAAATTCAGCGTTTTATCTTTCTGGAAAAAAAAAGTTACTCAGAAATAATGGATTTTAATAAATGTAATTTAGTTTTAAAAAACAACAACAACTTGATTTTGTGGCCATTTTTGGCGGTGCCTACTTATAGCGAATAATTGGTTGCTTGTTGACAATTAGACTATGTTAGAACAATAAACAAGGGAGGCAATTGTATATTTCGCCATTATCGGGAGATGGTCGAGATAATTCAATTTGCCGAAGTAAATAAATAAATAAATAAATAAATTAATTAATTAATTAATTAATAATAATAATAATAATAATAATAATAATAATGAGGGCACTAGGGGAACAAGACGACTATAAATACTCGGGAATTCTGGAAGCAGACACCATTAAAGCAACAGAAATGAAAGAGAATTGAAAAGGAATACCTCAGGAGAACAAGAAACCTCCTGGAAACGAAATTATATAGCAGAAACCTAATAAAAGGTATAAATACATGAGCAGTATCACTAGTAAAATACTCTGGACTATTTATAGGGTGAACAAAAGAAGAACTGAGACAGCTCGATCAGAAGACCAGGAAACTCATGACCATGCATAATGAACTACGCCTAAAGGATGATATTGACAGACTCTACCTGAAAAGGCAAGACAGCGGGAGAGAACTGGTCTGCAGACTGTGTGAAAGACAAAAAAAAAGTACTAGAAAAATACATAATGCAAAACACTGAAAGAGTGAGAGACACTGAAAAAAATCAACAAAACAGAAAACAGAGAAGCAAATGACAAAACGTGAAAACAAAAATGGGAAGAGAAACAACTACACGGAAGATTTATAAGAATGACAAAAGATGAGAATAACGGAAACACTTGGACATGGATGCGAAAAGGACATGTAAAGTGAGAAACTGAATCCCTAATAACTGCAGCACAAGATAACTTGATAAGAACCAACCATATCAAAGCAATGATTGATAAAACACAAGAAAACAGAAAGTGCAGTCTCTGCGGACAAAGAGACGAAATGATAAACCATAAAGTAAGTGAATGCGGCAAACTGGCCCTAAAAGAATACAATAACAGACACAACCAACTGGGACGGGCAGCACACTGAGAATTATGCAAACAACTGCATTTTGAACGCACAGACAAATGGTACAAGCATAAGTCTGCAACAGTACTCAAAAACGAGAACCACAAAATCCTATGGGACATGGACATACAGACAGATATACCCATCCAAGCAAGAAGACCGGATGTCGTAATAATTATCAAGAAAGAAAAATCCTGTCAAATCCTAGATGTTGCTGTCCCAGCTAACCACAAGGTGAGTATGAAAGAAAAGGAGAAACTGAGCAAATACACAGAGCTTGGCAGAGAGTTAAAAGGGATTTGGATGATGAAGAAACTCAAAATAAGCACTAGGAACATTTCTGAAAAACTTTGAATAAAGAATGCAAGAAATTGGAATCAGAGGAATGGCTGCAAAGATACAACGACTAACGATAATCAAAACAACTGAAATATTAAGGGAAACCCTTGAATGCGGAGAATAATACACATGAACCACATGCGTGAGCAGGCAAACTGCTGCAGAGGAAAAACTTGAAGAAGTGTTAAAGGAAACAAAGAACACTGACGCTGCATATCAACAAGTTCTACATCCCCATCACTCATCACCTCCGATCGTTCCATCACAGCCCCTTTCCCCACAAAAAGTGGGATACCAAATAACTGAGAAAAGTCAAGGAGGATGGAAAGACCGGGGAGAGAGCACTGACCAGACCTCCACTGGATAAGCACAAAGAGAACCTTGGGGAGGCTTAGTGCCACTTAAATTCCAGTGTAGACCAATGGCCGCTACCAGCGAGAAATCAATGGTTAGAGGCTGTTGCAATAACGCAAATTTATTTGCAAATGCTATCCAAGGAGGTAGAGAGTGCTGGACGGCTGGGGAGATGTGTTGTCACTCAGCTTCCAGGGAATACCACAGGTTTTCAATCCGAGATATTTGATGACCTATGTTAAAGCTCCATGTGAGCCAATAATAATAAACTGCCGCTCCCGAATCGGTCTGCTCAGTAGCAGCAACAGCTGCCACCACTCATAACAACCTTCAGGCACAATTCTCCATCACCTATTTAGATGGGAAGGGCGCCAACAAATAATAATAAAAAAGAATAGGCTATTTTGACTAATAGTGTGTAAAAAAAAAAAACCTTATCATTAGCTACAAATAAAAATAAAAAAAATTCTTCGTTTCTTTTTCTCTCTTAATTTCCCCTCTCTGTCCTGCTCTAAGTAAATCTGTCGACCTAGTCCACAAATTCCAAAATTTCATCATGACAAGTTTCAAGAAAAAATACACGATTAAACCCGGTTCTCCAACTTCCAACGTAGACCCCTACTACCATGTCTCCTTCTCCAACATCAGGGGTCTTCGTTCTAACGTTCCAGAGGTTGAAACCCAATTACAGGAGACTAAACCAGACCTTTTATTTTTAAGTGAAACTGGCATTGGACAGGCTATTTCCCTAGATGAGTTTGCAATTTCAGGATACTCTAACTTAACTTCTAAATCTGACCCCCAAGATCGCCATGGGCATGGAATATGTGCCTATATTAAAGATAGCTTTCCATGTGGGAGGGACATCTCCAGGGAAGATCCTAACTTACCCTATATGTGCTTCCGGGTTGCTTTAGCTCACACTACTGCATTTATATTTACTCTCTATCGCCCCCACAACAGCGGAGTTACTATCTTTCAAAGCATATCTGAGAAAATTGACCAAGTCCTTTCTACTTATCCTTCAGCTAACATTCACGTATGTGGAGACTTCAATGTTCACAACGTCGAATGGTTGACCCACTCAAACAAGACCGATGATGAGGGGAGGTTCTGTCATGATTTCTCCATTGCCTATGACCTCACTCAGATTGTTCAGGAACCTACCCGTGTGCCCGATAATGACGGCCAGTATGCGAGCCTACTAGACCTTTTTCTCACAACTTGCCCTGAACTATGTTCAGTTTCTGTTCTGTCGCCTCTTGGATCTTCCGACCACTCTGTTGTATCAATTAAGATAAAAATGAAATGTAATAAGTCCCCAGACGTACCTCTTCATCGTACAGTATATCGATACACTAAGGCTGACTGGGATAGCTTCCGTACATTTATATCTGATCTACCTCTGCATTCCATGTTTAAAAAGGATGTGTCCTCTATAGTATTAGACCTAACTGAATGGTTAATTGTAGGTATTGACCATTTCATACCCTCTAAAAAGTTTCAGCAAAAACCTAACAGCCAGCCTTGGTTCTCTCCAGAATGTGCTGCTGCCATTGCGCACAGAAATCACTTTTTCCACTGCTTCAAACGTAATAGATGTATGGAAACTAAAGCCGTTTTCAGGACTGCCAGCAACCATTGTAAGAAAGTAATAAGGAACGCAAGAGTGTTGTATGCTCAATCTGTTAAGTCCAAAGTAGCTGAGCAGCGGCTTGGTTCCCACCAGTTTTGGCAAATAGCAAACAGAATCCTGAACAGAAGCGTGTGCTCCATCCCAACTATTATCAATGGACCTGAGATAATCTCGTCAGCATCAGACAAAGCCAAACTCTTTGTCAAGAACTTTGCAGCTAATTCTACCCTTTGCGACCAAGACCGCCAACCCCCAATATTTCCTCCTGTATCAGAAAACACGCTATGTGATATACGTATATCTGTACGTGATGTTGCGAAGCTAATCAAAAACCTTGATTCGAGTAAAGCAACTGGCCCTGATGGTATTCCAATTATAGTACTCAAAAAACTTCAACCTGAATTAGCGCCCATACTTACAAAACTGTTTAAACGTTGTCTTAAGGAGAATAGTTTCCCATCTCCCTGGAAAATCTCATCAGTATGCCCTGTATTTAAGAATTCAGGTGATCGCTCATCCCCCTCTCAGTACAGGCCAATAAGTCTCCTGTGCGTCATGAGTAAGTTGCTAGAATCTGTGTTAAATACAGAAGTAACCAAACATCTCAACAAAAATAACCTTCTTAGTGACACTCAATATGGTTTCCGTTCTGCTAGATCTACAGCAGATGTCCTTACAGTTATATCGCATAGGATTAGCAAATCTCTCGACGGTGGCAATCTTTCTAGGGCAATTGCTCTTGACATATCTAAAGCCTTTGATAGGGTATGGCATAAAGGTTTACTTCATAAGATCGCTAGCTATGGTATAGCTGGAAAAGTCTTCTCAATTATTAAATCATTTCTTTCTGATAGGTTCATAAGAGTAGTAGTTGAGGGGCAAAAATCAGAAGCTCACAGTATTAATGCCGGTGTCCCTCAGGGATCCATCCTGGGCCCAACTCTTTTCCTGATCTACATTAATGATCTTCCAAATCATATCCTGACATCATTTGTAGACATTTATGCTGACGACACTACCATTTATGGTACCACATCTAAGACAGTAAACGACCAAGTTCTCTCCAATTCTCTCTCCTCTGATCTTGAGCACGTAGTACAATGGGGAAAGAAGTGGCTGGTTACTTTTAGTGCATCTAAAACCAAGCTTCTCTCTTTACATCATCAACATTCTAATCCACATTTGTCATCAATTGAAATGAATGGCTCTCGTCTTCAGGAGGCCTCAAGTTTTGACAAGCTTCTGGGCTTGACCATTACTCCTGATCTTAAATGGAACACGTATATCAAATCTGTTGCCAAGGCCGCTGGAAAAATGGTGGGATCTTTCTATCGATCCAGTAGATGTCTCACTGCTGATGCTGTTCTCTACCTATATAAGAGCCAGGTACGTCCAAGGATGGAATACTGTTGCCACATCTGGGCGGGAGCTGCTAGAAAGGACTTGTCCTGCCTTGATAGAGTTCAAAATAGACTTCGTAGCCTCGTAGGAGATGTCCTTTTCTCCTCCTTGCAACCTCTATCTCACAGAAGAGATGTTGCGAGTTTGTCTCTGATGTATCGTTATTTTCATGGAAAGTGTTCAACTGAGCTTCAATCTATGGTCCCCCCTCGCCAAACTTTCACAAGAAACACTCGTCTAGCTGTAAACACTATCAATAATTTCCCCCACTCTTTATCTGTGCCTAAACCTAAACGTAGATTCCATGAACAAAGCTTCTTTCTTAGAACTGCACGCCTGTGGAATTGTCTTCCGTTTTCCTGCTTTCCGGCTGACTACAATATGGTTGTGTTCAAGTCTAAAGTAAATAAGTTCTTGATGAGCCGTTCCATATAAGTTATTAAATTTACCAAATTTTCATTACTAATGATTACTATATTGACCAATTTCTACTGTACACTCTTTAACCCTTATCCTTGAGTGGCCTCTGGGCCTTGATAATGTGGTGATGCCTTTGTAAAAAAAAAAAAAAAATAATGGTCAACATCACCTGGTAAATCAAAATTGCAAAATATGCTACGTTGGGCATATGAAACGAAACATGTAAATTTATCCAAGCGAAGCATTTAAAATTATTATTATTATTATTATTATTATTATTATTATTATTATTATTATTATTATTATTATTGTTTTTATTTTTATCATTATCATTATTATTATTATTGGTATTATTTTTATCATTATTATTAACATTGATATTATTATTATTGTTATTATTTTTATCATCATTATTATTATTATTATTGTTATTATTTTTATCATTATTATTAACATTATCATTATTATTATTATTGTTATTATTTTATCATTATTATTAACATTATTATTATTATTATTTTCATCATTATTATTAACATTATTATTATTATTATTATTTTTATTATTTTTATCATTATTATTAAGATTATTATTATTATTATTATTTTATCCTTATTATTATTATTATTATTATTATTGTTATTATTTTTATCATTATTATTAACATTATTATTATTATTATTATTATTGTTATTATTATTTTTATCATTATTATTAACATTATTATTATCATTGTTATTAACATTATTATTATTATCATTATTATTGTGATTATTATTATTATCATTATTATTAACATTATTATTATTATTAACATTATTATTATTATTATTATTAACATTATTATTATTATCATTAATGACATTATTATCATTATTATAAACATTATTATCATTATTATTAACATTATTATCATTATTATTAACATCGTTATTGTTATTATTATTATTATTATTATTATTAAAATTATTATTATTAAGATTATTATAATTAAAATTATTATTATAATTAAAATTATTATTATTATAATTAAAATCATTATAATTAATTGCAGTGAACAATATTTTAGGTAAAAAATTTATTTGTTAACTTTTTAGATAAAATTATTTTTCAAGATTAAAATGTTTAAGAAGAAATCATACAATAGATTTGAAGGCCTCACCATCAAATACACCTAATGGTGGTACAATTGTGTTTTGGAAATGTATGCATTTTTATTAGTGGAAGGATGGGTTGATGCAATGTGTATGTACAAGAAATATGAGCTTTTGTGTCTTCGAATGGCTTTTTATTCTTTCTATGGATACAGTTTCCCTTTTGCCATCAATGTCTAGATTGAATAATTTGTCATTGCATAGAAAGCTTGCAATAAGAACCAGTGTAAGGTTGAGTGAGAGGAGCCTCAGAACATCCTTTAATAGTTTGTTACCTAAGGCTAGTCCAGTTGGAAAGTAATTGAGGTCTTGCTTGATAGCTGCATGACAACCAAGTGGGATATTCGGTCCAAACTGCCAGAAAAAAAGAAAACTGGTTTTCATCAAATGGAAATGGAATCATGTCTACTTTTCTATGGCAACAATTTCTATAATTCTACAGTGTATTTTACCTTTTTTTAACTCATTTCCCTGTCTGTCTTTTCCTTAATAACCCTGTCCTGAGCCACAACAGTTTTTCTTTTTTGGGAAATTAGCTGCAGGTCATTTACTTGATGCATCGACTTGAATGACCCTTTGTTTTGCAGGATCAAAGTATGACAGCAACATATCCTTACAAATCAAATCATTGATTTTCTCAAGGGATCTCTGGTGATTTTTGCGTCATTGGCATGCCGCTTTTTTATGAGGTCTCTCAATCATGTTGGAAAATCTGACAACTGTGAGATGAAGGATCCCATGTATGTAATGATGCCCGGCACAGTGCAAGCCAGTGGTATTCAATAGACTGGGTAACATTTTTTATTTGTTTTACCTTGCAGAGATCAGGCTTTGCACCATTTGATCGTATATTGCACCAAAAAAGTAAATTTCCTTTTCATTCTGCACATTTTTCACAATTGAATCAGTGTTGTGCAATCTTCCTTATAAACATTTGACCATGTTTGCTAATTGACCTGTTTACAAACAACCAACACCAATGTCAAGGTTGAACAACTGGTGTCACTTGAAATGTGCGCCGGTCATTGTCTTCTGCAACAGGGGTTCTATTCTTTACATGGTCTGAAAATGCATACGTCTACAAGACTGGTGTCTCTTATTCCAGTGAATGCCCCATATAAATGTTATTAATAAACAAATTTTATATGGGCAAAACATTTCATTTTCCTTACTTAACTGTTGGCACATCGGGAACGCATCACCTGGTTTGTGCACGGCAGTGAAATCCCTTTACCATGACTAAACATAAATCTAAGTAAAAAAAAAATAAGGAAAGGTTCAATCTTCATGATCATATGCAATATAATGTAAATAATAAGCCCATAGAAAAAGAGAAAATACCCCCAAAAGAACTCCCCCATACAATAATAACGTCAAAACTAATATCCCTAAAGAATTCTTTAAAATAGTAGAAAATTTATTCAAACATCCTCACAAATACAGCTCGATTCTAAATTTAAAAAAAACTATTAAATTATCCTTCTGGACCATGCCTAATATAGCACCAGCACTCCAAGTCTAGCTCACCCAAACTGCAACTGCAACGACCAAGATAGCTGCCCACTGGAGAATGACTGTGTACATTCAGACGTCATATATCCTGCCACAATGCACTGGTTACTTCAACTCCGCATTCTCAATCCATCCAGCTGATGTCTGCATTATTAAGCATTAACATGATGTTTTAAGTAAAATACTAATGAGTCCAAATTGAAAAATGAAAACTAAACTGGTGTAATTTGAAATAGTCCCCCTCTATCCAAAACTATACATGTCTGCTTTTTGCCAGCAAGAGTAATGACTAGGCCTATAACAACAGAATATTATTATCATTGTTTTGATGTAAGTATATATCCGACAGAGTGAGACACAATTAATCAACTGAGAATCATATCATTCTATATAAAAGCATATAAGATATTAACAGATATATACTCGAGAGTAAAAAAAAAATGAAGAGAATATGCTGTTGTCCTAGCCCTAGTAATTACTTAAAGTATTTGTTTTTGCTGTCCCTCATATTCTCTTACTCAGTCTGATACAGGAATACTCAGAAATAATTAATGTGTTCCAACTTTTCTGGTTATTTTTATTAGAAAATGCATACATCTGCAAGACCAGCTTGTTTCATTCTGACGAATGGCCCATATAAATGTTGTTAATAAACAGTTTTTATATCGACAAAACTTTCTGCTTATTCACTTTTTTGTTGGCAGATCATGAATGCATCCCCTGAGAAATCCCGCCACAATGCACTTATTACTTCAGCTCCCCATTCTCAATCCATCCATCTGATGCTTGCATTATTAACATTTAACATGATGTTTAAATAAAATTTGTCACAATGCCACTGAAATATTTGCTTAATATTCTTGAGGAAAACTCGTTCAACTTAAGTCACATTGCATCTCTTGAAAACCATGGTTGCTTTTACTTCTTCCTTCAACTGTCATTGCTTACAAGTCTTTTTCTAACCCGAATTGCTTTTATGCTTTCCTTTAACCATAAATATAAGGAAACAAGTTTTAATAAATTACTGAATGTAGTTTTTAATATTCACGTTCAACTTTAGTCACTTTACATCTGGCAATCATAATTGCTTTTACATATCCCTTCGACCGTCATTGCTCTCTAGTATTCTTTTCACCGCAATTGTTTTTATGCATTCTTTCAACGATAAATGAGGAAACGAGTTTCAATAAATTACTGAATATTTCTTTACATAAAAACTGATTAAATAAATAAAGTAATTAAGGTAAAATATTATGTGTAATAATTTTAATCCTCAAAAATTTATTTACAAAATATGAAGATGCATTTAAGATATTTTAATTGTTTTAATTTTACAGAAACTGCATGAATTAATGTTTTTTCTTGGCATTAAAGATATTTTTATTTTTTAATTTTTACAGAGAATCCTGCAATCTTGAGAAAAAGAAGTATCATTGGATTGAATTGATGTACATTTTATTGGTGAAATGTCCTACAAAATGTAATTATTTAAATGTTAAAATGTTTATGTAAAACCACTTTGGATAATACAGATGTTTTTCTTTCATAAATTCCAAATTTTGGATTATATATTATTCTTGTCAATTGTGCGTGTACTTCCTCTCCAAATATGTATTTTTCTCTTATTATTTTGTTTAGTTGAACATTAATGTTTATGCTTGTCACTAATGCACGCGTTCAATGTACATAGTCTTGCATATGACTAACAGACTCAGATATAACATTGATATTCATATTCTTGTATTTTCTTGTTTTCCAAATAATGTGGTTATTCATATGCGAACACATACTTGAGAAAAACAAAATTCTTGTAAAGCATTTGGCTCTTCTTTTATGCAGAACCAAAACACTTAAACATTTGCAACAACATACTTAGGAGGAACAATATATTTGTGAAGTATGTGGCTTTATTTACATGGAAATGTCGTACAAAATGTAATTATTAGAATGTTAAAAATATTTATGTAAAACCACTTTGGATAATACAGATGTTTTTCTTTCATCAAATTAAAATTTTGGATTATATATTAGAGAAAATATTTTCTTGTCATTGTACATTCGTCTCAAAATATTAACATTTAACATGATGTTTAAGTAAAATTTGTCAAAATGCCACTGAAATATTTGCTTAATATTCATGATGCAAACTCGTTCAAGTTAAGTCACATTGCATCTCCTGAAAACGATGATTGCTTTTAACTTCAACTGTCATTGCTTACAAGTCTTCTTCCAACCCAAATTGCTTTTATGATTTCCTTAAACCATAAATAAGGAAACAAGTTTCAATAAATTACTGAATGTTTCTGTACATGAAAACTGATGTAATAGATATAGTAATTAAGGTAAACATAATAATTTTAAACCTCTATGCATAAAGATTTATTTCTAAAATATGACGATGCATTTAAAAGTGTTTTAACTGTTTTAATTTTGCAGAATATGCATAAAATTAATATGTTTTCTTAAAATTTATGTTTTAATTGTTTTTAATTTTGCAGAAAATCCTGCATTAATGAGAAAAACAAGTATCATTGGATTTGAATTGACGTATTGGATGGCATTGATATTAGTGAATCAGAACTTATGATTATATATTAGAGAAAACATCTTCTACTCAATAGTATATGTATTTCTTGTCAACATATGTTTTTTCACTTATTAATTTATTTAGTTGAACATTAGTTGGCATTCATGAGAAAAGCAACTATCATTGGATTTGAAAACATCTACATTTTCTTGGTGACTCAAAATATAAAATTTCCATACAAAAAATATTTCTTGGGATGTAAAAATGTTTATATAAATTATTGTGTAAGAGGTTATTGAAATGTTAAAAATGTTTAAGTTGCCTACAATCGTTTACAATACAAATAATTATCTTTCATAGAATCAAAACTTATCATAATATATTAGACAAAACATTTTCTTTTCAACAGCATATGCATTTCTTGTAAGATATGTATTTTTCTCGTATTGTTTTTTAGTTGAAAATTAGTTTGAATGTTTGTCACTAATGCATGCGCTTAATGTCCATAGTCGTGCATATGACTAAGGAACTCAGTAATGCATACAAATAATTAAATTTCTAATGCACTAAAAAGCTGTAAAAATGTGAATGATTCAAAATTAATTTAGATTTTCACATACTTTAAAAGAATCAATTTGTACAAAAAACTGAAAAATTCCGCCTTCAAAATGAACAATAAATCTAATATTGGAAGGGGCACATATTCTTGTAAAGTGTGTGGTTCTTGCTTTACAAAAAAACATTATGTAGCCATTCATATGAGAACGCACACTGGAGAAAAACCATATTCCTGTGAACTATGTGGCTACTCTTTTACACGGAAACAAAGTATGTTGCAACACATGCGAACACATACTGGAGAGAAACCATATTATTGTCAACTATGTAGCTACTCTTTTACACAGAAAGGTCATATGTTGCAACACATGCGAACACATACTGGGGAGAAACCATATTCTTGTGAAATATGTGGCTCTTCTTTTTCACAGAAAGCTCATATGTTGAAACACATGCGAACACATACTGGAGAAAAACCATATTCTTGTGAAGTATGTGACTCTTCTTTTACAACAAAACAAAATATGTTGCAACACATGCAAACACATACTGGAGAAAAACCATATTCTTGTGCACTATGTGACTACTCTTGTACACAGAAACAAAGTATGTTGCAACACATGAGAACACATACTGGGGAGAAGCCGTATTCTTGTGAAGTATGTAGCTCTTCTTTCACACAGAAAGCTCATATGTTGAAACACATGCGAACACATACTGGGGAGAAACCATATCCGTGTGAAATATGTGGCTCTTCTTTTACAACAAAACAAAATATGTTGCAACACATGCGAACACATACTGGAGAGAAACCATATACTTGTGAAGTGTGTGGCTCATCCTTTACAATAAAACAAAATATGTTGCAACATATGCGAACACATACTGGAGAAAAACCATATTCTTGTAAAGTATGTGGCTTTTCTTTTACACAGAAAGGAAATATGTTGAAACATTTGCGAAGGCATACTGGAGAGAAATGATGAGCAGTTGGTTCTGGAAGAAGAACTCTGTAAGACCATTGAGGAGGTCCAATTGATGGGACTTGAAGGAAAAGAACATTGTTTAAAATGCAAACCATGAGAGCAACAATGACAACAATAAAAAGGGTTAATGCTTGTCTCCAGAGTGTAATTCACAGTGTTAAATTAGGTATTATATACCTCAGGACACTACATTTTTAGTAAACTTTCCAAAATCCAAAATAATAGAAGTTAGAAGCAAAAGGCAAAACACCACGCTGGAAACCAAAGATCTGAAACCAGTTGCGGACAGGAATTGTCTCAGATTAAACAATTCCTGGCCACCCTGCAGTATAGGGATTACTAAATAACATCATCTGCAGACTCAGTAGAAAATATGAAACGAAAATACGAGACCTGAAGAACAAAGCGAGGGAACTCCAGGACAGGATCCAGGCACTGAAGAGGCTAAATTGGTCGAACATGTTGCTAAAAGCAACAACTTCAAACCGGAAATAACATCTCAATGTATTCCAAACAAAAACAAAAGCTCAATGTATTCCAAATAAAAACAAAAGCTCAATGTGTTCCAAACAAAAATAAAAGCTCAATATGTTCCAGAATTACAAAACACATGGTATATATAACTCACCCAATTTCTTGCTGAAGCAACTATCATCACTACATAGATATTATAGCGAGTGCTTCACCAGAATATTAAGGAAAAGACAACGTAAGTCTCAAACACATGAAACAACATGCCCTTGTAAATACAGGCCCATCTGTTGTCTCACTATGACCTCTCACTGGCATGGTTACAGACAACATCTATCAACACCTCTCCTCTGGAGAATACCTTGTAAAAGAACAGGGTGTAGGAGGAAATGTTTCGGCACCAAGAAGCTGCTGATTAATAGGACCATCCTTGAGGACTGTAGAAAGAAACAAATGAATCTAAGTATGGCGAGGATTGGCTATTGAAAGGCACATGATAGTATGCCACACACATGGCTTCTACAGTGCCTAGTTTTATATAAGGTACACCCGTTAATCAAACAGACAATGGCTATACATATAAAAATGTGGCAAACAACCATGACATAAAGCCACATAAGCAGAAACCAGTGTCTGCCTAGAATGTGTCTGCCCAGATGGACAGGAGGTATGGGGCTCTCAGAGATTGACCATCAACACCATGCAGCTATTGTGGTCACTGGACGATATCTGATGAGCTCCCAAAATTCAACTCTCAACATGGCACATCAACATCATGAAACAAGGGACAGGAGAACAATCTTCATCAAGAAACTGGTCAAACATTGGGTGCAAGACTGTCTTAAAAATGAGACAGAAACAGGGAATAAATCTGCTGCAAAAATTGCCCGAAAGAGTTACAAGAAATACACTAAAACCTTCCATGACAAAAAAATTGAAGAATGGGCCTATCAACAACGTGCCAAGTATTTTCTGGAAGAATTAAATCAATATTATATAGATATAAAGAAGGTCCTATAAGCTGGCCAAAAGTAGGATCGCTCCACTATGATCAGGAGAATATTATAAAAGCTGCCCAATATCAAGACTTGATGACGAATGCTTTTAAAAAGATCCCCGACGTAACTACCCCCGACAAACCCGACAAGCTACTAAGTCTCATCCCTTTACAGTAGAGGTCCCTAGGTGCAAGAAAGCCTTTTACTCCAATAGTTTCTTCCCCAGAACTGCGGGTTTTTGGAACTCCCTTCCGGGATTCTGCTTTCCCAACTGCAATGATATGCAAGAGTTCAAGTGTAATGTTAACAAACATCTTTCTACTCTTCTCCCTTCATAATGACCCCGCTAATAAAGTCCTTGATAGTAGCCCCCTGCTTCAAAGTGGCACGGTGCCTTGTTTGGGGTAAAAATTAAATAAAAAAAAGTGGTCTCAGCAATGACAAAATTACAGGTTCTGCCACACAAAAGTAGAGAGTGTGAGTAA